>NC_137817.1:51513515-51578515 GCF_963921795.1 Nannobrachium achirus
GAGGGGACGGGTGAACCACGTAGGCTAGGGGTTTGAACATTTCATTTCATTTCATTTATTTTTGTTTCGCACATGTAGTGTACATTACAGTTATATTATATTTATACTCAGAATTTCAATATTTTACAGTACACACACATGAACGAAAAGGAGCAAGCAGAAGAATAAATTCTTATAAATACCTGCCCCCTATTCAAAAAAATATATATAATGATCGGCATATACAGCCTGCATGTTCATGCCTTCATTGCCTTGAGAAGTGTAAAAACAACAAAAGCAAAAAAACAACGATGCTGCCACCTAGCAGTCAGATGAACATATTACGTCTCAGGACATAGTCATGACAAACAATCTATTTTGTCTTTGAATGAATGTCATCACATTCATAGTCTATAGTCATTGTCTAATACAGTTAGAATAAAAAGAATAGCTAGGTTGACGCGATACTTGACCCTCGTCAACCATGCGGTTTTTATACAAGTTTGTATAAAAAAAACGTGCGATTGAATTCAACAGGATCAATAGTCTCAATAGCTCTGGTCCATAGCGTTAGCGATAACAGCGTGCAGTGCTGTGCTACAATGATTATTATGCTATTCAGTCAGTTAGTAAACTTTTTGGTTACCACCGCGCTCCCTTTAGATCAACATGTAGGAGGAGAATGGATCGCACACAGTGAAGAAGCACACACTGAAGAAGGCTTACAGTCGAAACGTTTGTTTCTCATCCATGCAAATGCAAGAATAAAGAAAACATCAACTCTTGCCACTGTGCGATCCATCCTCCTTCTACATTCAGTCAGTTAGAAACCCACTTGTGTTTAGTAGTGTACCTGACTGTATCCATATGCATGCGTGAGGAACCAGCTTCAACGGCCGTAGCGTAGATGATATCCGAGCTGATCGTGAAATCCACAGACGAGCAAAATTCCGGGGGTCCGCAGCCAACTACGGGCAGGTATTCCGACACATAAAACTAACCCTAACCCCCAAGTTGGCCCAACCCTAACCTCAGTGACCGGCGAACACGAGCACGACGCCTTGGTTCTTCAACAAGCAATCTGTTCACACGCAGTGCCCAGGGGTGGGGGCTGCTGCTGCCAGCAGTGGCGTCAGTTCAGCAAAAGCTAAGGTATGGCAACATGACTGGTGTCTTGCATGCACGGTCGCGTGCCCTCACGCGCATGCAAGACAACAGTCATGTTGCCATACCTTAGCAACAGACACAATGAAAAGTACATTTTATTATTTCCCCTGTAGCCAAGGGATGGCAGCTGCCATAACTTGCCATACCCAATTGACACCTCTCATACCCAATTGACACCTCTGGCTGTCAGAGCCGAAAGCCGTGCTGTGCTGCGTGCACCACAGAAATCAACCATACATTTGTATAATATACAATAAAAGGCAGAGAAATGGGCAGTTATCCTTGATAAATGATATAGGATTCTAAGTGATCACTTGCTCACTGGATGTCCTAGGCACATGGACAACATCGCAAAACAACAGATCTTTGTCAGATTAAAGATCAAAATGTGATTTTTCCAAAAAAAAAAAAAAAAACGAACATTTTCGGTTTTGGCATTTCTTAATACGTTTTAAAAAACCGAACATTTTCGGTTTTGGCACTAGATGAGTTAATCACAACAATGGCTTTTTACATTTTCCAAATATAGGATTATATTATTTTGTTTGTCTGAAAACATTATTGCAGTTGTCTCATTTCAGTTGAGTCATTTCATGGAGGTACACAAATAGGGTCGATATTTCTTTTTTTAAAAAGGCTGAAGAGAAGTCCCTTTTCTTTCGAGCCTATATTATGTTTTGACATCTCACATGCAGCCTATCTCACACTGGATTTGTTTTTTCCTCTCATGCAGATGGCCCTAATACACCATCGTACACACTGACAAAATCACTGTCTGCTGATCTGCACCCTTATTCCCCACACATGCTTTATTGTGGTCATGTATACAGAAACTAATGTTTAATAGCCAGAAAAGCTCCCATTACCGTGTGAATGGTTTTCACTCTGACACAAATCATCTTTACAATGAGCCTGCTATTGGGTGGCACAATTATTTACTGCTCAGACGAAAATAACACGATGTGTACAATCTTTCTGTTAAAAAATGTAGAGCTTGAAAATGTTTGTTTGATGTACGACAGAACGTGATGAGTGAACAATTGAATCCATATATGAAATGATAATAATAATGTCATCTGCAATTGAAATATACAATAATGGCTTGTCATTTCTCTTAAGAACATAGGCAACTTAATTGGCTTCAGCCATGACAGGAGATGCTATTACACCTAAGTATAGACTCTCCACGACATCCTTAGAAGGTAATCACACCGAGACATGTCAAAATGGTGGTACGGCACACCTGGCATACAGTCCTATCTTCCAATCACATTTTTCAGCACATGCAGTCTGAGGCCACGTGTGCACGGCAACGACCAGAATAGAAAACATCAAAGTGCCATTGCTTTCTCACTTTATATTCTTTATGATCTTCAAATAGTAAAATCAATAGTTGACATTTTTATACAGTACTTGGTTTGGTGATGTTCCAGTGGTGTCAGTTCAGAAAAAGCTATGGTATGGCAACATGACTGGTGTCTTGCACGCGCGCAAGACACCAGTCATGTTGCCGTACCTTAGCAACAGGAATGATACCTTTATTTTAAGAAGTACATTTTATTTTTCCCCCCGTTTCTACAGTTTCTTGGGCTGGATATGACACCCTGGAACGGTTGTTCAAGTGCAGCTAAACTTGTCATGTTAGTAAACGTGCCACAATTAACAATAATGATTGCACCTGTGCAGCTGACCTGCGGAACCTGTGAATATACCATTCTGTCAAGATGGGGAGAATAAAAGTGTGGAGAATATAATTATAATACCTTGTTAAAGTGAACATTTAATTACATTTTGCATTTGTAGTTATTTTACTGTAATTTAACAACATAATAACCAGCACATATAAGACAAAGACACGTTTGTGGATTTATACTTTTATTTTCTCCCCTGGACCCAGGGTATGGCAGCTGCATACCCCTGCCATACCCAATTGACGCCCCTGTGTTCTATACTGTTTGAGTTGAGTTTACAGGCTAAATAAGAGCCTCTCAAGAGCCTCCAGGAGCTACAATGCAAGTCTATGAGGAGCATATTTTAATTTAGGCCTGAACGCACTTTACATTTTAACCACTTTAACCATTATGTTATGCTTTAGCTATTGAAAAATAGCAGATCTACAAGCTGCAAGCCTGTAGATCTGATATTTTTGAAAAATCTTGAACATTTTGTGCAAGTCATTGAATATTTTTGACCCGATTCCATAAATGTATTCTAAATCCTTCTTCTAAATCAGTGGTTCTCAAACTTGTATTTGACCGCAGACCCCCATCTCAAAATATGTTGTTCCAGGGACGACCCAGAATCAAATATTTGAGTTACAAAGATATATTGCAAAAAAAAAAAAATCTTGATTTTTCAAAAATAGCAGATCTACAAGCTTGCAATGTGCAAAGCTGTGAGCTGCTATTTTTCAATAGTTAAAGCATTGAATAATTCTAGGCCTAAATGGGTTAAATGATCAGTTTCTAATCAATGGAGAAATCATTTTTGCTTTGTTGCCCACCTTTGGAGTTACATCATGGCAAGGTAACTACACCAACCAAACCTCTACCAAAGTGTATTGACTGACTGGCAGTACTGAGCAGTGTATGTATTCTCTTCTCTGTCAGGTGGAAACAGCCCTGCCTCCTCCTCATCAGCAGACTGATACTTCATGATGCCACAACGTACAAAAGGTGCTTGCAAGATAGTGCATGAATTGATTTTCTGTAGCTTGGGTAATGGAGACGGAGTACGAGTGGCTCTCTGCAATTGAGTTCAGCAAAAGCACTTTAAGCAGCAGCAGCGGAAGGATTCCATCAGTGATGATCATGAGAGGAGTAAATCCGTCACTGCCTGCCTCTGTCCATTCAGATCCTCCCCAAGCCATCAGACTTGTGAACTCTGAAAGTGAAACAGTCGCGTACAAGCAGGGACGTGCTGGGCCCCTGATTCAGCCCGGGAAAAAGAGTTGGAGAGGCCCTCATTGTGCACTATAGAGAGAGATCTCTCTCTATAGCGCTGCTGCTACTCAAAGATTTGCCATTTCAGATCTTGACAAGTGACAAGCCAGTGGGCCTATTACATGAGTTATATTTCGTCGTTGTCGGGTGGAAACCTTGTATGTCCAAAACCGTTTATTTTGTATTTATCATTTAAAAAATGATTTAAACTAGTGAAAACAGCCGATCTACAAGCACACAACGCTTCGTGGTGCGAGGCGTTGTGTGCTTGTATCTGCTGTTTTCACTACTTTTGTGCAACGGCCTTGTATGATGAAGCAGGGCTTTGCTTTGCGAAAGAAATGTGCAAATTTGAAACTTGGAGATACGAGGTTTCTGCCTGACAGTGACGATTTACTTTGTTGGCCGCCCAGCCTCCTAATGGCCGGCCTGGGCCGGCCGGGAATGAACCAGCCGTTCGGGAGTTGTCCCGCTTTTTCCAATGGCCAGCACGTCCCTGCGTACAAGTGCAATATCCCCTAACATTTCTCCTACAGTATATGTTGCTGAAGAATCCATATTTTTGTGTCTCCATGAACTTACTGTTATTGATTTATTGGTGGGGTTTAGTATTGTAGAACTTTAGCATCTTTTAACTTGGAGTAGTTCTAGATCATAGTAAGCCAGTGGAATTATCATCTATGCATTTCATATTATGTTGAATGACAATAAAGCTGGACCAGATTTTTCACTTCGGTCATTCGCCTGAAAGGTGCATAATTATGAAGTGCTAATAATACTTCACCACCTGACACCTGTACCGTATTGAATGGCTCAGACGTGATTTAATTTATTGTAGCCTATTCCATGCATAATGACAAGGCAGTTTCAGACACATAAATATCCATTGGCATGCAAGGGACATAGGCCTACAGTACAAGCTCAGTGCACATCTGTTCTAGATGACCCACATATACAGTATGAATGCACGGCACGCGCGCACACACACACAACCAGTGGTGCTTTGGGATTTTTTTTTCCGGGCGGACGGTCATTTATTGACGTCACGTGCACGCGCGTGCACGCGCCTCTAGAGGCTATTTAGATAGAAAGGATGTCAGCAGATCTAATGGTGGGAAAACAATAGTTTTCTAGTCTTAATTACATTTGCATTGTTACTTAAGATTTTATGTTCTACTTTCTTTAAATTCATTTAGAAAATACAGCGCTGCAGTAGGATAGAGAAACAAAGTTTGCCTTGAACGAATCTCAAACACTAAATACCACAGTAATGGATCAGGACACACACACATTGACACATGCACATGCACATGCAGTCACAGCTGGAAACCTAAGTAGGCTATATCCATATGAATAGAGGCTTGATGACGCTCACACATTCACCACTAGAAACCTGTTATGCATAGTAGTAGCCACTGATTAAAGTATTGCTTGTAGTTATCTCGGATTCGCGGGGTGGGGGGTTGTCGCGGCTCTCGCGGGGGGGTATGCACGCGTTTACACGCTCGTGCACCGCTCGGTGCCGTCCGTGCGCGTGCATGTGGGGAAATATTTCCGGCCATATGCACACGGCGTCCGGCCCCGTCCGGCCCCCAAAGCACTACTGCACACAACGCAACATAACCAAACTGGTGTGCTAAACAATGTACAGTACTGCTCTGAGAAGGACAGGTCTTTCAGTCCATGATGTGTGTGTTGGGAAGTAACTCATATCGTCGTTGTCGGGTGGAAACCTTGTATGTCCAAGACAGTTCGTTTTGTAATTATCATTTAAAAAATGAACTAAACTAGTGAAAATAGCAGATCTACAAGCACACAACGCCTCGCGGTGCTTGTAGAATCGGCTGTTTTCACTACATTTGTGCAACAGCCTTGTATGATGAAGTAGCTTTGCTTGGTGAACAAAGTACAAATTTGAAACTTGGAGATTCGAGGTTTCTGCCCGACAGTGACGATATATTTCTGTAATACCATTACAGTACTTTCCCCAGTAATGTAAGGAATTACAATATCCAAAACAGTAAGTGAGCAATACTTTTCGGTCAAATGCATAAATGTATTGTTATGGACCAGCAGCTCTAGGACCAAAACCAACAAAACACAGTTTTATATGCTCAAAAAGCAGGCAGGGAAACATGTTTTGCCAACTCAACTAAGGAAATACCAATTATAAATGAAGAAACAAAGTGCTGTCCTGTGGCCACGTCCCGGGGGTGACTGAGGAGGAAGAGAATGAGTAAAGTGAGCACTGAGCAGGGCAGATCTTTATACTCTGTTGGAAGGAACCCCCCTGATTACCACCAATCCCTCACCACCAGCACATTGCAAAACAAAGCAGACATGCACAAAGCCCTGGCAAAGACTAAGGCCGGTATAAATGGCTGTGTGCCTGATTGAGGTCTCCTCCTGTGAGGTTTATTATTGTTCCAATAATGTGGATATGGTTCTAAAAGGTTGTATTGCAGGCTGTGTGTGTGTGTGTGTGTGTGTGTGTGTGTGTGTGTGTGTGTGTGTGTGTGTGTGTGTGTGTGTGTGTGTGTGTGTGTGTGCGTGCGTGCCTGCGTGCGTGCGTGCCTGCGTGCGTGCTCGCCCGCGCATGCGTGTGTGTGTGTGTGTGTGTGTGTGTGTAGAACCTCTGCTCATGATAACGTGACTACTTCCATCAGCACTTTGTACTGAAGTTATTGATCAAAAAGTGTGAGTTTTCATTAGAAACTGAATTGCAGCTCAGAGCAGAGGTGAAATGAATTGCCTGGATTCAGGCGTTCATCAGAGGCACTCCTGGCACAGCTTAATTCACCATTATTCATTACCAACAGTTGCACTACCAGGCAGTAACAATGTACGAGAGGGAACTATTATATCATTCTGCCAGAGCCCTTTCTCTAGTGCCTCTTTACAACCTGTCTAGCTACATAAAAAATGACAAGAAAAAGGAGGAGGATTTGACAAAGAAGCTAGCTTGAAACCAAAACTAAGCAGGGAAGACATCCTTGCACATTTTAACCACACCGGGTGGTCTAGGAATGTCAGCTCGATAGATAGATAGATAGATAGATGTCATCCAGACATCTGTCATATCAAAACTTGGCTATTGTAACTCTCTCCTCACTGGCCTCCTGGCATGTGCACTTAAACCTCTCCAACTGATCCAAAATGCTGTGGCACGACTGGTCTTCAACCATCCAAAATTCTCACATTTTTCCCCCTTCTCCGCTCCCTCCACTGGCTCCCGTTTGCGTTGTCCGCACTGAATACAAAACACTGATGCTGACCTTCAAAGCAGCCAAAGGTATGGCTCCTCCATACCTCCAAAACCTGATCAACCCCTACAACCCCACGCGTTTGCTCAGATCAGCCAACACAGGGATGCTGACAGAACCCTCGCTAAAAACCCCAGGACAAAAATCCACTCGTCCTAGACAATTTGCCCTCCTGGCCCCCTAACAGTGGAATAAACTCCCTGTCGCACAGACTCACTCGCTAGCTTCCGCCATGGCCTGAAGACTCACCTCTTCAGGCTCCACCTAAACCCATAGCATACTGTAACACGAATTGACCATACATGAAGCTGGTTAAAAAAAAATAGGTTTTAGAAACGTTTTTTACTGATTAGGTACATGGTCTACCTACATTATTGTCTTTTTCTAGATTGATATTCCTATGCATTTGTTATATTGTTGTTGATATACTGACATATTATCTTGCTTATTATAGTGATGTATTACCTGCTTATTGTAAGTCGCTTTGGATTAAAAGTGTCTGCTAAATGCCTAAACTGTAAACTGATAGATAAAAACTGGAAAAATACCAACGTTTTGGCCTGAGGATGGCACTAGAGTGGTTGGGGTTCATCCTCCAGGGAACATGAAGTAACATAGCTAATTGCATGTCAATCAAACCAGACCAAAGTGTAGGACATACGTATAGAACAACATTGCGGGGGCACTGTGGCGCAGTCAGTAGTGCTGTCGCCACACAGCTAGAAGGTAATAGTTTGATTTGGATGCTGTGGGCGCTGGGAGCATGTTCTCTCCTCCACATCATCAGGTGGAGTTAGAAAAAGGGCCTTTCTGTTTGGAGTTTGCATGTTCTCCCTGTGTCTCCTAGGGTAGGTACCCTAAAAAAACATGCAGTAATCCTGGTCTCTATACTGCCTCCCCCTGGCCAACCGGGGAGCCTGATGGAGGGGAAAGGAACTGGTTGGAATAACGTGTTCCTTCCACGCACTACTGTACGTCCAACCGGGGAAACTCCCCCCTGTCAGGTGAAAAGAAGCGACTTGGACCCCTTATGCATAGGAGGAAGCATGAGGTCAGTCTGTTGTTTCCCCAGGTTGGCGGAGGGAGTGTAGCGCCCATGATTACATTAGATAATTGCAAATTGTGGGATAAAATAAAAATAAAAACAAAACAAAAAAACAACATTGCCACCCTTATAGAACCCCACTGCTATAGGAGCTAAAAAACTCAAAGAATATAATCTACAAAATATTCTACTAATGCCAATATAGCCTCCATTTGAGGCACATTTCATATGAATAGTTTAGAACAAGGCTAAAAAGAGAAACCTGCACCAGCCATCATTTTGAAGCGGCCACATGGCATTCCAACTATCTAAGACAAGCTTTCCAGAGGCAGCCAGAGTTTAATAGTCTAGCCCAAGGGCATCTCGATGGCAATTGTTGAGGCAAGGAGAGAGACAGAGCATTACTGGAATGCAAAATGTGTGTGCTGTGCGAGTGTGGAGTTTGCAAATCACATTTAAGGTTAAGCAACTGACTAGCTAGCAGCCACGGGACTTAGGTCTCCCAACACAGTTACTCTGCATTAGAATGACACAGTCTTCAGGGGTCGGTAGTAGTTTGGACCTGCATGCAACACTAGACCCCACACAATGACCTTGACTGGCACATATCCTACCCAAGGAATATCTGTTATGCTTCCTCCACTCTGCCTCTTCATTTGCTTTAATATTGTCTGAGTCAATAAAAGAATACAAAGGGGAATCGGCAGAGAACACGTCTTGTATAAGGAAAGAAAACAAGAGCTCCGCCTTGATCTGAAGCAAACAACTTGCTTGTCTGCTAAAGCAAGACGGTTATCAGAGCAGACACTGGTCAAAGACCCGAGGTGCAGCCATGCATTAGAATAAGCTTGTTTTTATCCGAGCTTATAGCAACTCAATTGTCTTGTGCCTTGTCTGGCAAGACATGGCAATAACTCTCCCTATCTCCGCGGTTGAGCACCCCTGTACCCAGGGGTGTCACACCAAATTCTGGGCCCTGGGTACAAGGATTCACTGCGGGCCCCCCATGAATGTTCTTCATAGGGGGGGAGGGAGTTTAACCCATTTAGACTGGGAACGCATTATTACGCGTTATTTTGTGCGTTAACTATTGAAAACTAGCAGATATACAAGCTTGTAGATCTACTATTTTTGAAAAATCGTGAAAAAGTCTTTGAAAAACCTTTGTTTCTATGTCAGTGGTGCTCACACTTTTCCGTGTGAAGGACCCCCAAAATGACATGTATTTGGCCACGGACCCCTATCTCAAAATATTTCATTTCAGGGACCCCCCCAGAAACAAAATTTGAGTTACAAATGTTCGCGTAAAAAAAATACATATAGAGGTGCCTGCTGGCCTGGTGGTCAAGGCGCATACCACATACTAGGCCGTGATGCCTGCTGGCGTCGCCGGTTCAATTCCCGATCCGGACGACCTTTACCACATGTCATTCCCCATCTCTCTCTCCCTGTTTCCTGTCAGTCTATTGTCCTATCAAATAAAGGCATAAAAAGCCCAAAAACAAATCTTAAAAAAAGGAAAAAAAAAACATATTCAAAGATTTGCACACATTTTCGCGACTTTTCAAAAATAGCAGATCTACAAGCTCGCAGCGCGGAACTCGGCACCCGCGCTGTGAGCTTGTATATCTGCTATTTTTCAGTAACTCAAGTATAAAATAATTAAGGCCTCCACCTTGGGCCCTAGTAACTCAGTCCCACTCCCCCCCCCCCCCCTTGTGACGCCCCTGCCTGTACCATACAAGGACACAACTACAGCAATGAGGATACAGGAGTGCTGTAAATCAACAGCAGAGGGGTGCCTGCGTGGCATCAACCTTTAAATCAAGTGGCACTTGTTTTGGTTATTAACGGTTACGTGCATTGTTCAAGTCAACAATTCACTCTATTTCTACAAAGCACCGTACAACGTGAATAGATGAATGTAGAACAGTGGTTCTCAAACATTTTTGGCTCGGGGCACCCGTATAAATAACTTTTTCATCCACGGCACCCCTGAATTACATTGTTACTTTAGCACCTTTACGTTTATGTATACATCTTTCCCCCTACAATATGTCACGAGGATATCTGTTTCCATTAGGACAGATCGAAAATTATACTTTGTGTTTAACCACTTTAACCCCGGCATTTCTATTCTGGGGGCTAACGTTCACCAAAAATAGCCAATCTACAAGCTCACAACGCTTGTAGATCTGCTATTTTTGGTGAAGAGAATGGGTGTACTGTAGGCTGAAAAAGATCGCCCCAAGTACAGCTCAGGTCTGTGGTTAGTGGTTAAAGTGAAGTGACATTGATACATTCCAAATATTATCAGAGTATTCTGCAGCACCTGGTTCTAATGATATCAACGCACTTAATGCGAAATATTCACGTGCTTTCAGACTCTTCAATGCAGAAAGTATCCAGGATACTTGGATATCCAGTATCCACTATCTCACCAATGCAGAGATATTAGTAGTAAAATGTCGACATCTGGTGGTCAACCTCAGAGGAGCGCAAAAATAAAACCTGAGGTGAAGCCCAGCCTCGAACCAGATGCCAAGTATGCTCTGTTCCCCGGTGTAACGCCCCACGCCACAGACCCCGACGGAGCGGTGCGGTATTGGGCGCCGATGACCCCCGTGAGTCGCCACCGAGGCGAGCGCTAGCGAGCCGAGTTGCCGCGACGAGCGGTGGGAACGGCGCCCAATCCCACTCAGCCGCGTTACCGAGTTATGTGCCGTTATGGACAGAATAGTAAATATTCAGTCCCTCACTATCAACGTCTACCCCACTATCCACGTCAAAGATAAATGCACAAAAAAGGAGTCACATCATCCGTTCATTAGCTCAGTCAGTAGAGCACGGACGCAACAAACCCACGGCTTGGGTTCGATTCCCCTGAGGGGAATAGTATTCAAGGCGAGAGATATCGGCGCATGCGTACTTCAAAGTGCACGGAGAACAGGATACCGTGGATACCCAGTGCATACTCTCTGCATTCAAACGTCTGAGAAATGGTGAAAAAGTCGGATTGAATGCGAAGAGAGCAGTCGAAGCCGGTGTCTGCAGCAGCCCTGGACCTGCGTCACGGCACCCTAGGGTGCCACGGCAGGGGTGACAGTGGCTCAGGAGTAGGGTTGGGTACCGAAGTCGGTACTTTTATTGGTATCGAATGCATGACGTCGGTACTATCGAGTATCGGTTCACGTAAAAACAAACGGTACCTCGTTTCGATACTCTTGAACGTACCCGTGGCCGGTCGCATCCGTAACAACATTGAATTGCTTTAGTAAACTTGCGTAGTTGCGTTACTGTGAAAATGGCCCACAACTGAAAACATCCGATGATCCAACGTCTATGATCTCCGGCTGTGACACTGTGTGAGCATCGATCATCACCTCTCCCTAGTCCCCACGCTAACGCTATGGACCAGAGCTACTCTTCCCCATAACGTCTCCCCCTCTCCGCTCGCTGCTCTGTCTGGCTTTCACCCTTTCCGTGTTGAAGAAGTGAAAGCCTTTTTCTGTGTTATAAGAATACAGTCCCGGGAGAGATGTGTAGTATGGCGGCCGCGGTACATGTGTCTTTAGTTCCGACCGTCTAGAAAAAGTAATTGATCGGTTGAAACAAACTTTTTACGCATGTTTGTGTTTGTTTCGCCAGCGCAGGGCAGACACCCTGCCGCTGTGTAACTCCATGCTGCACGTTCATGTATGCAGTAGACGCGAACGCGCATTCGCGTTCAACGGAGTTGCATTCAGCAACGCAAATTGTTGATGTGAGGTTTAAGAAAAAAGAGAAGCAAGGTTTTATTGTCACTACTCTGGGACAAGAAGCAAAATGCAATGTTGTGATCGAGGTGATGATAATAATAATAAGAAAAACTAAGATAAGGTAAGAAGATGATGATGATGATGATAACAATAATAGTAAAAATAATAAACCGTCAACAGTATAGCCATAGAATAGCTGTATAAAGAATGTGTTCTATGCAGACAAACACTTATATAATATATATATATATATATATATATAATATATGTATATAAAATATCAGCCATAGTAACAGTAATAGTAGTCCCATCAACTACAGTAAGCCTACTACTTGACATGAAAATGGCTGTCTTAGGCGGCCTTAATAACCTATTGTGGTGTGTAAAATAGCCTATAGAAAAAAGTTAATAATAATAATAATAATAATAAATAAAAAAGTATCGAAAACAGTATCGAAACAGGTATCGTATCGATTCCCAGGTATCGAAAAAGGTATCGTATCGATTCAGAGGTGAACGATACCCATCCCTACTCAGGAGTTAGTGACAGTGGCTCAGGAGTTAGTGACAGTGGCTCAGGAGTTAGTGCGGCAGCTTGGGAAACAGAAGATTCCTAGTTCCATTCCAGGCTCCCCCCCTGAAGTGTCCTGGAGGAAGACAACCCCTAATTCTCTCATTTGAAAAATCCCGCCCCATTCTGCCCTGTTACTATGGTGGTACAGATGACCCTGGGCAGATTGTTTTTATAGTGGCAGTGAATGGGGGGAGAGGGTATTTTCATTGCCTCATTATTGCAATTTAAAGTACCAAAGGAAAAACATCTAGGTGATATTAATAAAAAGGGAAGACAAAGGTACAGTAGTTACATTGCAGAACAGGGGGTTTCCCCCGAAAATATATGTTTTAATTGTTTAATCCCAGTGGGACAGAATCACCATTGCAGATTCTTTTATAGTGGAAGTGGATGGGGAAAAAGATTGTTCATAGCCTCATTACAGCTATATAACGTACCAAAAAAAAAACACATCTACGTGATATTAATAAAAAGGGAAGAAAAAAGTACAGTAGTTACATAGCAAAACAGTAGTTTTCCCCCGAAAATATATGTTTTAATTAGTTTAATCCTCTGGATCAGAGAGAGGAGAGTAATAGAAAGAGAAAGCGCAGTGCATCTTGGGTAGGAAAATGACAACCAGATTATAGTTCTACTCACATAATAGTCTGGCTTTCGTAATTCTGCCCATTTAAATATATGTACCCAATCGTAACTCTTAGTTACATTGATAAGGTCCATGTGAACTAGTCTGTTGAAGCGTATTCATTATAATGAGTGAAATCGCTATCACCTCGCGTGGCCGTACTGCACGCACGCCGTGTCGCGCAGAGCGGACCGTTGTTGAAAGCCTAAAGCAACATTCTCCACTGCACAAACTCCACCCCCGATAGCAAAAAGTGAATGATTTTTTCTGGTTGGTTTTTATATGAGATACTTCAATGGTTTCCAGTGGAAATAAGCTTAGTCTTTTCATGGATCTCCTTTTAGTAGACCTTGTACCAGTGAACTGTACCGTCATGAAACTGTACCTTTTCCTATGCAAACTTCTAATAAAGTCTTAAATCAATCAATCAAAGCCAGTCAGGGAGTCTCAGGGACCAATCAGAAGGCTGACAAACGGTGAATTGCTGCCATGCAGTCAATGTTGTAAAGTAATTAAAGGAGCTATAGTCAACTTTTTCTTGAAAAACGGATGCTAAAATAAAAATAATGTTTTGAAAATATGTTATAAAAAAACAAGTTTCATACACATGTTTCTATTCAAAAATGACCACAAAAAGCGTAAAATAATGATAGAATAATCATTTTGACACTTTGTTTACATTCTAGTCTATTCTTTGATAGTGTTAGCACTAGGATGTAAACAAAGTGTCGGCCCGACAATGGCGAAAATGATTATTTTATCATTATTTTACGCTTTTTGTGGTCATTTTTGAATAGAAACACATATACAAAGCTTATTTTTTATAAAATATTTTCAAAACATTATTTCTATTTTAGCATCCGTTTTTCAAGAAAAAATTGACTATAGCTCCTTTAAGTACATTTACTTAAGTACTTATTTTGAGGTATTTGTACTTTACTTGAGTATTTCCAATTTCCAACACTTTTACTTCTACTCCATTATACATCTCGGATCCAAATATTGTACTTTTACTCCACTACAATTATTTGAAAACATTAGTTACTAGTTACTAGTTATTAGTTATTAGTTACTAGTTACTTTTCAGATATAAATTGTAATATTATAATACATACTGTAAATCACTTTAGCCATACTTTATACCTATAGGCTATTTGAAAATAGCCGATCTACAAGCTCACAACGCGTTGCGATGCGACGCGTTGTAAGCTTGTAGATCTGCTATTATCAAACATTTTGTACTTTTACTTTTGGTACTTCAAGTACTTTTTTATGCCAATACTTTCATACTTTTAAGTACATTTTGAATTCCTGACTTTTACTTGTAACGGAGTATATCTACATTGCAGTATTGATACTTTTACTTAAGTAAAGAATGTGAGTACTTTTTCCACCAATGCATGCTGTGAGCTTTGCCTGGTTTCCTCTGCCGTGAAAGGGTGAATGTATAATGTACATTATAGAGCACGTTAGATAAAGGCACTATGTACACTAAACCCACCATTTAGATGTCCTGCATAGCTGTGCTATGTGATTAATGCTATGGATGGGGTGTGCTTGGGAAATCCCTATTTGCGCTGCAGTGAAATAAAAACGAACACATTTGCGTGTAAAAACACAATGAGTCCATAAAGGTTAGTTGCCAGCAGCTCCACATGGCTGTGACTAAGCGCAAAAGGGGTGCGAAGACTTTAATCGTAATGGGCTGTTTGCGCTGAGATGAAATAAAAGTAATTGTGGGGAGAAATGAACGTGGTGTTAAAAGCTCTCACAAACACTTTAATGAGTGTAGCCATCATAGGCCCAGCAGCTCCAGTGAATGGCCGTGAGGCTGAGATGACTGAATGGAGGAAAGCAGTTAACTTTTTTTACAACACAATGACAGACAAACTAAAATAGGTGCCGTAAAGAAAGCTAAATCGATTTGGGCGTTAAATGTTCACTGAGTCCATAACTCCTGTGTAAGGTAAGAGCCAAAAGAAGAAAAAATATATACACGGTATACTGTATGTGCAACCCCTTGAATTATGGTCGGCCTTAACTCCTAAAACAAAACAAATTTGAATGACTAATAACAATAGACTCTCACACAACATCACTAAGTAAAAAAAAAACACTAAAATAGCAAGCCAGTTTAAAGGAATCCCAGCCTCCCCCAGAAGGAGCTGATTTGACATTTTTAAAATGTCACGGTGAGCCAACTAAATTCAATTCACAGGATTACATCAGGGGAGGAGAAGAATGAGTAGATTACTAAAGGAGTAAAGGAGTAGTAAACAAACAAGTAAGACCCTCTAAGGCGAGAAGCAACCGTCAGGGCACGCAGAAACAACATACTTTTAAAATTAGGCAGTGTTAATCTGGCAACACACACACACGCACACGCACACACACACGCACACGCACGCACGCACACGCACACACACGCACACACACACACACACACACACACACACACACACACACACACACACACACACACACACACACACACACACACACACACACACACACACACACACACACACACACACACACACACACACACACACACACACACACACACAGGTTGCAGACATGGATGCTTGTGTCACTCATAGAATAAGTCGATAAACTGATTCAGTTGTAATCTGCCTGAAATTAAGTCCTTATCACATCCACCTGCAAAAGGCCCATCTTCCCTGTGTTAGGGGTGACTCTGCCCAACAATGTACTGCATTGTGAACTTGTTACTCATCAAAGTATTAAAGTGGTTAAACTGTCCGTCACTTTGACCCCCCCATGATAGTGACCCCCCCATGCAATGTTTACTTAGTTTGCAGGACAATTTCCAATTTTCTGTACTTTTACCTCTGCTCCGCTCAGAGGGAAATCTTCTTCTTCTTTCGTGTATCTTCGTCATATGTCCAGCTCAGTGTTGGAAAGCCACGCACTCGTCTCCGGTCCCACTTGGAAGAGGCGGCCTCTGAAGGAGGTCTGTACAGAGGACAGGTGGTGATTATGTGCTCTGCAGTCTGCTCGGGTTCTCCACACTCGCATACTGCGCTGTCTGCCAGGCCCCACTTCTTCATGGGTGTTTTGAAGCGGCCGACCCCAGTGCGAAGGCGGTTCAGCAGGGTCCACTGCCGGCGTGGTAGGTGTTCTCCTTGGACTCCATCTCCCGGGTGTAGGATGTAATGGTGCATACGTGTGGGCTCAGCCGACTCCCATTCCCGCTTCCAGGCAGCTGCCAGCCATGCTCTTGCAGACATGTCCTCAGGAATGGAACCAAGCATCCCTTGAGCTGTCCTGTTGTATGGGTGGCGGGATTTCAGTCTGCTTGGGGGCACTGCCTTTGATGTTGTTTCATGCAAGATATGCTAGTCATGTTTTTGGGCTTTCCTTGCGAGTGTGAGGGTAGCGGCATCTCGTCTTAGGCTGGCCGGGGGAATTCCTGCTAGAACTGGCAGGTAGGACACAGGGGTGGGTTTCAGGCAGCCAGTTATTTTCCGAAGGGCATTATTGATGACAGGATCAACCTTCTTCACATGTGGGCTCCTACTCCAGACTGGGGCACAGTATTCTGCCGCAGAGAACACCAGGGCTTGCGTAGAGATACGTAGTGTCCTGGCAGAGGCACCCCAAATTGTACCAGCGAGGCGGCGGATAAGTGAGACCCTTGATGTCACTTTGGCTCTCACTTCTTCCAGGTGTTGTTTGTCGACAGACACCAACAGCTCCTTCTTTGCCTCTTCCCCATACTCAGTTGCAGACGCCATCTGCGCAAGTAGGCAGCCAAGGTGCCCATGTCCTGGTTAAGACCCTCTTCCACTGCTGGGCAATATTGTACTTTTACTCCATTACAAATATTAGTTGACAACTTTAGTTACAAATTAGTTGGTAGATTTTGATTGTTATTACAAAACATACATACTGTAAACCACTTCAGCCGAATACAGTACATTTCAGCCATTTGAAAATAGCCGATCTCCAAGCTCACAATGCGTTGCGATGCGACACATTGTGTAGTTCCGCCATTTTCAAAAGATGTTTTATACATTAACTTGAAATAAATGCTGCATAATGAGTACTTTCGACTTTTGGTACTTTAAGTACTTTTTGATGCCAATACTTTGGACTTTTGCTCAAGTACATTTTGAATTATACTTGTAACAGAGTAGACCTGTTTATATATTGCAGTATTGATACTTTTATTTAAGTAAAACATTGTTATACTTTTCCCACCACTTGTACCTGGTATAGTCACTTTGTAACTTTACATTTTATAGTTACTTTGTAACTTTACCATGTTGTTTGTTATGGGGGGGGGGGGGGGTCGTGGGGGGGGTCGTCCACCCAGTGTCAATTATCTAATGTAATCCTGGGCGCTGCACTCCCTCTGCCAACCTGGGGAGACAATCTTGAGAAGATGCCCCCAGCGCCCACAGCGTCCCCGGCGGGAATCAAACCCAGGACCTTCTAGCCACCGTGCCCACATTTGCTCCAGTCTTGCACTTTGGATAAGAGGGTCGATCTAAATGCCTAAAATGTGAGCTGTAATTGTCGATGACTCTGCACCTCTCGCACAAGGACGTTATTTTGATCTTGGAAGAAATTGTGTTTCGGAGGCATTTCTTCCATGACACTGTGGAAAAAGTACACCGTTGTGCTGAGCACAGCGCGCTCAGGGTATCTGCAGATATCAGCAAACTCAATTCAATACATTTTAAGACCTTTTTTTAAGACCCTTTCAATATATTTTAAGACCTTGACGCGAGCTGAATGAAAGCACAAAACTGTGATAAGGAGAAACTCCAGGGAGAGAGATGGCAAGTTCCTGTATTCATTCATACGCACACACACACACACACACACACACACACACACACACACACACACACACACACACACACACACACACACACACACACACACACACACACACACAGAGAGTCTCTCTCGCACTCTCTCTCTCTCTCTCTCTCTCTCTCTCTCTCTCTCTCTCTCTCTCTCTCTCTCTCTCTCTCTCCCCTTTATAAAGAGAAAATGGACAAAGCCAACCAGTTGAAACCGCTTGAAAATAAGATAATATGCAAATTCAAACTGCTTTTATAGGCCTACCGGTACCTCACGATATTGCATCAAGATATTCCAATACTTTTTAAAGGCCTTAAATTTGGCTTAATTGATAACGTTTTAATTACTTTTGCTTTACAAGATCATGAAAAGCAATTCTTTGATTGGCCATGACTGAGACCCACAGATAATATTTCCCACCCACTTCACCACGGGTATGCTGCCTTTCTGTGGACGCCTCACCTCATTGACTGCGTTCTGTGTCTGCCCCCCTCTTTACCCGAAACTAGGGCCCATAAGTTCATAACTTTAGATGTATTTGTGTGAACTCAATGGCTTCAGCAATGACTTCAAGCCCTATAAAGTACAGCTCTTCATTCTGTATTGGACATTGCCCCTGCTTGGCCAGCCTTCACAAATGGGGCAGCAGCACTGTATGCATGTGGAGAGGAGCAAACTACTTTCCAAAGACTGAAAGGAGGAATATGCACCCTCCATACAGCAGACCAGGAGGCAAATGCTTGGCTAAAGCCTAAAGGACTTTGCATTCGCTGAGCAAATACATCCAATATTCACGATTTGGACTCTTCTTCTTTTTTTGGGGCCTTTATTGATAGGACAGTAGACTGACAGGAAATGGGGGGAGAGATGGGGAGTGACACGCGGCAAAGGTCGTCCGGATTGGGAATGGAACCGGTGCCGCCGCCAGGCATCCATGCCTATATGGCAATGCCTAAGTGGTAGGCGCCTGGACCAGTAGGCCAGCGCCCCCCCCCCCCCCCCCCTTGATTTGGGCTTTTCATTCAGTTTTCTATCAGGGTGTTATTGAAAAGGGCTTAAAATAGAATAAATTGAGTTTGCTAATACCTTCAGGGCCATGCAGTGAAGCAATGAACTTATATAGCGATATCATGTGGTCTTTTCACCTCATATCCTTCCTCGTCTGCGTCCTTTCTCTTCATGTGCACAACTAGCTTCTACTTTTTCTTATTTTTTATTTTATTTTGTTTTTGTTTTACTGCAGACACGATATGACAGTGTCTATGATTCTGATGGAACAGGTCTATTTTCTTTCATTTGTACACGCTAGGGTTTAAGACAATTACAGACAATGTAAAGCAATTACATATTCAGTTTGGATAAGCTGTCACTGAGTCGGTAACCAAATGGACCCAAATGGACCCTTCAATGTTCTATGCTTTTATTTTTTCTTGCTTTATTGTAATCATTTTAATTATTTCTTTTTTATGTATTTTTTATTTGTATTTTACATTTTCTCTGTTAAGCACTTGTGCTTCATTTTATGCTCTGTAAAGCACTTTGAGCTGCATTTCATGTCATGAAAGGTGCTATACAAATAAAGTTGTATTATTATTATTATTATTATTATTATAGATCTGCTTGCGCAGCCTATGCATAATATCCACAACTTTCCAACATCCCATCGTGCATTGCGCAGAATCTGCAGACAGCTTCCGGCGCCACAGCCGAGAGTGATCTACAAGCTCACAACGGTTGCATCTGCGACGCGACGTGAGCTTGTATGTCTGCTGTTAACCGGAAGTGTCCTGCAAATAACGCTACAGTAAATTCTCACGGAAACAGGTGGATAGACATGATGCAAATCCCACCGATTTGTATTTATTTAGTAGCTAGGCTATCAGTTGCATAGAGCTGAAAGTCCCTCAGCGTGTTAAAGTGTCGGCGACTCAATAAAATTATGTACTGTGCACATTGAAAAGCAAGTGATTAGACGCCTCTGCTTAGACAACATGATGGCTGCGGAGACTTTAGAACGCCTCTGCTTAGACAACATGTTGGCTGCGGTCTAAAAAAAACAAGGCAGCGTGTCCCGTGTGTGATGGCAATCATGTCATTGCGCATACAGTATGCAGGCATCGATAGCGGAATCGTTAAGGACTTTGGCCAACGATTCCAAGGAAACGATCCCCCGGGACCCGGTTCTCAAAAAGAACCGGTTCTCGATTCCCATCCCTATCGATAATATGACAATGGTCGACTCGAAATCATTCATATACAGTATAATGTTTGTTCATGAGGTGATCCAGCCGGCTCCATTCACTGCCATGTATTTCATCCAACTTTCGGTGCAAGTTTTGCCACCGATGAGCGTCATGGCAAGTCCCAAGGCGCATCCCTGGCGTTACATGATGTATTTTCCTTGTAGACGTTCCTCGGGGAGGGGGAGTTAGACTGGAGTCCTGAACTGACTGTGCTGTTGCCCTGAAAATGGCTTGTAGCCCATCACTGCTTGCACTCCAAAAGGTGAAGTGAATCCGAACCAAGCTTTTGGGTTAATCCTGATAACACGCAATACACACTAGCACTATGTTGTGTGTGTGTGTGTGTGTGTGTGTGTGTGTGTGTGTGTGTGTGTGTGTGTGTGTGTGTGTGTGTGTGTGTGTGTGGTTCTAACCGCTCCTACATCTGTCTTTGTCTGTTTGTCCCGCTTCTGTCCGGACTATCAATTCGTGTCTGTTTTTACGCCCAGGGTTACATTGGCCAAGCTTCAAGGGACACTTAATGAAACTAGAACTGCACTCTGTCGAGATGCCAACTTGCGCCTTGTGGCGCGCTCTGCTGGCGCACAAGTAGGCCATACATGGCCTACTTGTGTGCCAGCAGAGCGTGCCATGAGGTGCGTCACCACTGGCATCAACCCCTGGTGATGCCAGTGACATCACCACTGGCATCACCAGGAATGCTGCTCCCTTGTTGGCTGTTAATGATGACGTTGCCAGAAATGCTGGTCCCTGATTGGGCAGACATGGACAGACACCGACATACCTACCGGTACATACGCAGCCGAACCGAACGCAGTACTTGCACGCTCTGCTGGCGCAAGTAATGAACTCATAAAATTGCACCGCTCACTTCACACGTTTTTATTTATTTATACATTACAATATTTTATTTAATACAATGCCATTTTGCAATCGGGCCACAGCCAATAGCTATTTGGGGTTCCTTTTGGCATGTAAGAGTATAGGATCAGACAGATCCATGTTTCGCCCTGCCTGTCCAAAGCAGGCTCCCTATGACCCCAATGGAGAGGCTGGAGGGTATGTGGAAGCCCCCCTGCATGGCCGTGATTGACGCAAGGGCGGATGAGAGCCGAGCGCTGGCGCTATACGTCGGTAGTGATGGGCCGTGAAGAGAGAGAGCAGGAGGCAGAGGAGGCAGACACTGGGAATATGTGATCTTTTCAGTTTCAATTTCAAAGGCTTGTTGCTGGCACCACTCAAGGTCAGAGACCCTTTTATATTCCCCTTTGAAGTCAACAGCGGGGTGGGAGAGAGAACCGGAGAAGTGAGAGGTGGGATGAAAAAAAGAGGAAGGAAGACAACTTAAAAGGAGGCGAGGGATGTGTGGAAAAATAATTCACCGTATTAGCATTGAGTTTATCCTCAAAGGACCTCTCCTTTAGCGGAATAATCTGATTTGGGGTTTTATAAAGAGATAGGATCCTATCTGAATTTCCAACACCCCACAGGAGCCACCCACAAACAATTCACCGTCTTTATCCTCTCAGTGAATAATTAAACTTATCGATTTTTACGCTCTTAGGTAAGATTAGGTCTTGCGGTTTCACTAAGCTGTGTTGTAATGACCACATTTTAAAGGCTTAAATTTATCTTGAGCCAAAGATCAAGATCCAACATTCAAGAGGGTTTTATTTGCCACTCATTCATACAGGTACAAGCAGCAAAATCTGTATTATAGAATGCGCAGAAAGATATACACATATACACTTATATACTGTACTGTACATATCAGTATGTACAGTACAGCATCTATGTGGTGTGTATTATGTATTATTATACTAGTAAGACACCTGAGGGTGGAATGCGACCTCAGGGTGACATGCAACCTGGGCGAGGTCGCGCCAATTCTTGACCATCTGGCCAACCACAGCGTTTCTCTGACGATTCTAGTTGTTATCAACCCTAGGAGACACGGGAAGAACATGCAAACTCCACATAGAAAGGCCCTATCGCCACCCCACCTAGGGTGTGAGCGATAGGGCCTAAACATGGAGATGTGGAGAACACTATATATAGAGATAGTCCAGTCCATCATGTCATATGGGACTACCGTCATAGACAGTAGCCATCGTTAGGCCGGAGTCAATGGCTGTCTGTCTGACTGTCTGTACAGGAAGTGATGTCACATGACATACTTTTTATGCCCATATATGAGTCATTCTGTACCACATCTCCATGTTTAGGCCACACAGGTTCGCTCCATTTCTCCATGTATAGGTCCAAATGCCCAAAGTCGAGCTTGACAAGGAGGATACCGCACATTGTACCTTATCCACCCTTTCTTCTCTCTCCTTTTGGTATCTTTATCCTCCTCCTCCTTTTTTTCTTTTTTATTCTTCTCTTTTTTTCACAGCCGCCCCCATATTTACTTCAGAAAATATATATTAAATTCTAAGAACGTTTCAAGTACCAGTTTGATACAAGAGCGAATAAGCGCTACACTTCTGGAATCCTGTGCGTCGACTTAAAGTCGGATCCAGGCCTAATAACTTTATCTAGCCGCCCCGTTGCCACCTCCTTGTTACATTTTCTTTTCTGAGACACATTGTACCTCATCCACCCTTTCTTCTCTCTCCTTTTGGTATCTTTATCCTCCTCCTCCTTTTTTTCTTTTTTATTCTTCTCTTTTTTTGTCTTTCTTAGTCTTGTGTATCCTTCTCTTTTGGCTACTGTCTATGACGGTAGTCCCATATGACATGATGGACTGGACTATCTCCATATATAGTGTTATCCACAATTCGTGTAGCCGCCCCGTACAGGAAGTGATGTCACAACTCGCTGACATCACACTGACATCACTCCCGTACAGAAGGAAGGTTACAGAAGGAAGGTTACGGAAGGAAAGAAGGAAGGAAGGAAGGAAGGAAGGAAGGAAGGAAGGTCACTCAAGCGACACGTTTTTCAGAGTATATGCGACCTTCGGTCGCAATGAGTAGAATCAGATTTCTTGAAAGTCATCGACTGGATCATGAGGGAAAAAAACACCATGGCCAGTAAGACAGGCATCCAGTGGACCTTCACTAAACAACTTGAAGACCTTGGTTTGCTGTTGATGTCGGTCTCCTTTCTCACAAACAAGTCCAAGGTAACACGACTCTCCGAAGAGGTATAAGACAACCTGAGCTGATGAAAACCGGCCAGAAACAGTCCGTGTGATTGCGGCCCTGTTCTCCACCTAGGAGCCTACAGTACATCAATAAGTCAAGTAAGTCAGAATCAGTTTTGGGGGAAGATCCAAACAAATAAATAAAGCCATAAATCATGTTTTTTTTTTGTTCTGGAGGGCGGCAAACATCCGGGGAAAATACAAGCTAAAGTTTACAAGCTCACAACGTGTCTTTGTCCTTGTCACTGTCTCTCTTGTCTGTCTGTCTGTCTGTCTGTCTGTCTGTCTGTCTGTCTGTCTGTCTGTCTGTCTGTCTGTCTGTCTGTCTGTTTGTCTGTCTGTCTGTCTGTCTGTCTGTATGTCTGTCTGTTCCTCCATCCATTCTTCCGTATGTCCATCCGTGTCTCTCTCTCTCTCCTCTCTCTCTCTCTCTCTCTCTCTCTCTCTCTCTCTCTCTCTCTCTCTGGAGTTTATAGTATTCATAGCTCTTCATCCAGTATTCACAGATTGGGCTCTTCATTCAGTTTGCTACCAGGGTGTTATTGAAAGGGGCTTAAAATACATTGAATTGAGTTTGCTGATACATTCAGGGCCATGCAGTGAAGCAATGCACTGCATCAAGCAGCAATATCATGTGGCCTTTTCACTTCATAATCCTTCCTCCTCTGTGTGCTGCATGATGTGTGTGCGCTCGTACTTCATTCCACCCCTGCATACGTCAATGCCCCGCTTGGGTCACCCCCGTCAAAAAGTCTGGACACGCCACTGTCAACTCAAGATGTCCCTCAAAATCAGCAGCTATACTTCAGCAACTCTAAACCGTTTGGCTCAGTGGCGTCAGTTCAGCAAAAGCTAAGGTATGGAAACATGACTGGTGTCTTGCACGCATGCGAAGGTGCGCGTGCAAGAAAACAGTCATGTTGCCATACCTTAGCAACAGGCATGAATTCTCACATTTTTGGACTTTTTGGCCTAAAATCACGCAAATCGGTGCACACTTGGTCTACACTCATGTCTTCAACATGGATCTGTCCCATATAGCGCCACCATCAGGACGATTTTTTTCAAACACATTTTTGGACACTTCTCCTACAGATTTTGCCCTATGAGGCCTATTCTTGCTACACACATTTTTTTACACTGCTCCTACTGATTTTGCCCGAAAATCACGCAAAGCCGTACACACTATGTCTTCAGTCACGTCATCACCATGGATCTGTCCCTTTTAGCGCCACCATAACTTTGTTGCCGGTAGGGGGAGACAGTTTTTCTTTTTTCTTTTTTTTTCGGTCGGGTAGGGTGTCTAACTTTTCTAACTTGGTTGAACGCAGATTGCTTCTGCAATCTTGCTGTAACAGCAAGCGTGACAGCCATAAGAAGTCACCACTGACCTTGTTTAAAAATAATGGACATGCCCACATGGTTGACTGCAGGGCTTACAAGCATCGATTGGCTACTGTACATTCACGTCATGAATTAAAATAATTTGAGAAATCATAGCAAAGCTTACAGATGATGCACACAGACAGCCTGCCTGCCAACTATAGCCACACGTCACCAAATCAAATCATAACAAACAACACCGACCGGCCTGCTTCCGATTCTGAATCTGAACCCACATAATAGCCGCAAATTGCAACACTAGATTTTTTTATAATCTTAAGAATCTAGGGTTGCAATACCTCCCATAGGCAGCCAATGCATCAAAACAGTTTTTTGCTATCTGATTGTATTAAACAACGTCAAACCCGTGACTTGTAAATAGACTAAGCCCCCATGCCCCCCCCCCCCTTTTTTATTATTCTTTTTTCTGCCTTTGTATTTGATGTTATGCTTTTGAAACTGATATTATCCTAGATAAAGTACTATGTTCTATCCGTCTGTCTTTCAATGTTATATGAGATACTTAAAGTGTGGTTCCTGTGGAAATAAGCCTCGGCTTTCTAGGATCTCCTTTTAGTTCACCTTGTACCAGTGATTTGTACTGTCATGAAACTGTACTTTTTTCTATTGCAAACTTCTAATAAATTCTTCAATCAATCAATCAAAACTCACCAATATTGCAGCTCTATGTAAAGCTTGCATAATCCTCTTTCTATCTGCAAAGTGTTTGTTTCAGAAAAATCCACCGTAAACATGTTATGATTTATTTTCTGTCAAGAAATCCGAGCAGACATGGTTCATTTTCTAAGTGTTGAACTTCGGAAGCGCTCGTCTTCTATAACGCAACGTCCCGCTGCCTCCTGCATTATGTGACATTTAGAACCAGGTGGTCACAGGACCGTTGAGCGATTTCCACGAGCACTTCCAAACTCCAGCACAATAATCACCTGAACCAAATTTCTTGATAGAAAGTAGCTCCTAACATGTCTATGGTCGATTTTTCTGAAACAAACACTTTGCAGATAGAAAGAGGATACTCCAAGCTTTCCATACAGCCTCAATATTGGTGAGTTTGACGCTGTTTAATACAATCAGATAGCAAAAAACTTTTTTGATGCATTGGCTGCCTATGGGAGGTATTGCAACCCTAGATTCATCCGATTATAAAAAAAATCTAGTGTTGCAATTTGCGGCTACCCACATAATAGCAACCAATGGCAGCCATATCTCATCTTAAACGATAACAACATTAATTGGCACGGCGGCCAGGCAGGTATACTGTATATAAAACAT
Source organism: Nannobrachium achirus (assembly GCF_963921795.1). NCBI lineage: Eukaryota > Metazoa > Chordata > Actinopteri > Myctophiformes > Myctophidae > Nannobrachium > Nannobrachium achirus. The sequence continues at coordinate 51,539,772 of NC_137817.1, forward strand.
TAGGCTGCATGGCTCATTAATTCATAACTCACCATCAGATTCAGTCACACCGTCCCCAACAGTTTGTTACATCGCCACATGCAACCTCCAAACAACATCATAATCCTGCACTGTTTATCCATTGTCCCGAGTTTGTAATCAGTTATAATTAAAGCCATGCAAACTTTAAATTATCAGTATATGAAATTCTTGTATCAAGGTTAAAAATTACAAAATGTGTCCTAAAGTTGGACAGTCTGATTTGACCAATTCAACATTCTGGTGTTTCAGGAACAGAACAGGAACACTGCTGACCAGTGTTGCCAGAATATATGCGAGAGAAACAAGCAACCAGGTCTATGTTGAATACATGCCCAAATGAATTGCTTGACAAGCAAGACCTGGCAACACCTCTAAGACCTGTGTTGCCAGGTTATATGCGAGAGAAACAAGCAACCAGGTGTATGAATACATGCACAAATGTATCGCTTAACAAGCAAGACCTGGCAACACCACACACAGTGATTAGTGGTTAGACCTGATAGGGGTCGGGCAACAGGCAATGGCCATCGATCAGGCTCTGATGATATCCAAGCTTGTAGGAGCTTGTAGATCGGCTATTTTCAATACTTCTTAAAAATGTGTTTTCTAATTTATGGGATTAATTAGATTTGTTTTAAATGTATTCATCAGTATGTTTTTAATTCATGTTTTTGTGCTTTAAAGAGGTGTAGCCCTGTTATTAGTTTGGGTTTATATAAGAAGAGTCATTATTTGAAATGCTGTTATTTTGAAAGATACTAAAAAGATATAGGCCTAGGCCTACTGTAACAGTTTTGTGGGATTGTGATAATGTGACATTGTTTACTGTTCAAAGAAAAGGGTATACTACATTTATATTTACCTACCTTGAAACGGGTCCGCAGCAGTGTGCCGACGGGCCGTTATTCCGACACTAAAACTATAACCCTAACTCTACCCCCAACCCTAAACCTAACCTCAGTAAACCTTACCTCAGTAACTAACCTGCCGACGCTAAGTAACTAACCTGCCTTACGCTAAGTAACTAACCTGCCGACGCTAAGTAACTAACCTGCCGACCATGTCGGAACAGCGGATAGTCGGGATAGTGAGCGGACCCCCCTTGAAACTACTTCGGAGAGTGTTATTTCTACCCAAAAGTGTTATATTTACTGGGATTTTATTTCTGTGAAGTTCTGTATTTTGTCCATCTGTACTTACCGTAGCAGAGTGGCTGAGCCAATCAGGAGTGTACTAGCACGTCATGTGATGCGAAGTGAACAAGCGCGCGTTGTCTTCAGAGTGGACGCCGGTGATAACAGACGTTATGAGTGAACGATAAGTGATATAGAAAGAAACGTGAAAAACGGTTTTATTTGGAAAGTCTTACAGTCACCCGTGTGATAGCACATCGCCAAGAGGATTTTAAGACTATACTGTGAACTGTGGAGTGCCATTGCCTTTCAACAAGGTAGACTGTGTCATTCTACTGAGTGAGTGTTTGCTAGCAGCTAGCTGTCTAACGTTAGCTTTGTCCGCATTGGCCCACAGTGTGTTTGGAGTAGCCGGCTAGTTAGCAGCTACAGCTAGCCGGCACAGTGTGAGTGTTGCTAAGCCAGCAACTTCAGCTGCTATTTCAGAGGAGAGAGCGAGTCTCTTGTACATCTAAGTGGAGGATATCAAAGACTTCATCAATCCATTATACACGTGTAGAGTTAGGGGTGGACCACTTTGACTCGTCAACAGAGCTAAGTGTGGAACACTAGACTCGTGGGATCATTGAAGAGCATCATCAGTCGGTAAGATTAGGGTTACCAACCGTCCCGTAAAATACGGGATCGTCCCTTTTTTGGAAACTAAAAGACGTGTCCCGTATTGAACTGAAACGGGACGCTCTTTGTCCCGTATTTGAAGGTTGGGGGATAAATATGAATGACGGGATGATTTAATTGAGAAATGACAGCGATTCTGCCTGTCAGAGAGCTTCCACTCTGCTCTCCTCTGAGTCAAGTGCTGCATCCCATTGCTGAGTGAGGCGCTGCGCTGTTTGTAAGCAGCCCATTGGCTTATTAACACAGTGTTGCTAAGACACAGGCTCCGCCGCTCCGCCGCCTACACAATCCGTTCCCATGGGCTGTAGGTACAATCCACAGTTGCCTGCGCGAAAGTGCGAGCGATACCGAGTTGAATGTATTTAAAAAAGAAAACGCGTGACAGAAGATTGTGTACAAACAGATTAGACATGAATCCATGATAGGTGATAGCCTAAACAACAAAGTGAAAAAGCAAGCAGAAAGCCATGGATATATTGGTATTCCTGGGAGCACTACAGTATTTCTTGTCTGCCAACTACTAAAGCGACCCCAGACTGGCTCGTATGTGAAATAACATAAGCATGCGTTGATTTTGTTTTTAAAACCTAATGGTTATTACTGTATGCCAATATGATTAAACTATTGTTGGGTAACCAAAGAGTGGGCACATGAGAACCAGGTAGACCTGTTTTGGAAGAAAAAATAAAATAAAAAATACACTACATGATTTTAAGGTAATAGGACATGGCCCAAAGACACCCGAAATGATATTGTGAAAGGAAAAATATGATTTAATATAGGAAAATGCCCGTTTTAGCCAACTTTATAACCGATTATAACTTTATATGCCGCCGCACCTTTCCTCAGAAATATAATGAGGTGTCCCGTATTTGAAACTCTCAGAGTTGGCAACCCTAGGTAAGATTGAGCACCAGGTTTTATGTTTGTCTTATTGCATACATGTATTATCTATTATTATGCTGTATGTATGTTGAGTTTTTCGTCGCAAATTATATTTTAGTTGCGTACTATTTTAACGCAATAGTATGCTGCTGTACTATTATAAGTAGGGTGTGTACTGTGTTCATTCAAACAATGTTCGTCCTATGACCATCTTTTGTGCTTTTCACAAGACACATTTTCATGAATTGTCTTTTCTGTATTTGATTTTACAGGTGAATGCAGCAGCAGTAGTGTTGAAGGCTTGTTTCGTCCCTCTAACACATGTAAGGTTTAACACAGCTGTCCCACAAAGTAAAATGGTAAATTGATTATAAATCGTATCTGTTGTATGAGGCATTATTACACCACATTGAACCATACTATTAAAAACAACATTGTCGATGCATTTTCAATGTATTTCCAGCATGTTTTGAGCCCGTAGATCAATTTGTTTTGATCAATAGATTTGAAGTGTTGTTTATAAAAGGAGAGGGCAATAGATTTCTATTGCATAGTTTATGTTGGCTTAGTATGTTATGGCCCAAAAAGTTATTAGAAACCAAAACTAGAAGATCAACAGAAATCTCATACCTCAGAGAGGACACTAGCAATACATCTTTTGTTGTTAAATGTTTTGGATATTTGGTGTTGTTTGTTGCACAATTTTAGCAGAAGGCAGCAATGGCATTTATTTATGGAATAAAAAAAACTCCAACTGTTTTGTGTAGGTGGAGGCAACACCAGGTGTTATGGCAGTGTCCTCAAAGCCATCACCTGACAGGGATGTGAAACTGCTTATAAAGGAAGAGGATCTTTGTATGCCGTTCACAAGATACACAACAGGTAAGAGTGATGATTCAAAAGCTGTGATAAAACGCTGACATACTTCTCACTCAACACATAGGACACTCATAGGATGTGTAGGGTACTAAGTTCTACCATTGGATTTATTCTTTCATTTGGATGCACTCAGTATGCCTGCAGAGGACAAGCATCCACATTAGATGCACCATTTGAGTACATTGGTTCTACCTCAATAAGCGTCAGGACTCAACTCTCATGTTTTTATCCTCCTAGACTTTGTCCCTGTGTGTAAAGAAGCATATTCACCTAAACAGAAGGAGAGAGGCCACAGACTGTTCCGGAAGGAACCAGAATCTCAACAGATTAAAGAGGAAGGAGAGGGGCTGTTCCAAATACAAGAGACTGTCCCGTTAGAGGCTGATGGGACAATGTTGACATTACTAACAGTGAAAAGTGAATATGTTGAAAACAGAGAAACAGACCCTCCAGCCAACACCCCCTATGCATGTATAGAGGACTGTGAAACATCACAACCAACCAGTGATGCTCAGCACCTCTCTTCACACCATTCGGAAAGGACAAGGATTGTCTATGAGCTGCAAACTGTTCCACAGTGAGAAATCATCAAAAGAGAATCCACCCATGGAGACAAATAGAGGGGACAAGCCATTTATGTGTACTCTTTGTGGCAACCAATTTAGCCGAAAGGATAATTTGAAGCAGCACATGATGGTTCATACAGGGGAGAAACCCATTTTTTTTTTTTTATAATTTCTTTGTAGTTGTTTGTTTTGGTGATTTGCTTTTTGTTTGTTTGTTTGTCTTGTGTTTTTGTTTTGTTTGTTACTTAAATGTTTAAAGGGTAGGCATAATAAGCTTAGGCTTCAGCCCTACACCTTTTTGGTCTGTCTACTATTATTTATTTTCTTTTCAATGAAAGAAAAGATAAATGCATTGTATTATTTTATGTTAATGACCAGAATAAATAAACTACTACTACTACTACTACTAAAAAAATAAAAAAATATGTGAAATATGTGGCAACAGCTTTAGGGAGAAAAGTAGCCTGAAGGAGGATTCATACAAGGGAAAGACCCTTCAGCTGCAGAGATTGTGGCAACAGCTTTAGACAGAGTAGTACTCTGAAGCAGCAGATGAGGGTTCATACAGGGGAGAAACCCTTTAGCTGCACAGTTTGTGGCAAAAGCTTTAGACAAAATGGTGATCATCTGAAGCAGCATGTGATGGTTCACACGGGAAAAACCCTTCCGCTGTACAGTTTGTGGCAACAACTTTAACCCAACAACTTTAACCCATTCAGAACGGGTACACATTTTGTGTTTCATTATTTTATGCTTTAACCAGTGAAAAATAGCAGATATACAAGCTCACAGCGCGGCACCGAGTGCCGCGCTGCGAGCTTGTAGATCTGCTATTTTTGAAAAATCGTGAAAATTAGAATTTTGACCCGATTCTATAAGTGTCTTTTGAATCCTTCTAAGATTTTTGGAAAAAAACTATGTTTCTATGTCAGCAATCTGGCCAGCCATCGTCAAAGAAAAGGTCCTTTTCACTTAACTGGAGCTCAGTTAGTCTGTTCTTGAGAGACTACTATGTCAGTGGTTCTCATACCTTTTCATGTGAAGGACCCCCAAAATGATATTTACAGTATTTTCTGGACTATAAGGCACACCTGACTATGAGGCGCACTGTCAATGAATGGTCTATTTTCAAACTGTTTTCATATATAAGGCGCACCTGACTATAAGGCGCACATAATAGACGCTACCGTTGCGTTATGCATCAAACAGATGGAGCTGTGCTAAAGGGAATGTCAATGTCAATGAATGATCCATATATAAGGCGCACTGGACTATAAGGCGCACTGTAGTTTTTTGAGAAAATTAAAGGCTTTTAAGTGCGCCTTATAGTCCGGAAAATACGGTATTTGGCCACGGACCCCCATTTCAAAGTAACTAGTTCCAGGGACCACCCAGAAGCAAAATTTGAGTTACAAACGTTCGCTTTGAAAATACATCTATTCAAAGATTTGCACACGTTTTTAGTTATCTGAAGCGCCATGTGGTGGTTCACACAGGGGAAAAACCCTTCAGCTGTACCGATTGTGGCAACAGCTTTGGTCACGCAAGTAGTCTGAAGCTGCACATGCTTTATCTTAAAGGTGAAAAACCCTTTAGCTGCACGGTTTGTTGGCGAAAGCTTTAGTTGTAGTAGGGCTCTGAAGCTTCACATGAGGGTTCATACAGGGGAACAACCCTGAAGTTGCGCAGTTTGTGGCCGCTGCTTTAGTGACAATAGTAGTCTGAAGAGGCACACAGGGATTCATACAGGGGAGAAACCCTTTAGCTGCACAGTTTGTGGCCGCTGCTTTAGGGACAATAGTAGTCTGAAGAGGCACACAAGGATTCATACGGGGGAAAAGCCCTTCAGCTGTACAGATTGTGGCAGCGGCTTTAGTCAGAGTAATGCTCTGAAGCAGCACATTAGGGTTCATACAGGGGAGAAACCCTTTAGCTGCACAGTTTGTGGCCGCTGCTTTAGTGACAATAGTTGCCTGAAGAGGCACACAATGATTCATACAGGGGAGAAACCCTTTAGCTGCACAGTTTGTGGCAAAAGCTTTTGTCAACGTGGTGATCTGAAGCAGCATGTGATGGTTCACACAGGGGAAAAACCCTTCCGCTGTAAAGTTAGTGGCAGCAGCTTAGTAATAATGGTACTCTGAAACAGCATGTGATGGTTCACACAGGGGGAAAGCCCTTTAGCTGCACAGATTGTGGCAGCAGCTTTAGTCAAGCAAATAGTCTGAAGAAGCACATGCTAATTCATGAAGGTGAAAAAACTAAAACTTGTAATCTGAAACAGCACATGAAGGTACATGCAGGGGAATAGTCTCCTAGTTGACGGTGTGCAGCTTTAGTCAAGAACCACATGAGAATCCATGCACAGGTGCACACATGCAAAGTCCCTTTAACTGTACTGATTGCGTCTACGGCAGGGAATCCCTTGCTATGACAAATAAGTACAAAAGTATTGGTATAAAAATGTAAAAGTACTCATTATACAGAATACCCCATTTCAAGTTTTCAAATGTATAAACATCTTTTGAAAATAGCAGATCTACAAGTTTGTAGATCATCTGTTTTTAAACATCCGAAACGTATATAGCGCTGATGTATGTTTATACATAATGTAATAATAATAACACAATAAAATGTATAATATTTGCCTCTGAGATGTAGTGGAGTAGATGTTGGGAATTGGAACTAAAAAAGTTGTTACAGTAACGTGTTATTGAAGCGGTGAAAGCCGCTTCCAAGGAGTGGCTTTGTCTGTCCCGTACATGTTTTTTTGAGGATTCACATAGATTCCCAAGGAGTGGCTTTGTCTGTCCTGTACATGTCCCGTGCATGTCCCGTGCAGAATTGAGGATTGGTCAAGCTTCACATGACAATTTGGCCCTCCAGACAAAATCATTCATTCATTCATTCATTCATTCATTCATTCAGAATTCATTCAGAATTCATTCAGAATTCATAAAAATATAGAACTAAAGCACATAGAAAGTATAGATCTAGAACACAGAATGTATAGATATAGAATAGACCACAATGTTTATTTCCAGTAATGTTTCCATGTATGAAATGTGCTGTTCAGATGAAGTTTGACTATATTTACCTCCATAGCCACTGAATTGGAAATGAGAAAATAATTACAGTATGACTACTAGCTGCACTATAAAAATACATCTGTATCTAAAGGCCAGGATTTCTTTATTGGGTCAGGCAAACCTAAAATAATGAATAAAGGCTATATATGAAATAGTTCTCTCTCTCTCTCACACACACACAAACACACATACGCATACGCACATGCACACACACTTCAATGCATCAAGGGAATAAAAGCTGACAACCGGTTGATAAGTGTACAAACGGTGCACTGTGTCCGTCTTCTTAAAGGCACAATGAACGGATAGCCATGGTGAGACACAGACCCTCTGTTGTAGGCGGGATAGAATCGTTGATACCTATTTCCTCCCGCAAGGGAAATTCAGTATTTTCAGCCGAACCCATGATTCGCTGCCCACAAGGAGCGTGTGAGCAACTAGGGGTTAAAAGTCTTGCTCAGGGACACACATCGACATTGTTACCCTGGCCTGGAATCAAACCTGTGACTACCAGGGGCTCTGGTTCCCCAGGCGGGCTCCCTAACCATTCAGCAATGCTTATGTTACTCTGGCCTGGAATCAAACCTGTGACTACCAGGGGCTCTGGTTCCCCAGGCGGGCTCCCTAACCATTCAGCAATGCTTATGTTACTATCTACTAAATGGTAAATGGTGCATTTATATAGCGCTTTTTGATCCAAAGCGCTTTACAGAGATTGTGCATTACATTCACCCATTCACGCACACATTCATACACCGGTGGCGGAGGAAACCATGCAAGGCACCAACCAGCTCACCGGGAGCAATGTGGGGTTCAGAGTCTTGCCCAAGGACCCTTCGACATTAACTCAGGGGGAGCCCGGATTCGAACTGGGAACCCTTCGTGCTCTAATAACGGTTTCTCTACCCCTGAGCTATGCCGCCCCACTACTACTACTAACTACTTCTATCCTATAGAATGGATGGATTAGCATTTAACATTATGTTTCTGTTTTACATAATCTAATAATTGTCCAGGCGGTCCAGGCCATTTACATAAGTGTCTTTTTATTAAATGACACCTGGCCCAGAGAACAATATCAAGACCATAGCAGACCAAGGATACAACTTTGAATAAAAAAAAGGAAAGGTGACTTGATGAAAGACACAGCCAAATAATAGCAGATCTACAAGCTCACAACGACGTGTTACATGTGAGCTTGTAGATTGATACAAATTTAACGCAAAGGTCACTGAAATTCAAGCGACTCAAGAATGTTTTTATCTTTGGCTGGGAAAGCACCTGTTAAATGATTGTTCAGACATGGGTTCCAGTCTCTCAACCTCAACCTTAATGCATATCAATTTAGAGGTCCTTGCCATGAAAATGTCTGCGAACCAAGCAAAGTCGTCGTGTACCCCACACAACTCTGTCTGGTTGCAACACATTCTCACCCCCAAGGCGTCAGATCTGACTCCCTGTCAAGTACCCTACGACGGCTTCGGGACTCCCTATATAGGTTTTCAAGCTTTGTTTTTAGCTTTTTTTCCCCCCTTTTGTTTAAGTTGTGTTTTCTTGCTTTTTATGCCTTTTTTGATAGGACAGTAGACTGACAGGAAATGGGGAGAGAGATGGGGAGTGACATGCAGCTAGAGATGCAATTTATGGCTCTTTTAAGTGAGCCAGAGCCATGGCTCTGGCTCACTTAAAAGAGCCGTTCAAAAGACTGGCTCGTTTGGCTCTTTTGGCTCATTGCATATTTAAAATATTTTCGTTGAAACATGAATCCACAAGGTGGCACGGTCTGGCACCACATTCCTCTGCTGACAGTTGAGATCACAATTTTGTATTTACCCTTTTTATAAAACATGTGTGAGTAAATTAAGCTACCTTGACTAATGTTATTCATGCAACACCTTAAAAAAACCAAGCAGGCAACAATGAACTCGCTCCTCCCTAGCGGCGTATATAGCCAGGATTTACCAACTGGCTAGGCCTGGCACAATGTGAGCTTGTACATCGGCTATTTTAAAATAGCAAACATTTAAATATTTACAGGGACATAATACAGTCATTTGTCATGGAAGTGGACTTCCCAAGCAATATGGAGGAGACGTTTTAATTATAGAAATAGCTTAATAATTGTCTAAGCTATGATCAAATCAAACTGTAGTGTCTTAATTTGCTTCCTAGATAGCTGCACATTGCCGCGCCGCACCGCGCATCGCGGCGCCGCACCGCGTCGCGAGCCAATTCAGCCAAATGAACGGCTCCCTACTCCGCGAACCGGATCCCATCGTTCACTTTAAAGAGCCGTTTAAAAGATTCGATTCGTTCGCGAACGTTGCATCTCTACATGCAGCAAAGGTTGGTTGGGATCAGCATTCAAACCAGCGTCACACTGTCAGGCTACACTGAGCCTAAGTGGTATGCGCCTGGACCGGTAGGCCAGCGGGTGCCCCTTGTTTTTTAGCTTTTGAGCTGTGCTAACCACTCTGGCTTTGTCTCTGTGTGTGCATGTCCCACCCCATCCCATATTGTCCGAGCTTCGCGGGAGGCTTAATGAAACAGTTCCTGCAGAAACTGCCCGGGCTCGCTGATAACACGTACAGAGTATATTAGAGCCCCTGACCTTATACCCATCTGTAAAAAGTGCCCTCTCCATACCATGAATGCAGTTTTCAGTTTCACTATGGTGAAAGAAATGCAAATGCATTCTTTCCATGCCCTACCTGAAGGCTGCATTCACAAAGATTGCCTTGTTGTCCAAACTCTCCTGAACTTGAATGCAGCATCTTATGTTGAAAGAATTGCCCTCTCTGTGTAGAATCAAATACTGAAAATAGCTGACCTTCAAGCACACAACGCGTCGCAGCGTGACACGTTGTGAGCTTGGAGGTCTGTTATTTTCGATATTTTCACCAAAAGGCTCTTTTAGAAATTTCAGCCCCTGCCTCTAACATTCTCGGCACGTCCCTGAGCGGGACCATGAGTAGAATGACAGAGTGTCTATAAAGAGACAGGTGTTATAATAAAGATTGGAGAACTCTTGGTGCAGTCCGGAGGCCGAGGGATAAATAAATGCCTTCTATAAGGAGGTAAGAGGCATTTGGGGGTAAAAGTGGGGAACCAAGGAGGCATTTTACATCATTCCAAAAGAAAGGGGGAAAAAAATCACACATGAGCGGTGTTATTTCTGAGATGATTTCATTCGTGTCCTGCTAGCCAATAGCAACGCGTCCTTCGAAGCGAGGCCGATGGTGCCACGGATTATTAGGTAATTAATTAATAATATAATTGCTGCGGCAAAGGAATCATTGCCGCGGCTGTTGTCGGCACTTCTGGCGACGCCGCAGGAGGTGCCGGTGCCGGAAAGTGTATTCACTGTCCCTCCATTTTTTCAACACTTTTTTTTGACCGGACAACAAACTTTGAGCTGTTTGTGCCAGGATGTAGGCCAGACATTGTAGCCACATAACAAGCTATAGCAAGGCAAGAAAAAAGGCAAAGAAGGCATTTAAATAGGTAGCAAGCCACCATTACAGAAAAATGTTAGTACTCAAAGTGGTCCAAACACACCCCTTATTTTCTGAGTGGCATCTGGCTTTGTCAGTTAGAGGATTGTGCCCACTTTGCCTTTTTTATATAACTTGACCAATCATGGAAATTGGCCCACTCATACTGTAGTCTGGTCAAAGTGTCATGTGAAGCCACCAATCCTCAAGCTTATCGGACATATGCACGTTTGTGTCCATCTGGCATATTATGCTATGCTACGGGCATAGACGACTGCTCTCATGGCCCTTATAAAATGTATGCCTCAATATTATGACATCACCCTCTACGTTTATATCAGGTCGCACTTATTGGTGGTGACGTCACCAAGAATACTGGTCCCTCATTGACTTTTATGTGATGATGACGACGTCATCACCCGATTGATGACATCACTCTGTGTTTTCTCTATGGTTTTCCCATTGGATCCCATCGGACATATGCCCGTTTATTCCCATCTATGCCCATCTGGCATATGCTATGCTACGGGCATAGACTAGCCTGATTTCAGACTCTGCGCTGAGCTTGAGTCTGACATTGTCCCATTGACAAGAGATTTCAAATTTGAAATTACAGGAGATCTGGTTGGAGGGGTTGTGTTTGACTTGTGTGTACACAAAAACATTCCCCCCTCCCCTCTATGACAGGCATCAAACAGGTTGTTGTCTTTGATGCTAACGAGGTGCACAACCCCCCTTTGAAGTTCAAAGGGAGCAATTAAGAGCTTTGGCTGAGCTGCCCCCTCCACTGTTTCTGTTGGGCATAGACGGCCCCTCTCATGCCTTTAGATTGAGGCCCATTCTCGGTATCCATAGCAACCATATGGATTCTTCTGTTGCTGTTGGTTCTTATATATGCCTCGATATTATGACATCACCCTTTACCCTTCTCTGATTGGCTAACGGTTATCCAATTGGATGTCACCATGTTTTTTTTTTCAAGGGTTTTCCCATTGGATGACGTCAGCGCAGACACGCGGATGTAGATTTCCCTAATTTACAGATAGATGTATGTCCCGCAAAGCTTGCTATTGGCCAAGCTATGCGGGACACTTAATGAAATGAACTCATAAAAAGCACCGCTCACTCCACACTGGCTGCACTGGCTGCACAAAACAAGTGGGCGTGCACAACCTGCATTTATCAGCCTACAGCCATATTTCGGTGTGACCACATTGTTTTTTTCCCTCCTCCGTGCAGATGGTGGTTTTCACTGTTTACAGTGAAAGAGAGGGTTTTTCTCCTATGTGGATACGCTAGTGACTCTTCAGGTGACCCTTCAGGTGACCTAACTGACTGAAATTCTTGTCACACGCTTTACAGTGAAAAGGTTTTTCTCCAGTGTGGATACGCTGGTGTCTCTTCAGGTCAGATAACTCCCTGAAACTCTTGTCACACTCTTTACAGTGAAAAGGTTTTTCTCCTGTGTGAATTCGCTCGTGACTCTTCAGGTGACCTAACCGACTGAAGTTCTTGTCACACTCTTTACAGTGAAAAGGTTTTTCTCCTGTGTGAATTCGCAGGTGACCCTTCAGGTTACCTAACTGACTGAAACTCTTGTCACACTCTTTACAGTGAAAAGGTTTTTTTCCTGTGTGAATACGCTGGTGTGTCTTCAGGAGACTTAACGTACTGAAACTCTTGTCACACTGTTTACAGATGTGAGTTTTCTTCCCTGTATAAGTCAGCTGATGTGTCTTCACTTCTTCTGGTTGAGTTAAAGTCTTGGTAAACTTTTGATGACTATAAGGTTTTGGTTCGTCTGTGACTCCTTGTTCCTGGCTGGTTACAATTTGTGTGATTTGCTGGAAGGATTCGGGGGATCGGTGCACTTGTGGGCATTTGGCAATAGAGGTCCTCATGGCTCGATTGAGAAGTACAATCAGAAGAGCAGACGATTGAGGAAGATTGAGAGCACACTCCTTTCTGGAGTGGCGGTTCATCATCACATTTGCAGCTATACATGGACTGTTAAAGGGACAGAGTATTAGGCTCTGTTGGCTAATGGACCATTTATTTATGCTCTTTCTGACTCTGAAACTGAATCTTCTGGTCTCCCCGGAATGGTTACACCTGAAGTGGAATTCAAAAATATTTTCAAATCTCATACATGCTGAGAGCTCTGGTCTGACATCACTCGCAACACAACCGGTTGCCGTGCATGCCTGACAACACCGATGTGCGCAGGCTGCCGCCCCTCCATATTTGGGCAAGAGTGAGCTAGGTCATCAATATGACATCACCACCATGATGGAGCTCAGTGGCCTTGGGGTTAGAGTGTCCGCCCTGAGACTGGGAGGTTGGGGTTTGATCCCCGGCTGGGTCATACCAAAGAAAAAAAATGGGACCCAGTGCCTCCCTGCTTGGCACTCAGCATCAAGGGTTGGATTGGGGGTAAGTCCCTGTGACGTACTAGCGTCACACCAATTACAGATCATCCCTAGGCTATTGGTAGTCTGAGTCCACAAATCAAAATGACAGAAGACAGTGTGTTCTAGAACAATAGGCTAATTTCCCCATAAACTTTCATTATAATGAATGTTACACAATATAAAAGGTTAAGAATTTCATAAAGTATAACAATTTGTAAAGAGAAAAATACAAGCAATAATAACTGTGTTCATAAGTTGAAATGCGAACGAATTTTCTAGCACAGAGATTGTGAAAGTAGTATATTATGTAAGGTGGAAAAAGACTGAAAGGGGCATTGGTCTCAGAGCCAGTCATGGAGAGCGGAGGGGAGGGAGAGAGTCCCTGCACGGGGAAAGTACAACGAGTTCACTAATTAGTAATTAGAAAAGCGTTTAATTTTGGATTCAGCAGAAAAAGACTGCCAGAGACCCTGTTGATGATTTTTTTCCCCCCCAGGCTCTGCAGTCTGCAGTATATCTGAATGAACTGTTTTGTGTGTGTGTGTGTGTGTGTGTGTGTGTGTGTGTGTGTGTGTGTGTGTGTGTGTGTGTGTGTGTGTGTGTGTGTGTGCGTGCGTGCGTAGAGAGAGAGAGAGAGAGAGAGACAGACAGAGACAGACAGACCGAGACAGAACATGCACATTATGTATAGCCTAGTGTTGTAAAATACTGTTAATTCAATTTGAGATGTTGCATGAAAGCTTACTGTATATCAAATATCTGTTATTTTTTGCAGAATGTTGTCCTATTATGGGTTCATACGGTCAAAGCCAGGAGGATTCTCTCACACACCATCTCTCCTGTGTCACCACTTATGCCAGCTCTCCTCCACCACGTTGATTCTGGCTCGACTCGGCCGGGGAAGGAGTTGGGAGTTGGATAGAGTCTCTTGATGAAAACTTGTCGTCGGCACGGCGCCATGCGGGTCGGGACCTGGTCGGTACTTCTGAAACACACAATACGCCTGGAATTCGAACTCGGATCTCCTGCGTGAAAGTCTAACATCTTACCCACCAGACTAAAGACATATCGGCCTATGGACTGGGGGAGATACTACACTTTTGAGGCAATCAGGATGATGAGTCACTCTGCTGCACATGCACACACGCTCACACGCACACTTCTTCTTCCAATTAGCATACCTCCACCCAGAAATAGGGGATGGTAATGAGTGAAATCGGCTAGTGTAGCGCGTTTGGTTGGAATGAAAAGATGCATGCTCTAATTAAACATGCCGTGGTACATGGCTCATCTGTACTGGAGGATGATGACACATGCAGGAGTGGATTTTCACTCCAGTCACGTTCCACTCCCGCAGAAAAAATCCCGTCCCGTCCCAATCCTGGGCCCGAGTAAAAAAAAGAAAATAAATCCTGTCCTGTCACACTCCTGAATGTCTCCTGGTCCCATCCCGCTCCTGCTTAAAATGGATACCGTTCACCTCCCACACCCCCCCCCCCAAAAAAAAAAAAGTATTCCCCCATTTTGATCCATATTACATTTGATATCATGTTTATTATTATATAATGTATAATTTTATAACGTTGGCAGTTCGAAGACCTCACTTTCCTGTGCTTTTTTCCTCCCTAATAAAGTAGCCTTTTAAATCAATCATACAGGGCTAGAGATGATTGCTCCAGATATGAATTCAAAGACATGAGATCATTGCAACTTTCAGAGCATTCTTCACAGACAGTGCAGACAGTTTGAGTTCATACCTGGAGTAGTCTTTCTCCACTGTACTGTACTCACTACTCAGGGAGTGTGTGTAATCCATAAAGGATGTGCTCACTTTCCATATAATTATCCAAAAGACGATGCAATATTGTTTTGGTAGGCTGCTACAGCAGACCTGCCAACCCGTACGCATTTTACGTACTAAGCACGCATTTTAAGGCTCTGTACGCAGGTACGATATTTCCCCTAATTGCTACGCAACTTCGGGGGATGGGCGCGGCGTGGTATAACAACACATTCTGCAGCAGCAAACGAGGCGAAGATTTTTGCAACCTGCCGTGTAGTTCCTCCCAGGCACCACTTGAATGGTGTGCGAATGGGGCGCATGGCGCTGGGGAGCACTAGAACAGAAGATATGCTCGTTTTTTTCGGCAGAAGAAGAATTGAACCGGATGCCATGAGTTTGTTTTGGGTTTTCAGCGCGGTGCAGCATGTACACTTACGCTACTCATCATAGAGTTATAATAAGAAGCTACTCATCTCATAGCTATCGCCGCCCGGTTTGTACAACGGCGATATTAATACGATTAATTTATAAAGAAGATAAACGGAGAATGGCCGTGTTGTGCGAGTCGTCGGTGTCGCCCCTACAATGCTGCCGTTCAACGAGTAGTAGTCTGACTAACAGGTAATATATTAAGATAACACTCAGCTAAGGTGAATTCACATGTCAGCAGCCACGATGGTGAGAATGAAATGGTTGTTATGTTGTTGTCGCTCCTCTCCGCGACGCGGTTAGGGTTTTAATCAAGTGAATCAATAATATTATACTATTAAACTGCGGTCGCCCCCGCGACAGCTTGTTGTGTATGAAGCCTGTGTTATACTTCGTCATACGACGGTGTTGCACATGAGCGAAGTCGGGAAATGTTAAAACTTGTGACCAGGTACAATGAACTGTAGCATACATTGACCATGATTAGGCTTTAGAGTAAAGATCCAAACGAATGAAAATAAAATACTGGGCTCCCTGTTCCACTATCTCTAAATGAGTATGAATGAAGGAATTAGGGGGACTATGTGTATTGTCAAAAACATTAAAGGTGAACAAGTTATTTATCACCTGTGAATATATGAAGACATTAATGGTTTGTTAACAATGAGTAGCCTGTATCCTCTATGAATGAATATACAGACTAGACGGTATTTGATCTATACACAATGTAGGCCTATTTTAATGAATGCAATAGAAACCTACATGAGTTGAATACTTTCAACTTCATGCAAATCATGCACAGAAAGGTGGTTTTATTTAGGCTGCTCAATTAACAATGTTTAACAAAGACACAGGTAAATATTTAAAGGTAAATAGCCTACCTGACAATGTAAAGCTATTTTGCTATTTGAATAACATGATTATGTTGATGTATGTTCATTCATTAAGTCACTGGTGAGACTGTTTTGCTAGTCTATTGTTAACTAACTCTGAGCAAGTGCAGTTAATATATTTTATTAAGGATTTGTCAACAATATTGCCAAAGCAACATTACTGTATTGCCTGGTAATACTAGCCTACTTTTTCTCCAGACCAAATGGCATTTTTATTTAAAAGGTTGATCTTGCCTCCTCCTATTAGTGTAAGTCAAGACATGCAATGTGCTACATTTCTGGTGTGAAATTTTGTTAACATAACTGTAAAGGTCCCACCCAAAAAGGCGCGTGGAACCCCCCAAAATATACACTGTTTTGTGCGGGAAAACCACAAAATTTGCACCGCGGGCGCTGCGCGGGCGCTGCGCGGGCTCCGCGCGGGCACTTCGTGCCCGCGCACGAGTACTCAAAAAAAATTGCCAGGGTTTGCAGGTCTGCTACAGCATTGTAGCAGGGCTGGCAGCACTTCGCACATACGTTGGATATTGCAGACACATTTTCATACTCTTTCATACTTTCATACTCCTCAAAGAACTTTAAAGATAGAAATGGCTTTTATTCTGTTTCTCTATAGTGTTGTTGCGCCGATGGCGGCTGGTTTGTGCTGCGTGCGTCACTTAGTTTTGACTTGAGTTGAGATATCCAAACAAACCACTTCAATATGATGGACGTCATGTAACATTTTTGTCAACAATCTCTGCACCTTTGGGGTAATATAAAAGTTCACTTTGACACTTGTTTCATGTCCATCGCTCTGTTCAACTCTCTCCACTGCAGTTCAACGTAAAGGCTGTGGAGTCTTGCAATGCATTGCATGTCTGATATATGATCACCTGATTAGCCGTAGGAATGTGTCACGCGTATATTAATGTAGCAGATCTCCAAGACTACAATGCGTTGTTTCCGCGCCACCTTGTAGGCTTGTAGATCAGGCTTTTAAAAGCAGCGTCTGTGACTGGTGCTGTTTATTTCTGCGGTTTGATCAACTGGTCTGGGATGATTCCCGCTCCTGCCCACTCCCGTTGTCTTTTCATTCCCGTCACGTCCCGATCATGGCATTAATACTAATTTGACTCCCGTCCTGCAGGAATCCGGCAGGAATCACGTGACCCGTGAGAATTCCTGTCAAATGTCATCCTCTAATTTGTACCACTGGTCGAATAGACCTGGTTCTAATTCCACTCAGGAATAGAGTGTGTTTGTTCAGACAGGCTTGTTTGATCAAGATTAGAGTTCCATCATGAGAGAGAGGAGGGGGAGAGTGGCGTGGAAGAGTGTGGGACAGACAGGGCTGATCGTAGGATAAGAGTGATTCATACCTAAAGGAGTAGTTCACCCCCAAAATGAAATTTTCTATTGATTACTCATGCCATAGAGACTTGAATTCAATAATATATATATATATATATATATATATTGTATTTGTTGCATTCCTAAGACAAAAATGCAATTATAGTAAATTTACCCCCATTGATTCCGGATGGGGACCCAAATGCATGGCCCTGGATGGGGACCTAAATGCATGGCCCTGGATGGGGAAACCGTTAGGGTACTTTGATTATAGGGTTACTATAATCACATTTGTGTCTCAGGAATGCGACAAAAATCTAAAAATATTATTGAACTCCAGTCTCCATGGCGTGAGTAATCAATCGAAAAAAGTCATTTTGGGGGTGAACTACTTAAGTCACACAATGGTGTTGCATGCTGAAAATACAATGCATCACACACACTGTGACATTTTGTAAGCTTGTAGATTGGCTATTAGTATAAAAATGAAGAGGATGGAAGTGGCTTGTAGTGAAGCGTGGTGAATAGAGGTATTCAGAGGGGACGATGGGTTAGATAGAATATGGAAATATGATGATAGGATTGAAGGATCCAATGATGGGGAGGAAAACCAATTAATTGTGTCAATTGAGGGAAATCAGTAAAACACCGTACATGCCGTACCGTAAAAGGGTTAATGCAACTCAGAGAGTCAATGGATCCTTACAATCCACCATGTATGTGAATCAAAACCATTCGACCAGCCACACGCTATATTGCGGACCAGTACGTTATCTCATTATCTGGTTAGAAGTGGACACGTTTGCCCACATTCGGCTGGTGTTCATTTTCCGCCTCACGTGCTTCAAATGTAGAAGACAGAGATGAGGGGGGAGTAAAGGGGATGCATACAAAATGACTATGTATAATAATATGATTTTACTGACATGAAATACGTACAGATACTATGCAAATAAAATAATAATAACTAGTAAGACACCTCAGGGCGACAAGCGAGGTCGCGCCATGTCTTGGCCATCTGATGTACAGTATATCGGATCAGTTACCCATATATGGAGACCCCTGGTACCCATATATGGAGATCCATGTACTGTATATAGAGATATGCTGTAAGAGCTCAAACATGCTTACTCATTTAGTCATTATGTGAAAGTCCTCTGACGTTTGACATCTGACATCATACATACAATCCTATATGAAGTCCTGTTAGATATGGGCTTAATATTGTTGACATTAGGGAACTCCATATATGGGCATAAAAGGGATTCTGTTAGTGTGGTTCCCCTGACATCACGGTGAAGTCAGAGCATGATTATTTATATTTTGTGGCTTATTTTCTTTGGTTGTTCATGGCAGTGAAGCAATTATGCTGCCAACTTGAAATATATTTCAACTTAAGATGCTGGATAATCCTCTGTCAGCTGGCACCTTGGTGCTTGGATCAGTGTGACTCATATTTGATTAAACATTTGATTGTTGATTGAGTCATGTTTTTATTTGTTGACTGAAAATATGTTTTGTTTTCCTGTTCTCCTGTGTCTTCCTAACGTTGAGAACAAGGTGGTTGTCATCACACCCTTTTACAAACCTCTGTACCTCTAATACATAGTCTACCACCTGATAATAAGGGGATGGACATTAAGGTCCCTCACTGTATTGTATTAAATGCTGAGCTGAAATCTACAAGAAGAAGGCATGCACAAACTTTGTTATTCTATAAGTGTTTAAAAAGAAAATAATCCAAGGCCAAAACTGCATCCTCTATAGTCTAAACCCCTGTTACTCCTATAAGCGAACTGAAAAGTATCTAATGAACAATCAACCGTCCGCTGCCTTTAAGAGACTGATAATTTTCTCAAAGCGACTGGGCGGTAGTCATTATCTTCCTTGCAGCATGTCTTTTCGGGAACAGGGATTATAATAGAGTCTTTCCAGATGGACGGAACAGTGTATGAGTCCAGAGTCCAGACTTTTGGTAGATGGGACACCAAGCCTCTCTCAGTTCCTGACTGAATGAATGCAGCAGCCAGCCTTACAGAGCCATAAAAATCTTCTCTTATTGGGGTCCCTGGCATATCTTTTCAAATGGGGGTTTGTGGGCTAGTAAGTGTCAATTTGGGTGTGCTTGACACCAAAAACACTACTGTAGGTGAACACTGGGAAAAAATATATATCCACAAGCGCAACACACAAACTTGTACTGTAGATCGTCTATTTACGGAAAAGCGTGGAAAAAAAGGAAGTCTGCAAAGTTCTGGTCTGCTTGGGGACGAAGTATATGGTTTAAGTGAATAAATATAGCCTCACACCGAATTTTCATTTTGTTTCATTGTTCAGTCTGAAAGCCCTAGTGTTCTCTGAGATGGGAGTGAGGCCAAAGTGGGACTCCTTGGCAATGGTTTATAATGGACCGCTTAGATTTTCTCACCACCAGACCCTGTATGAATGAAAAGTGATTCAGGGGCTGGAGCCAGGCTATAGATTGAATCTGAATTTCAGGTTGTCACATACTGGAGTGGTGAGGACCCAAAAGCCGGATTGATTGATTGATTAAATCCTTTATTAGACATAAAATAAAACAGCACAAGGTACACTCGTACAATTGGGCTCAAAGGAACACAAAAAGGTCCAGAGGACAGTTATCGTATTATGAGCTACCCATAAGTCTTTCCAAGAAGTATAGGGTTTAGGTAGGTGGTCCCCCCATTTTTTTTTTTTTTTTTTTTTGTAATATATAATATCCGGTGCTATAGGAAATGTCCATAGAAGGGAGGAGAGAGGAGGAGAGGAGGTGGTGTGTCTACATCCATAAGGTGATGATGATTAATGGCTTAATTAGCCCTGTTAGCCAATTATGTAGCTCTAATTGAATCCCGTGGACAGGGCAGCAGTGCCTCTCACCAACACGAAAATCGACGGTTCCTTGTATGCACATTTTTCATTCTGACTCTAAAACATAATATATGGACATTATTAGCTGCACTCCAGCTCGCTCGCACACACACGCACACACACACACACACACACACACACACACACACACACACACACACACGCACACACACACACACACACACACACACACACACACACACACACACACACACACAGTTACTTGTACTCTTACTCATACACACACACACACACACACACACACACACACACACACACACACACACACACACACTTTGACTGCTCATTAGGGCCTGCTATGGGACAATTATCCGAAACGAGTGCCGGAATAAAGAAAAAGCCTCGTGAATTAATATCACCTGCGATTCAAATGAGCTGACCTCTTTTTTTTCTTTCTTTTTTTTTTTTTGCAACACACACCGAGAGCCACTCGCTCACAGTGAAGAAAAGCAGACATCCGGTAGTGCATTATTCAAAGAAGAGTCATTAAGCACATTAATTGACCAATTATTCGCAATAGTGGCCCGGGCTGCCGGGCAGTAACGTATGTTTGGCTAACCGCCCAGAGGCGAGATAACGGGAGAAAAAGAGAGTAGAGCAAAAGAGATTAATATTGGTTGCTCTTACTGTTTTATCCATTTTCTTTCCTTAAATACATATCAAAACCTGGCTCAAGAACCCAGGTTCGTGGCCTACTAATATTAAAAAAGGATCCCTGCACGATTAAAGACGCATTAATATTGAACGGTGACTGGGTTGCAGAGCAGAGCTGCTTTTACTGTAAAATCACAGATGGATAGATAGTATAATGTAAAACTGCGGGGGAGAGGGTGGGGTCCGGGGGGGTTGGGGGGGCTTAAAGTGTAACCTTAATTAAACGGCATTCATTTTCCAGGGTGAGTGAGCCGGCAGCAGGGGTTCATTACTTTGCTCAAGGACACATTGGGGGGCACATGAAACTGGGACATTTTTACATGACGGTGCCCACTCTGACCAGTAACTAATTAAGTACAATGTTGAGGTATTTGTACTTTTTATTTTATTTTTTGCAATAATTTTACTTCTACTCCATTACATCTCAGAGGCAAATGTTGTACTTTTACTCCACTACTTGTTTGAAAACTTAAATTACTAGTTACTTTTTTTTGTTTTTGATTATTATAAAACACACTTTAACCACTTCAACCCTATATGTATTTGCTGCTTATTTATACTGTACATTTGAAAACTTATGAAATGGGACATTCTGCATAACTCCACAAAGAAAGGCCCCTTCACCAACCCCACCTAGGGTATGGGCGCTGATGACGCGGAGGAGAGAACACGCCCCCAGCGTCCCCAGCGGGAATTGAACCCAGGACCTTCCACTGTAGCTGTGAGGCAACAGTGCTCCCGACTGTGACACCGTGCCCCTGATAGGGCTGTTTTTGAGGCGTACATGTAGTACGTCTCGGAGGCCAACGGTGTTGAGAATTGCTTCAATAAGAACAACTGGGTCTGGCTTTCTGGTGTATTTTATTGATCACGAACACAGTCAAAATGGCTACTCTATCTCATTGACAAAGTCTGCCAATGAGAGGAAGCATAGCTATGTGTCCGGGCCCATTTGTCTACCAACAGCACGTGGTCTGTTAGCAGAGAATGAATGCCCCGAATGTCAGTCATACAAACAGTATATATTGCATTGGTCGACTCCTCCTCCCTTGGAGGACAGTTAGTGGGAGGGATCATACAAACAGTTTGGGCATACATTAGCTGGCAATTGCCAGACAGTATATACATACAGTATATTGATTCATTGTCAATCATCAGATACATCAATACAATACATTACAACATGGTACATGATGTTAAACTATATGAAAATACATACTGTAAGATAGATAGATATTTAAGACACAGAGGGACTGAGGGGGGAAGGGGGAGAGGGAGGGAGGGGAAGAGATAGAGAGGTGTGTGTGTGTGTGTGTGTGTGTGTGTGTGTGTGTGTGTGTGTGTGTGTGTGTGTGTGTGTGTGTGTGTGTGTGTGTGTGTGTGTGTGTGTCAGAGGGAGGGGAGGGAGGGAGAGAGGGAGGGAGGGAGGGAGGGGGTGTGTGGGAACCGGATCAAAGGTTACTTCACAGGCAACTGTTTAGGCTCACCAGGTGGTATGGAAGTTACGAAGAGAATTATATTTTATGGCCATATCATATCCTCCCTTTTGTTAATTAAAACAATCTAAATTGCTTAATTAAAACAATAAATGTAACTTTAATTACAACAATAAATGTAATTATAGGTTATAATGTATCTACTTAAATTCAACACAAAACATAGCATTCAGTTTCTTCTCAAATCAAAATGTGGTGATCCGTTGACGAGTTCTTTGCTCTCCCGAGCTGTGCGTGTGATTGTCCAGTGAATGTCCAGTGATTGTTCAATGTTCTGTATGTCTGGACAGCCAACATGTTTGAATGCTTAATACAACCTGTTTTTGTTGATTTCGTCTGGAGTACGCCGCCGTGTGTTGACCCCGGAACCTCTCCGTCACCCCACGCACCAGTCAATCCGCTCTGTGACCTCCAACCAGGTCCTGTACTTCTCGAAGTTCAGCTTCCAGCTCCATTTTCTTGTTCTCCAGCTCGTCCAGCTGTCTGCGTAGGTTGGAGACATATTCCTTGATGTGCTCCTTCCCATGGGTGCAGACCGCCAAGATGTCTGTCGTAGTTGTCTCGTTGGTCCCCTCTGCTGTTCCCTTCATGGTCTGAGCGCCCTTCTTCTTTAGGAAGAGTGCACAGTGGGACTTAATGTGGTCCGGTGCGTTGCAATAGAAACAACAGCCATATTTTTGTTTTGACTTGTAAATCTTCCCATGTCTTTCCTGGCTCTTGCACTTTCCTTTCTTTTCTTGCAGACTAGGACAGTGAGATTTGAAGTGGTCAGGTGCATGGCAGTACCAGCATCCGTAATGTGGAGCATCTGTTGCGGACTGCTGAAGATCCATTGAATTGTCTGTCGTTCTCTATGTTGCTCAAAATGTCTCTCACCTTAGCAGAGCTACAGTACTGAGTGTCTCAATGTCAATGTGGCAACTGACCCTTTATCTGCCAGGTATCAGGCTGAGCTGAGGGGAGGGGCTGCTCCAATGCTAATGTTGTGGTCACTGTCCCCCCTCCTGTTTACACAGGAGGACTTAATGACAGGCCCAGGACAGGTGAGAGTTCATGGGGGGCTGCAGGCAACATGGTCAAACTGGTTCTTCCAGTGTGGCTCCCAGACCCCATGTAGTGTGTGTGCTCTTTTGTTTCAGATTGCTAATCAACGACCGTCTGAGCTTAATGTATTGAAAGTCTTTTGACAGTGTTGTTCTCTCATATCCATGTGTGAGGTTTGTCTCAGTCTGCCAAAGGTGTTAGGGCCTTGATCCAGCCTCCCTGGCGTGCAACATTGTGGTGTTGAGCAGGAAGCATTTATGGTTGCTGAGCTGAGCTGTGATTCCGGTGTGGCTGGCAGGCATATCGGCGACAGTGGGTGTAGAGGGTCCGAGGTCAGGCACAGACAGGCGTCTACAGAGGAATTAATTAGAAAACAGACACCTGGTTACTTGCATATGTTCTCATCATTTCTGCATATTGACATATATATTTTCTGAAGTCATTATCTATAAATCTCCCCTTTTTTTTTCTTTTTTTTTTTTTTTTTTCATCTCATTCATTATCTATAAAACAAAACTACATTGCTTGAATGCATGCTTGAAGAGAATGATACGTCAACATCGTGCACATGTTGACCTTCACAAATCCTCAAACAGTGTACTCAACCATTATGCATATTTATGAAAACAAAACTATGTTAACAAGAATACAAAATGAAATAAATTCCACTTAAACCATTCCTTCTTAATACTTAAGAAATACAATACTTAAAATATTACTGAAAACTTACAAAGTCAACACTTACATTTTGCTATAAAGTATGTGCACATGTTCGAGGTTCTATACACATCATGAATGAACAATCTGCAGTTTTGTCCATTCCTAATGCTCCAGAAACTCTACTCGTGAAACACACAACACATTTTGAAATTATCTTCCCCTATCATTTAAATTTAAATTTAATTTTATTCTATGTTCCCCCTATATTACCGAAATAGCTAAAATAACAGATCTACAAGCTCACATGCTCACAAACATTGTTTCGCAAGCTTCTGCCTTGAGATTTTAAATGTGGGTGTAACATGTACTCTCCTCAGTTCCCACACACACTTTTGGTGGAGGAACAATGGTCTGATTTTGAATCTGAAAGGCCTTTGAAAATACACCCTGGTCAAAGAACTACAGGCGTCGTTTGATTTGAGATTTTCACAGATGAAACCCCCCTTTAAAAATGCTGTGAAGCAAATATATCAAGCTGTCATATAAATGAAAAAGCTTTTGGAAAACAAATCTCAAATGTATCAACTAAATATGGTGAACTAGTTTTGGAAGTATAACTTCATGTCATGTACTCCTTACATTGAAAATCCCTGTTAAATCCAGACCGTAATTTTCTGGCGAAAACACCTAGAATTTCAAAGAATGTATTTACAGAAGGAAACTTATCCCTTCATTTTAGTACTATACATGCTATACATATTATTCCAGTGCACACACTTGTTGTTGAACAGAACTATCACTCCACACACTTTTACTTTTTAAAGTATAATTTCATACGTTTAACTAATGGGGTAATTTTAATTCCAGTTTGTTTCAGATTATTGTGTCTTGTTTACGAAAGTGATAAAAGTAGAGACATAACAAAGAGAGATAGTCACACACACACTCAGATCAGATCTCAGTCACACAAGTGAGGGTCAATCATGCAGCAGGACTCACACACACTCATTTGCATTGTGAAGGGGCCAATGTCTTCTACCACACACACATTTACATACAGGCCTACTGTAACAGGCTGTCTCTAACTGCTTAACTTCTCACAAGACTTTCACACAAAGAAGAAAAATGAAGGAGTAAAGTTTTACATTTTCTTAATATGGGCACTCTTAACTTTAGTCAGTACAGAACAGTGACCTGTAGTTTTTCATATGTATAGGCTATATAAAGGTTTCAAAGAAAAACATCTTTCCTAGTTTCTCCAATCTCCACTTAGGAGATCTGGTCAGGCTTTAGGTAGGCTAAAAATAGTTTTTGTCACCTCTTCTGTCCTCTCCTGTCCTGTCCTCCCCTCTCTCCCCCTCCCCATGCAGGGGAGAAAGAGAGAGAGTTTCCTTCTTATTTTACACCAGAAAGTCAACCCAGTTTATTTCCATACTCATTCCTATCTTATTCCTAAATTTTCCCAAATTTGATTCATATTTAGTTTGACCTGATATTCTCAGGTGAAACCCTTGACTTTCACCACAGACCGTCCAAGTATAAACGAGTCTAGGCATGTACCAATTCCATGGCCCGTCGGCCCCCCTGCTTGCTTTCACTGACCTGTACTTTGGTGTGCAAAAAAACCCTTAACCCACACTTTATGGTAAATGAAATTCTTCATGTACTTTGGTGTGCAAAACCCCTACACTTTATGGTGTGTAAATACCAAACATGCACTTGAGTGTACAAAAACTCCTGCACCAAAGACCGTCCAAGTCTATAAACGTGTCTTGGCATTTACCAATTCCATGGGCCTTCGGCGGCCCCCTCTGCTTGTCACCACAGACCCATTCAAGTCAAAAATGGTCCAGGCACGTCACATTACAATGTCTTGTACATGTAAATGTGGTCGGTTTAACTGGCCTAAACCAACACAAAGACCGTGGCAGTGCAAATGGAAAAGCTTTATTTGGATAACACACTATTTTAGCCTACTGAAACATTTAACTTCTTGTATGTGGCATACTTGTATAAACTATTATATAGATTACACCACCACTTTGCTTGAGTCAAACTGAATTAGTTAACCTAATAATTGTGTCCTTTTCAGGCTTTATTCCACTCCATTGCAAGTTAATTATGAACCTTAATTGTCAGGATTTTTCTATTTAGAGTATGGAAAATAAAACATCTCACCGTTTTTATAGCTTTGCCCTTGAGTTCGTTGAAATCCAGGCGTTTCGGTCCAGGAGGAGAGAACGTCCGTGGCTCTCCTTTGTCGACTTAAGGCGCGGCGCGATCCTCTCCTCCCAGGAAGACGAGCCGCTGGATCCCACTCTTCTGACACCATTCTGATAGGGCTGTTTTTGAGGTGTACATGTAGTACGTCTCGGAGGCCAACGGTGTTGAGAATTGCTTCAATAAGAACAACTGGGTCTGGCTTTCTGGTGTATTTTATTGATCACGAACACAGTCAAAATGGCTACTCTATCTCATTGACAAAGTCTGCCAATGAGAGGAAGCATAGCTATGTGTCCGGGCCCATTTGTCTACCAACAGCACGTGGTCTGTTAGCAGAGAATGAATGCCCCGAATGTCAGTCATACAAACAGTATATATTGCATTGGTCGACTCCTCCTCCCTTGGAGGACAGTTAGTGGGAGGGATCATACAAACAGTTTGGGCATACATTAGCTGGCAATTGCCAGACAGTATATACATACAGTATATTGATTCATTGTCAATCATCAGATACATCAATACAATACATTACAACATGGTACATGATGTTAAACTATATGAAAATACATACTGTAAGATAGATAGATATTTAAGACACAGAGGGACTGAGGGGGGAAGGGGGAGAGGGAGGGAGGGGAAGAGATAGAGAGGTGTGTGTGTGTGTGTGTGTGTGTGTGTGTGTGTGTGTGTGTGTGTGTGTGTGTGTGTGTGTGTGTGTGTGTGTGTGTGTGTGTCAGAGGGAGGGGAGGGAGGGAGAGAGGGAGGGAGGGAGGGAGGGGGTGTGTGGGAACCGGATCAAAGGTTACTTCACAGGCAACTGTTTAGGCTCACCAGGTGGTATGGAAGTTACGAAGAGAATTATATTTTATGGCCATATCACCCCTACCTTGACAACATTCTAACAGAAGATATTCCTTAATTTTGTGTTTGGATGATGGTGGATGGCAAGTGCTGTCTAACAAGTTGGTCCTGAATAATTTTTCGCACTCGTCAAACCATTCAGTGAGCCCCTGTGGATGGGGACATTTTCATCGTGAAAGAGACATCCATCGGGGTGAATGCGTTTCATAATGGGCTGACATCAGGGGTCAAGCATTATCTTGGTGCATGCCACACGTATCGTCCACTCCCCTAGACAATTATGGTGAAGAATGACTTATCTGTTTCCACATTTCTCTAGGCCAATAGGCCAGTGCCTCAACTCTCAAATGTGCAGTTGTCTTTTTAACAAGGGGATCATGCACTGCAACCCTACAAATGACATCCCTCCACGTAGTTGTTGTTGACTGCTCTCGCTGACACAGTCTTATCACGTTCTGCATTGAGTCTCTGTCACCTGCAGGAAAGAGTCGCTTGAAACGCAGATGTCACATTAGTCACCGTTCTTGTTGAAACGCTTTGTCAGCTGAGCAGTCTTTGTGTGACTGAAACTCGTGCCGTCTGTTCCGTAATAGCAAAACCCAGCGAACACCGCACTGCGCAGTGGAGACAATTGCGTTGGTGACATCTCCCTAATTAGTTTTAAACAGTTTGTTAAAGTTTCATTGTTCCCCCTCGGCAAATTCCAAGTGTATTAAGTCCAATAAAGCAGCAGAGTCATTATAAAAAAAAGTTTAAGTACTTCAAAGTCATTCAGCTGACTTTCAACGTTGGAATGGGTAGGAGTTTTGAGCATTATTTGATAGGAATATTTGCTGCATGCAGCATGCCTCAAACTAGGATAATGTCCATTGTGGTGTTATCAGCGGTGGAATAAGTAAGTCAGTAAAAGTCAGGAATTCTAAATTTACTTGAGTAAAATGTACCTAAAGTACCAAAAGCAGAAAGTATTCATTATGCAGAATGTCAAATGTATAAATTGTATACAAATCTTTTGAAGATACAGTAGCAGATCACTCAAGATCTTGTACATCGTCAATTTTCAATTGGCCGAAATGTATATACAGTATAGGGCTGAAGTGGTTAATGCATGTTTTGTATTTATAATCAAATTCTACAAAGTAACTAGTGACTAAAATTGTCAAATAATTGAACAACCAGGAATAGTTTGGTGACCACCGGAGACTCGGTTGACGGCCGGAATTTAGACGGCACCCGGGAGCAGGTTGGGTTAGCGCCCCAGCCTGTGTCTTCCGTGAGGAAGAAGCCCAACAAATCCACGGTGAGGCCTTTAGGAGGGCCATTCAACTGCAGCAGCTGAATGGAATGTTTGGATTGGGGTCTGGTGCAACGCACAGGTTCTGAACCTGGTGAGAGCAGGAGAGGACCTGGTGAGACGTAGGAGGAGCCCGGCCAGGAGTCAACCCATAGAGCCTAGTTCTTCCACGCACCAGAATAGTACCCCCAATCCTGGCAGAGTAGTTCCGGTGCAGCACATTGAGTGACCCTATCTTTCCCTAATAGGACTGATCGTGGATAGCTACTGGGACGTAAGTCGGGACTTGATCAACCCCGGCTGGGTCACCTAGGCGAGGGTGTATGATGTTGCGAGACCCGAAACACCCGTCGACCCCAGGCTACATCACTGATGATACGTCCCAGTTGCATCCTTGTGATGTTTTTTTTCATTATAGTGGAGTAAAAGTACAATATTTTCCTCTGAGATGTAGTGGAGTAGAAGCAAAGATACAGAAAATTGATACTGAAAATTATTAGAAACACTCCAATAAAGTAAAAACATATCCTCTAAATTGTACTTAAGTTTAAGTACAGCACTTGAGTAAATGTACAATACTTTTTATGTTACTTTACACCACTGGGTGTTATTCACAAGAAAGTGTCAGCCCGCATCAAAGAGAAGTAGGCCTAGTTGCATGTACAATACTCATGGCACTCTGGGTTGTACTGGGCTGCATGCACCCAGTGGCAGACTGAGACGGTAGAATATCGTCGTTGTCGGGTGGAAACTTTGTATGTCCAAAACCGTTAGTGTTTATCATTTAAAGAAATGAACTAAACTAGTGAAAACAGCCGATCTGCAAGCACACGCCTCGCACCGCGAGGCGTTGTGTGCTTGTAGATCAGCTGTTTTCACTACTTTTGTGCGATGGCCTTGTATGATGAAGCAGGGCTTTACTCTGCGAAAGAACATACAAATTAGAAACTTGGAGATACGAGGTGTCTGACAACGACGATATGTGAAACAGCATGGGTGAGCGGTAGCATGGTGTTGCCGTAAAAAGAAAGAAAGAAAAAAAAAGAGTTGCTTGTTTCCAAAAGCTTTGCGGATATGTTTGATGTGGGGCTGGTTAATGTTTAATTGTTACATCTGCAGTGACCTTGTGAATTGTACCACACAGTTAACAGCCTGAGGCACTCTTAAGATTAGGAGAGGGAGGGAACCCAGCTCACTTTGATGGAGGAATTTAAAAAGAAATGCGTGCATGCACTCACACGTGCACAATTTTCTTCCTTACAATTCTCTTTCAATTTATTTTTTATTTAAATTTTGTATTATTATTATAATTATTTCCAGAGCAGACCAGAACAGTTGTTTCAAACTTGAAAATGAATCTGTTGTTCCATTGATGTACTGTAAGATAGCTGAAGGGAAAGTTTCTCTTCACGGGCCACCCTTAGGTTCGTGTGTAGGGTCAGCATCCTGCATTTTTTTTTTTATTCTTTTCATACCTCTCTGTAGAGAAGGATATTTCCTTTTGTAAATATCCTTATACTGCTGTGCTGCCTCCGGGCGACTGATTTTCCCCCTTGTGATAATAAAGGTATACTATCTATCTATCTATCTGTCTATCTGTCTATCTGTCTATCTGTCTATCTATCTGTCTATCTATCTGTCTATCTATCTATCTATCTTGTTGGGGATTCAGAGACTGGTTCAAGCAGGGCAGACAGACACAGACCACTGGATCCTGGTGAGGTTTGAGTCTTCACTTTACTGTATAATTTGATATCATCGGCCCAACTTTAATATCACGTCATCGTAGGTTTAACAGGTGTCAAAATGTGGGTGAAATTCATTGTCAGACAAGCTTCAATCATTTGTAGCTTCAAGAAAGAGGGAAAGCAATAGAGCAAGAAAGATAAATCAAGCTAGCTATTCAAAAAAATTGGATTAGGGTTCTAAAATAGGCTGCATCATGTTACCTTTTTTAATTTGTTCACACAATTTTATGTTTGATCTTTTAACACAATTTAGGGACACCTCTCTTCCTGAGCCAGAAACCATCCTATTAATTCATGCATGCATGCGTTCGTTCGTTCTTCCGTTCGTTTGTTTGTTCATTCATTCATTCATGTATTGATATCATGATTAAGCTCATTATATGAACATTGCCGGCCCCCTGTCAAAGACCATAGGAAAACCATTGTTCCCAAACCAAAACATGCACGCACGCGCGCACACACACGCACGCACGCACGCACGCACGCACGCACGCACGCAGGGCCGTTTTTAGCTATAGGCGGTATAGGCGGCCGCCTAGAGCGCCGACCTCAAAGGGGCGCCCGCCGAAATGGAGTGATTTTTTTATTTTTTTATTAAAAAAATAAAATAAAATAATCGGCGCCCCCTCTATTGGTTTATCTGACCCAGACGATCCAGTTGCTTACTATGTGGGTCAAAATAACATTTTTATTATCAATCATAAAAACTCGAGCATCAGAGGCAGCCTGCGCTCGGTCGCAGCAGGGCGAGATGAATGAGATTGGTACTACCCCGCCCCCGCACTCTTCATCAAAGGGGGGCGCCGATCGCTCAGCACAGCCTGGGCTGGGCGCAGCCTGGCTGGCCTTGGCCAGTGTTACATACATAACAAATAAATAAATAAATAGAAATAAATTGTCATGCGAATGATCATGATTGTGACCAGTCCAGACTGTCCAGTGGCAGTGACGAATCATCATGATGATCAATCAGTCATGAGTAATCATCATTCGCACTGACGAATCTCGGAATCTGCCGCGACACAATGCGGGACTGGGTCAGGTTGATGAGGAAACTGGAAACTGGAAGACAGACAACAAGAAGACGAGCGAGAGAACTATAACTTAGATTGAAGAAAGAAGTAAGAACATGTTGAAAAGGAAAAAGCCCTCTGGGGCACAGAACAAGAAAAAGAGAAAGGAAGAAGAGGAAAGGCGTGCTAAGGATAAAGGTATTATGCAATTTACTATTATTTAGATTATTAAACTTAGCATTTTGTAGCATCACGTTGTTGTTGATTCATGCATTGCATGCTGTGGTCTAACTGGGGGGACGGGGGCGACCCGGGCGAGTAAAGCAAATCATGGAATGTAAAGTTGACTAAACATTAATATGTGCTGGTGTGATGTATATCTTCTGTTAAAGTTAATGAGCCACCCAACCTGACCCAAAAATCACGCCAAAACCTGAGAAAATGTCATATTATTGAACAGTCATCCAAACCGGCCCAAAACCGACTAAATTCACGGCAAAACCCGCAAAAATCACGCGCGTGCGCGGGAGTGGGGGGGGGGGGGGGGCGCATTCGAGAGAGCTCGCCTAGAGCGCCAATTAGACGCGCTACGGCCCTGCATGCACGCACGCACGCACGCACACACAAATCAAATACTACCAACTCCTTGTGTCTCTTCTCATACCGCACAGAACACACAACAACGGCATACATACATTAATAACGTCTCCCATCACATTCACAATTCTTCATCGTGGCAGAATTATTGCATTATTTATCATACAGTTCTGCTGTACGTGTTCACATGCAGTTAGGGGCCTTTGTTGTACCTACTGTAGGTTACCCCCGCTCTGTACAGCGGTCCCTGTGCGAGTGTGCGTGTACAGTATGTTTCAGACGCCATGCGGCCTGTCAACCTTTTAGCACTTCCGTGCACAGAGAACACACACAGTCCTCACACAGTTGGCTTATAGTTCTCCCAGAAGGAGGTTCAGGGGCAGGTCAATATGTCTGTCTGTCTGTCTGTCTGTCTGTCTGTCTGTCTGTCTCTCTCTGTACCATTTTCGGGTTCCTGATCCGGGGCGGAACATAACGCCATCAGCTGACCGGAACCAATTAATGCCTTAATTTGCGTCTCCAAAATGATTCCGCTAGTTGAAAATGTGTTTAGTTTGCTACTTTCTTTTGGTATAGGCTAATAATCGTGTGGTATGTCCATCCTTTTATTTTAACTCGTGGCACGACTAGCGAGACAAAACTAATCGGTTTGCATTATCTTGAAAAAAAAAAAAATGAGATGTCAACCGGAACCCACCACCGGAACACAATGATGGCCAAAATGCAAAACCATGCAAAGGCTATGCTGCATATGGTCAGTCTGTCTGCAAGATCGTTCTGCCCCTCACTTTGTAAAGAAAAGTGGAAAAGTGGCAAAATGTTGAAGCTCAAAACCTCCTATCTGCTGATTGCTAATGATTTGTGTCGGGTGGTGAAACTTTTACCACACCAAGAGGGTGAGTTGATAAAAAAATATTAATGGTAATACTTGTAACAGACCTGTAGAATGTCTTGATCTCAAAAGGAGCATAATTAAGTGCTGTAAAACGTGTTATTTAACAATAATAATAGGCTAATAATAATAAAAAATAGCCTAAATATTTCTAGGTAAAAACCTCCTATCTGCATGTTGTCGACTGCAGATAGGAGGTTTTTACCTAGAAATAGAAGAAATTGTAGATAGGAGGTTTTGGTGTTAACACACACATTTTTCTTTTTCATTTTCCCAACAAAGTGAATTTTTCAGATAGGAGGTTTTGCATTTTGGCCGTCGCCAATTCTTTTTTTTTCCTTTCTTTCTTTTTTTTGGGGGGGGGGTCACACATATCAGAAATACCAGAGAAAAGGCTGGTGACGCTGCTGGTGACGCAAGGTTACTCTATTATGTTCCTGTGACAGTCCTCATGTCTTTTATCTGTGTCCCTTGTCAACTTTCCTGTCTCTGTATCTATTTTTATCTCCCTTCTTCTTTATGTCTGGTGTGCATAACTTGTCAGTGCCAGACATCTTTGTTGTCCAGAAAGCACGCTCTGAATGCCAAAGACACTTTTCTGTGGCAAAGTAATGTCTGGCCTCCTCTTTGAAATGCATTAAAGCCTAGCAAACATTGGATTGCCAATAGAATTTCAGCTGCAGAGGCACAGAGTATTCGTGGCCATGGACAGGACATAATTATCTGTCGCTATGCATTGAAACCAAAACAACCGGGATGCTGTCAAACTTTGACTTTTTTCTTTAATTTATAAATAACCTACTTTCTCTGCCTTATGTTTACATGTATATTTGTTTTCGCTGCTGTTCAACCAGCAACAGGGCAAGTGGCCAAGTACTGCAAACAGGCCGCTGAGGAAAAGAAAGTTCTACAAAGGAAATAGGACAGCAGGTAGACATCAAACCAAAGAAGTAAGTAAATGGTAAATGATGCATTTATATAGCGCTTTTATCCAAAGCGCTTTACAATGTGCATTACATTCACCCATTCACACACATTCATACACCAGTGGCGGTGGAAACCATGCAAGGCACCAACCAACTCACCGGGAGCAACTTGGGGTTCAGTGTCTTGCCCAAGGACACTTCGACATGTAAACAGGAGAAGCTGGGATTTGAACCGCCAACCCATGGATCATTGGCCAACCCACTCTACCTCCTGAGCTACAGCCGCCGAGCCATGAGGCCCATAGGGCGGCCAACCCACTCTACCTCCTGAGCTACAGCCGCCGAGCCATGAGGCCCATAGGGCAGGAGCCAATCTCATGTTTCTGTAGCTTGAGGCGGCTTTATGTACAAGTACACCCCCTGGACATGACGCTAGTATGCCGCAGGGACTTAACCCCAATCCAACCCTTGATGCTGATTGCCAAGCAGGGAGGCACTGGGTCCCATTTCTCAGATTCTTTGGTATGACCCGACCGGGGTTCGAACCAGTCCCAGTCTCAGGGCGGACACTGAGCAGTACCCTAGAAACATGCAGGCGATCGGGAGCCCCTGACCCTCAAGGCAGGAACCAAATGGATTCTGAAGTCAGTCAGTTGGACGGTTCTCAAGATAAGATTGGTGTTAAAATGTACATCAAGTGCCAAAAGTAGAAAGTACTCATTATGCATAATGTCCCATTTCAAGTTTTCAAACCTATAAAAGGTATAACATTATTTTGAAATAGCAGATCTACACTCTCACAATGCGTCTCGTGTCGCATTGTGAGCGTGTAGATCAGCTATTTTCATGTGGTTAATGGTTTTGTTATATCCAAATTGTCAAAGTAACTAGTAGGCCTAACTAAAGTTTTCAAATAATTGTAGTGGAGACTAGGGTTGCCACCCGTTCCGTATAATACGGAATCGTTCCGTATTGGACAATTAAAAGATGCGTTCCGTATTGAACCAATACGGAACGCGGTTTG
Source organism: Nannobrachium achirus (assembly GCF_963921795.1). Taxonomy (NCBI): domain Eukaryota; kingdom Metazoa; phylum Chordata; class Actinopteri; order Myctophiformes; family Myctophidae; genus Nannobrachium; species Nannobrachium achirus. The sequence continues at coordinate 51,574,710 of NC_137817.1, forward strand.
TTCCGTATTTAACCAAATGCCCCATAAAGGTCTGTCACACAAACCTCAACACAGAACTTAACAATAATGAATGAAATAAAACACAGGAAAAGACAGCAAAAGGAGGGAGAGGCACGAAGGACCGCCTGTGAGGCGGCTCGCAGTCGCTGCGGCTGTGGTGCGCTCTACGCTCTGCCTATAGTGGGGTTCCGTGTACATGTCATTTTTGGTTTTCATTTTAAATTTGTGTTAGTTTATTTTTCACTTCCAATTTGTAGATTATGATCTATAGAACAATTTTGGTTCGAGTGTCAAGACAGTAGATTGTAGACAGTAGACACTTTATAAAATAGGCTATGCTCAGGTTTAGGCTAGTGAAGCCTATTCAGCCTAAAGTAAAAATGTTTGTGCGGTTCATTCCCATTTGAATAACTGTAACAGTGCATTATTTCATTATTTTATAATGTTTCACAATGTCTTTTACGGACATGTGTTAAAAAGTGACCTCTAGTGGTGATTTGACTCACTCACAAACTTGTTGCTCCATGTATTTGAGAATATTCTGTATTTTCTGTATTTCTCTAATACCAGAATTATTATTGCAATATACTGTATGTATACAGGAGTTAACATTTATTTTTCTATTCAATGATACGGTCACATGATGTATACTGTATTACATGTATGATCATTTTGTCCATGTTGGGTTCACGTAAGAAGCACGTTTTGCACATGCGTCAATACGGACATTCTATCATTCATCATATCTTCGGTTGTTGACTGGTGATGCGGAGCTGGTGAGCGATAGTTTTGTTTATATAAAAAGTGTATATTCTTATGTTTACAACCACAAATATGTACATTTATTTTCGTGATACAGTTGTTGTTATGTCTGTGACATTAAGTTTGTATTTTGTTTCTGTTTTGTCCTTTACAGTCGATTACCTACTACATCTGTTACTGCTACAACTGACTGGGTGGCTAACGGTTACTGTACAAAAGTATAGGTTAGGTAGCGTACTGTGTGTGAGTGTGAATAAATCCTATTTTAGATACAGTAACGTTGTTTGTCAGTGAGTATCAAAGGCAAAGTTGAGTAAAGACACTGTTATCACCAGCAATGATACCCCGTGCGGTGGGAGTTTATTAAATTATATGTAGATAGTTTAGTAAAAACCGTACAATGTTCAATGTTCATTGCTAATAAAGCACTTTAAACTAGGCCATGCTCAGGTTCAGGCTAGTGAAGCCTATTCAGCCTAAAGTAAAAAATGTTTAATCTTCGTTGCTAATAAAGCACTTTAAACTTTAAGTATATGACTTAATGGTTTCTTGACTACCTTCTCTTTAATGACCACCAAGTGACCCAATACAAGAGCCAGGTTCAAATCATTCATACATTGCTTTATTTCATACAAAATTAACTTATTCATATTTTAGAAACAATTGGCCACTTCAAACTGCAAAACAATATAGGTTATACTGTACCATGTTGTGTGTTATAGTTATAACTATTCTATGCATTTCATGGGTTTGGGACTGCATTTTTTCGCCGGCCGGCGGCTGTGCCACGCGCACGGAACGCACGCACCGCGTGCCCGGAAGAGGTGTTCCTTATTTCAATTTCTGAAAGGTGGCAACCCTAAGTGGAGTACAAGTTTAATATTTGCCTCTGAGATCATGTAGTGGAGTAGAAGTAAAAGTACTGAAAATGTGAAATACTCCAGTCAAGTAAACATACCTCAAACTTGCTTACTTGAGTAAAATGTAAGTGTACAGTCGGACGGACACACAGACATTATTATTATTATTACTTTATATAGGGCTTCAAACAACCTCGTTTGACGAAGAGGTATAGAGGAAAATGGAGTGTTGGCCAATCCACAGGTTCCTTGGGTGATAAATATGTGATGTGGTGTGGAGTGTGTTGAATTGTGCCTCGTCCCATCTTCTGGAAGATGAATGCTTTTCCAGTGAGTGGTTCATTACCTTGCTGGGAGTTGTGTGAAAGCACAGTTGCAGGCAGTATGAATATGTGGTGATGTTTTCCACATAGCGGCTACTACTTTACACTAATGTAGTAGTGTAATGGGACACCCTGTCTCAGGATAGCACTCCCAGTGGGCAGGTCAGGAAAAGGGTATCCCTCTCTCTCTCACTCACACACACTCTCCCTCTCTCACTCTCCCTCTCTCTAAATGTGTAATCACGTCGGCTCACAGGGCCACAAATAGAGGCCTGTACATAAATGCCTCTGTCTGTACATTTCACACACTGTATCATGCAGAACAAGTGCAGCGACTCAGGGTTGGTGTCGAAGTGTCCATGATCAAGACGCTGAAACCCTAATTGCACCCGATGCGCAGGTTGCGCCATCGATGGCAGATGTATGGGTGAATGTAATGCACAATCTATGTAAAGCGCTTTGGAATAAAGCACTAAATGTGCCATTTACCATATTTCCCAGCTTTTATTATATTTTAACATTTGCTTTGACAATGTAGGCTAAATGTACGTTTTCTCATACCAAGCTCCTTTGAATTGAATTGCATACCGTATATTTCCCTGGACTGACCTCTGCACGTCCGTCTCTCCCACCTCCAATGTCTCATGGTGGCATGTCATTTTAACTCAAAGCCTCTACCGTACCACGACAGTGTGCAGTGTTTATACTGCATGGTATGTTTGTGTTACACATGCCATTTTGTTGACCCTTTTAAGCACCTCTTATATCACAAGTGGCATATAATTTCAGAGACCATGCCACGAAACACGACTCGTCACATCTCTGTCCATTACGGTGAAAGCCTCTGAGCAATTTAACTGACTGTGGGAGCCTCTTTAGAGTCTGAATCATCATAGACACACCCTCTCTCTCTCTCTCTCTCTCTCTCTCTCTCTCTCTCTCTCTCTCTCTCTCTCTCTCTCTCTCTCTCTCTCTCTCTCTCTCTCTCTCTCTCTCACATGCCTATGCCATCTCGCTCACACCTGCACGCTCAAATGCCCTTTACAGTGTGGTCATTGGGCCTATGTGCACTGCACATTTGCTAAATCCATTCCCAGTCAGAATGGCGCTCTGTCTGCCTGCAGTGATTCGTTGCCAGCAGCAAACTCATCCTGCAAGTTTCTGCGTCTGGAAAATAGCCAGTCTGCAAGCTCACAACGCGTCACGGATGCGAGGCGTTGTGAGCTTGTAGATCAGCCATTTTGGCACGGAACATGCCGCGACGACTTAGTATAAGCCAGGATTTACTTGGTAATAATATGTGTTGGACGGATGAGGCATAGTGCACTGCACACAACCATCGCAAAATAAACTTCCAATTCAAGGGACAGTTAGGGCTCTATTATGATCAAAACAAGTCCCCCCCCCGGACTATCAGGAAAATAAACATCATGTCAAAAAGGTTGACGTTCCCTAATACTGTACGCCAGTTTAGGTAGGAGGAACTGTAAATCACACACAGGAGAGGATGAGCGGTGCAACCATGTTTACTGAATGAATGGGCAGGAAATGACGGTACATACATGTTCTCATGCCTCACATGCCCAATCACATGCCACCCACAATCCCATAGTCAGAGGGAATAACATAATCCCTGGCGCCACCCTTTTTCTCTCTTTTTTTGCTTTGGCGCTCTGAGTGACGTTGCCATATTAGGCTATGTTGCGCTCTAAATCCTCTCGCGTTCTGACGGCAGACTGAAATCCACCGTGCGATCGTCTATCATAAGACTGTTAAATAACTCCTTTTTACTCCGTTTACTGAATGAATGGGCAGGAAATGACGGTACATACATATACATGTTCTCATGCCTCACATGCCC
>NC_137817.1:51581015-51606015 GCF_963921795.1 Nannobrachium achirus
AGGCAATAATGATTGTAACTTAAGATCCTTGCAAGTTACAACTATGTGTTTTCTTTCATGTATACGGGAAAAAGTGGTAGAAAAGCTATTTACCACTCGGGGTCGGACATTATGCTCTCATAATGTCCTGAGTGATGGTGTTATCGGACTCGGCTGCGCCTCGTCCGATAACACCATCACTGCGGACATTATGAGAGCATAATGTCCTCTCACTCGGGGTAAATTGCTTACTTAACAAACACTTTTGGAACTGAAATCCAGAGCTCTCTAATGGTTTAAAACAAACAAACAAATATGATTCTTAAGCCCCTTTTCCACTGACATGGCCCAACACCACACCACTCCACACCACCCACTTGTGGGTAAAAACATGTTTTCCACAACAAGGACCTATAGGTAGAGTGGTGTGAAAGTGGTACTAAACGTGGTACTAAAAAGTATCCATTCCAGAATAGATTTGAGCTAGGCCAAACAGGGCCAAGACTTCATAATGATTGATCTCTCACTGACTTTTCATTTAGACCACCAGGATATAGTTGCAATACATGAGAATAGATTATATTGTGTTATAACCACTATTATAATCTAGTATAGTGTATTATAGTTATCTTAGTAATACATTAATACTTTATAGTGTATTATAATCAAAGTTATAATCTATTATAGTGTATTATAATTAGGATAGTTGTAATAAAACTTGATATTGTTATAATCACAGTTAAAAGGGTCAATTTGTTTCTTACTGATAGGGGTACTTTTGTGTAATGGAAAATGTAGATATTTGTATGTGGTGCGGTGTGGTGTGGTGTGGTGCTAAAGCTGCAGTCGAAAAGGGGCTTTAGTGTGTCACATTGAGGTGAAAAAAGTTATTTTGCTACTACTCAAAATAAAACGGATGCTGTTGTTTTAAAACTAGGGTTATTTTTAGCAGGTTACTTTTGTTCACTTGGACTTGAAAAAATGTGGGATTGTTCTATTTATTTTACCCTTTTGTCCAAAAGTTATCTTGTTGACTATATTCTGTATGTTTAAGTGTTTTGTTAAACTAGTAAGATGCGACATGCAACCTCGCCCTTTATCATGACCAAAATAAATAAACTAACTAACTATTTCAATTTATATTTTTTCATATACTGTACATGAAGTCGCTTGAGTGAAGGATTTTGAAACATGGTAAAGCATCAAAAGGTGTATGAAACAGAACAGACAGACGGGCACTTTGACAAATTGCCTTTCACAAGGGCATCGGTGTATGCCGTGTTAAAAAAAGATTACCATACAATCCTGAGGATTGCAGCATAATCAGTCATGATGAATTCCAACATTTACACGATTTGCATTTAAAGGCCTATAGAAAAGCACTGTGGGCCGATGAAACAGTCATTCGCTGAGACAGAGGAATAACATTGGCCTAAATACAACCAACAGAGAGCATAACATTCCACAAAGGGAGAAAATGAGGCTCTTAAATGCAACGATGCGTGGAGAGGGACTGCTTATAGCCTACCTGGAGACATAGCCACAAATGTACCACGCATTATTTGCACAATAACAATAAATAATGCATTTCTGTGTTGTTTTGAATACAATTCTCTTTTTCTTTTTTAAATGAAAAGTAAACAAGTGCTGGGGGAAGGAAATTAAATCAAACTAAGCAATAAGGGGATAATTGTTTGAGGGCGTGCGCGCATGGGGGAAACTAGAAATACTCTGTTACAAACAAGAGTCCAGAATTTCAGACGCGTTGTGAGCTTGTGAGCTTGGATAGGCTATTTTCAAATAATCAGGTATAAAGTGGTTAAAGTGGTTAAGGTATGTTTTATAATATCATAATTTATATCTGCAAAGTAACTAGTAACTAAAGTTTTCAAATAATGTAGTGTAGTAAAAGTACAATATTTGGATCTGCAATGTAGTGGAGTAGAAGTAAAAGAATTGGAACTTGGAAATACTCAAGTAAAGTACAAATACCTCAAAATTGTACTAAAGTACAGTACTTAAGTAAATGTACTTATTTTCTTTACACCACTGGGTGCATATACAGTATGTGTCAATGGGGATGATGCTTCTAATCTAGTATGTACAGCTTATCTTGAGTGTGCGTGTGTTTGTGCATGCGTGCATGCTTGTATGCATGCGTGCACACGTGCGTGCGTGTGTGTGTCTGTGTGCACGTATGGTGTGGGGTATGAAGTCAGCCCAGAGTCACATCGCACAGTAAAGTCATATTTACAGGCCTGTATTTATAAGGGCAGATTGTTATTTCATTTACTAATTATAATATTTACAGAACAGCACACACACGCGCGTGCCCATGTACGCATGCACATTTCAGCAGTAGACTAGCTCTTTCATGCCGTAGTTTGTCTTATTTGCACAATGAATTATGCGTTTTATCATTTAATAGTGTGTATTAAAGTTCCTGAAGCAAAAGCTCCAACTTTAATTGCAGCAGCAACACAAAAATTTAAAAAGTTGGAGCTTTCTGAAAGTGAGTTGCGAGCCTTCTTTTGCTTCATGATTGTGCTGTTTTGCAGTGTGGCTATGTGCACCAAAGACTGAGGATGTGCGTTATTGGTTTTGTCTTGAAGTGTTTTAAAATTCCCATCATGTTAAGCCCGTATCATAGTCGGGTCCGCGGTGGAAGGCTTTACACCGCGGTGTAGTCTTTTCGAGTCTTTTTGAGTCATGAAACTACAACGTTACATCATTCCTCACGGTGGAGAGCTTTCCACCGTGAGTCCCAACACATCTCTCTGTTTTTACTATCAGACAGACAGGCTCTACACCCCGTTCACTGATTGGTCGACCTGAACCGGTCTCGGGGTAAAGGACTTCACCGTGGGCCGTGACTATGATGGCCTGCACTTATTTTCTGACTTGAGGTGGAAAGCTTTCCACCTCAAATTTGCGGTGGATAGGTCTCCACCGTACACTCTGATACGGGCTTTAGCTACCACATTCCCATCGCTGCAGGTCGTTTCCGTTGTTGTGGTAATCATGTAAGGTTGCCATATGGGACTGTATGCAAACTATTATGCCGTCAGTTAGCATGAACAAAATACATCAAATACTATTGTTGAAAAGCAGTGAAAAAGCAGTGACAGCAAATGATAAATAACTTGACTTTATACCAGTAAGCTTTTTTTTTTTTGATTGATTGATACGTTTATTGAAAATAAATTCAAAGGAATACAAACACAAGAAAGCCGTCGGCTTGTTTCCGTTGCGGTCCTTTGGGGAAAGTGGGGTAGGGAGCTAAGCATTAAAATGCGACTGTGTGCAAACTATGTCATCACTGTTCTTGGTTATGAAGCTTGATGTATGCTAAATACAATGAATAATATAAGATTACTAGCTTGGCAATCACAGGTTATCACGTCATATGAAATAATATTTGTCTCTGAGATGTAGTGGAGTAGAAGTAAAACGTATTGAAAATTGGAAGTACTCCAGTAAAGTAAAAGAAATGCCTCACTACTGGCTGTGAGTGCAGGTTTTCAGTCACTGAGCCTGCTGTGAACCCGAGTGTCCTTGAGCAAGATGCTGAACCCCTAACTGAACTCCCAATGAGCAGGTTGGTGGCCTTACATGGTTTCCTCCACCATCTGTATATGAATGTGTGTGTGAATGGGTGAATGTAATGCACAATTATGTAAAGTGCTTTCCATTAACACGCTGTATACTGATAGGAGCGGTTAGCACCGCGCTCCAAAACATATTATCACCACCCTTTTAGATGTCTGGAGTTGACAAGTTAAGTGTACCTGAGCAGAACCGAAAGTCTGCTCAAGACTTAATTGCTAGACAGTGACGACGGGCTGGCACACTTATGTGTGACAAAGGGTGTGTGTGTGTGTGTGTGTGTGTGCGTGCGTGTGCGTGTGCGTGTGCGTGTGTGTGTGTGTCGGGGGGGGGGGGGGGTGACTAGTGAGTTCTTCATGCCATTGCTGTTCAGTCAAACAGTGAATTATTTCGGCGCTAATGAGAACAGGCGTTCCTCGACCTTGTTCTTGAAGCTAATTTGTCTCAGGGTGTCCTCTGGAAAGTTTCACATTCAAGACTTTTCTTCTTTTTAATTATTGAGCAGAGAGAGAGAGAGAGAGAGAGAGAGAGAGAGAGAGAGGGGGGGGGGGGGGGGTGGGAGCTTGCATGCATGTCTTGAGTTGTGTTTGGCACATCTTTGTCTAACATACATAAATGGTAAATGGCGCATTTACTGTATATACACCAGGGGTCCTCAAATACAAATCTTGAAGGTCCACAAATATTTTTTTGAAACAGGTCCGGGTCCGGGGAAAAAAATAAAACAATATATATATATATATATATATATATATATATATATATATATATATATATATATATATATTAATATATTTATATTCGCTTATTTGTATTATGTCGGTCAATCTTAAATAGTAGGCTAAGATACAAAAAAGTACCAACCAGGGGTTGACACCATGGTCTCAGAGGCACTTGTCCGTCTGGAAAGTACAGGTCATGTTCTACTTGCCCTCAGTCATGGCCACTTGCCCTCATTATTGTTCATCTTACATAATTAGGGATCCCTTTCTTATTTTTTTTTTGTAGTTTGTTGATGCAGTAATGGTCTTTTCCCGTTTATTTCTTTATTAAAGGGGTCCTTAAATTATGACTTCACTGTCATCTGGGCTGGGGACTCCTCCAAAATCATTTGGGGGCCTTACTTGATTGAAGAGAAACAACCCATTAAAGCAGGGAGAACAGAATGTTCAAAGTGGAGCAGAGATATTTTGCGCTAGTGCAAGTGCTCTGGTTTCTTTTAACAAACTGGGATAATCTTCGAATAATTTATGCTTGTGTCGCAACGTGAATATCGATATGAAAACAAGGTGTCGCGTGTCAGAGACAGGGGAGCACACACTGAACGCGGACGGCTGTGCAGCGTCGCGTCACGGTATCGACGCACGTTAAGTGCCGCACGGTAACCCCAACTGGATGCGGCGCGCTGCCACACAGCACATCCATTTCCCCCGGTGGGGAGAACCATGGGAGAACAACATCCATGCAGAAAGAGAGGCAGCCGTCACGGGCCGTCGGGCCGTGGCACGTCGCGACAAACTCTGGTCTCTGGAGATAAGATTACAATCCTGCAAACGTATTCACGTTGATGATGTTTTGCGTGAATGAAACCCCACTGATTTATAACTAGTTGCATTGTCTGTGGCTGTCTGGCTGAAGCTACTGTGCTGTTGTTGCTGCTCCGAAAACTTCCGCGGTCTGTGGCAACAGCCTATCAGCGCATCGTTGTCATAGATATGCCAGCCCATAATAATCTGTTGCCCGGCATCAGCCAATCAGCGCGTCGTTGTCTCTCTCTCTCTCTCTCTCTCTCTCTCTCTCTCTCTCTCTCACACACACTCAGCGCATGCAATGAAAGTGAATGAATACAACGAGAAGTGGAAACGAAAACGTGGAGATATTTTTCCACTTTCTTTTTTTTTTTACTGTAATTCGTCCTGGGTCCGGTCGGCGGTGCCTCGCGGTCCGGACATGGACCGCGGTCCGCCTATTGAGGACCCCTGATATACACTGTAGTAGGGTGGGGGGATAATCATCAAGTTCAAAATTTTAACACACCCATTTGGGACATGATTAACACTATCAATACAAGACTTTTGACACCAAAAGTAACTCTGTATCTTGAAAATAACCCCCCACCCCTTGAAAATCTAAAAAGACCCCAAAAAGGGGCATTTTCTGCCAATTCCACCTGGTATGCATGAGCTATTCTTGATGTTTGCCTATATACTGTTGAATAAATACATTAAAACTCATTTGGGAATTAATAAACACAATAAATAGAAGAACTGTTACACCTCAAAGTAACACTGTACCTTGAAAATAATCCCTCATCCCGCTTTAAAATTAAAGATAACACGAAATAATGTAGTTTTCTGGCTTTGCCACGCATACGCAGTCCACGTATGCCTAACACGTCAACACGTACATCGCACTGGGTGCGCCCGCCTTCCCCACTGGGTCTGAGTCTTGCCGTTTTACCCGTGCTCTGTTGGACTTCCTCACGTGGATGTCCCTGCAGTAGCTTCCTTGGCCTCCTGTGAGGACGGCCAAGTCAGCAAGAACCCCCAATGACTGGGGCACCCGGCGATTCTCATGAGACCGCAGCCGAACACCTTGAGTTCTTGAGGGCTACTGAGAGTACTGGGTGAGACTCTGGTGTCTATGGGTGCCCCGTCACTGGACAGGGTTCTCCTCCTGCCCTTGGTGCGACTGTCGAACCCCTCCTGCCCCCAGTGCGTCCTGACCACGTTGTGCTGCCCGGGCAGGGACTGGCCCTCGTACAGCGGGCGTGAGGGGTTGGCGACAATTTTGGCTAGCCACCAGACCTGTCTTGAAACACGGACCAAGGAGTCTAACTCCTGTGTGAGTCGTAGGGCTCACTCGAGAGTCGAAACCCTGTGGCGCAATTAAAGTGAAGGATGGCCCAGGCTGCCCCAGGTGGGATTGTGCACGCTCCACACGATGGGACCTGAAAGATGGTGAACTATGGCTGGGCTGGGCAAAGCCAGAGGAAACTTTGTTGGAGTCCTGACATGCAACTCGGTCGTCCGACCTGAGTATAGGGGCAAAATATGAATTCAACTCTTTAACTAATCGGCATCGCTCATCACACCCCATTAAAGGTGTTGGTTAATATAAACAGCAGGACCATGGCCATGGAAGTTGTAATCCGTTAAGGAGTGTATGTAACAACCTGCCAAATCAACTAGCCCTGAAAATGGATGGCGCTGGAGCGATGGACCCGGCCGTCGTTGGCCACAAAATGCCACTATGATGATAAGCGATGAGTAGGAGGGCAGCCGCGGTGACACAGAAGCCGTGGGTGCAGATGTTCAAAGGGTTCCATGTGAACCCAAGGCTCCCACTCGCCATACCGATGCACAACCTGTCGTGCCAATAGGGCTGAGTCAGATTGGCCTGGCTGGGCCAAGACCCGGCATGGCTGGGTCTTGGCTGCACTAACTATGGGTATTACAATCACCCCTCCCAACCCCCCCGAAGTGTGAAGCGCTGCAGACTGCTGCACACAACGTCCCTCCATGTCCCTCGTGTCCCTCATGTAAGGATATCACAGGCACATGCAGAGTGGGGTGGGGTTGCTTGGGCACCTGCCCTTTTGCCTCAAAGTGCACTTTTGGATGCTAAAAACGTTTTGATTCTAAGTTATATATATGCTAGCTACTGGTGTGAAATGGCACGAGGGACCCCACAAAAAGACCACCCCCAAAATTGACACGTGCTGCGCACCCACAGAAGGGCCCATCTGTGTGGTTCGAACACCTGACCACTCGGTGCCCTCTGCAGAGCCCTGCGTGCCACTGCTTATATGGCTGAGCCAATTGGCAGGGCTGTTTGTGTGACTTTACTAACTATGGGGGCTACACTTGCAGTCAACCAGGAGCCATAATGCATTATGGAAATGTACTTTATTAAGTGTGCCTGCCATGCAATGGCAAAACACTTATTGTAATCCGCCATACTTAATTAATAATGATCCCACAAATTTGGAGCCGTAATAACTGCCGCACGATTTACGCCACCGCCGCAATATATACATCAAAACGTGCGGCTCGGCCGGGAATGATGTGCTATTACTTTTCTAAGAGAAAAGTTGTATCGTTTAATTGATATTAATTTATTAGTGAATTAATTTTACCCATTGACTTATAATGGGAATCGCAAAAACTCACATTCAATATTTTTTTTCTCGCAAACCATAGGGGCTACAGTTTCAAAACTTGGAGAGGAGATTTATAATGATATCAAGGATTAAATAAAAAATAATTTCGTCAGTTGGCCTCATGGTGGCGCTATAACAGTCCACTTTACCTTTCGGCCTGTAACTCTTGAACCGTGGGTCGGAAAATTAAAATTCCTTTTTCCCTGGATTTCTTGGGTCATGACGCATCTCCTCATATAGGCCACGCCCATTTGCGTCAGGATAGATTTTCCGCCATTTTGAATTTTCTTCAAAACACACTTTTTGCTCCTTTTCCTACATATTTTCTCCAAATGTCACAAAAATCGATACACACGATCTATGGACTCATGCGATAAACATATTTAAACGATATTTTGATAGTCCATACCGTTCTTCCGTAACAGGGTTCCAAAGTTAGCGGGAGGAGCCCGTTTTGTAAGAAGTAGCCATAAATCACAAACGAAACATCCAGTCAACACCAAATTTTAACCACAAGTGGGGGGCGCTATACTGAACATATACCCAAAAGCATTTCCACTTCGACCCATAGGGGGCACCACAAACGCGCAAAACGTAACCGTTTCATGCCAAAACGTGTTTTTCAGGGGGAACGACCCTCTCAAAACGAAACACTAACACCAACCGCTACACAAGGTTGCACAGACTTAGCGAGCTGCAGGCACACTTAAAATTTCTTAGAAATTTTCTTTTCTAGTTACATTATAACTTTGCAACATCTACCAGGTGAACCAAAGTCCTCTCTTAAGATTTTTTATTTATGTTTTTAATGAAAATTGGGTGGAAAAGTGGGAAAAAACATGTCCGATTTAGTTTTTTGGGTGGGGTGGGGGGTTTATTTCATCCTAGGTACCAACTCCCAATACAAAATATCTCCCAAATGACCCAATGCACCATCACTGAAATAGGCGTAATCATTTTCCAAGGTTTTTAATTTTAGGCCATTTATCCCCCCACCCTAACTGTAGCGTGTTTTATCCAAAGCGCATAGATTACATTCACCCATTGACACACACATTCATACACCGATGGCGGAGGAAACCATGCAAGGCATGGGAGCAATTAGAGGTTCAGAGTCTTGCTCAAGGACACTTCGATACCAACTCTGGGGGAGCCCGGGATCAAAATGGGAACATCACAGTTCCCATTAGGCCGCTCCACCGGCCACTCTACGCCTCAGCTCCACCAGCCACTCTATGCCTCAGCTCTACCGGCCACTCGACCCATTTACAAGTTACATCAACGTTTGCAAAGTTCTTATAGTTATAAAATACATATTGCTATTATGGGGACTGGATTTGTCCGATGCTGCACCCAAATATGGTTGATAACGTGCATGGGCTGAGGCTGAGCTCAATGTTTCCCAAAGTATCTACACCTCTGGATCCCAGTGTGGGGTCATATAGAGGGTATGTTTTCATTATTTTAGTTGTATTAAGTATGTTTGTATATCAGCAAACACAGCAGATCCACAGAGACAGGATCAGTGAAAAGGCTTAAAAACAACTCTCACTCATGAACAGTATAGTGAAGGTCAGTTGAAGTGGAAAAGTCATATTTTTTAATAACGTTATGTATTGCTCTGTGTCTGAGTTTGGAAAGAAAATATTGATCCCTAAAGTCACCACAGTCTCGGCTGTCTGTGAAATGAGACAGAAAACATCAGACGACTTGCCTTGGGAGCTGAATTCAATTTGTCACTTTGTTCCTGCCATTCACACTGTTGCGATCAACAGTTACTGTAATACTTGAACAACTTACTGAAACACTGGCTGGCTGTATTTTCCATGAGCGTTTTTCTTCAAAGCTCAGTCGTTTCAGAACCTTCAGTATTTTAAACAAAAAATGCTGCAAAAGAATTTTAAGATTGTGCAATGTTTTGGTTTAGGGAGCACTCTTTTCAGAACTATATCTTTGCTTTCTAATCGGTCTTCCTACTATCTTTGCTTTCTAATCCACTGTTCCATTTCCGTGGTTCGCTAGTGAATATCCCTTTATTTTTAGTTTTCTTTTTTTTTAACTTACATTTAATCACACGATTTTGTAACCCATTTTTCACCCAGTGCCAATTATCTAATAAATCCTGGGCGCTGCTCTCCCTCTGCCAACCTGGGGAGACAACGGACAGACCTATGCATGTGGAGGCCAAGCCGCTTCTTTTTCACCTGACAGGGGGGAGTTTCCCCAGCTGGACGTAGCGCGTGGAAGGAACACGTTATTCCAACCAGTTCCTTTCCCCTCCATCAGGCGCCCCGGCTGGCCAGGGGGAGGCCATGTTTTGTTTTGCGTTTTGTGTTGCGAGCTTAGATCTGCTATTTTCACTAGTTTTGGTCCCAGGAAAAAAATCAAACCTCGGTTCGAAGTGAAGCGGTGGACAGATAAAACCTCTATTCTGAATGTATTTGTGGCTTACTACATTTTTTAAACCCTGAAGGCCAAATTATCATGTGAAGCTTGACCAATCCTCAACCATCGACATTTTGCTTTTTGAAAAAGCCTATTCATTCTGGACTGATATTTTACACGTACGGGACAGGAAAAACCTGTTCATTCTGGCCTGGAGTGACCATATATATGGACATAAGGTAACATACTTTGTGTTTTTGAAAAACCCTGTTCATTCTAGACTGAGATCACCATATATGGTAATTAAACGGACATTCTGTTTTTGAAAAAGCCTGTTCATTCTGGACTGAAATGACCATATATGGGCGTGATACACACAAAGCCATTCATTGGAAGCGGTTTTCACCGCTTCAAAAACATGTGATTTCTCTTTTGGGTTTTGAGCTAAAAAGTTTGTTTCTTTCTACCTACTGAGCCAACGGGGGGAATTTTAAGGACATTTACATTGGAGTGGTTAATAGCTCAGGCCATCCAGAACGACTCCCAATGAGGGAGCTGCCGCTGCTTGGTGTTTTGCTCAGGACAACTTGACAGGAGGAAGGACCGTTTGGCTGTCCATGGCCACGTCAGCTTCTGCTGGGCTCAGACCTGTGGACTATAGGGGACAGTTTGGGGACAGTGAGGGGGACAGTTTGTGCACAGGGGTCATCAATATGTCTGCACACGGACATGGGGCGGCCATAGCTGAATGGTTTGTGAGCCCGGAGGTCCCAGGTACACAATTCCAGCTCTCAGCAGTGTAGAAGTGTTCCTGAGCTCCTTCTCAGCTGGGTGAAGCTGAAAACCGAAGTTCCGCCGTGGGATAAGGTAGGTATGTAAAATAAAAATAAAACAAATGTGTCCATTAGATTTTCTTTTTTACACACCATTATACTATTCTTATTTTTTGCGTTTTTTGCATCGCAACGCGTTGTGAGCTTGTAGATCGGCTATTTTCAAACAGCCTAGGTTTAAAATAGGGCTAAAGTGATTTATGTATCTTTTATACAATTTATATCTGAAAAGTAACTAGTAACTAAAGTTTTCAAATAAATGTAGTGGAGTAAAAGTACAATATTTGGATCTGAGATATAGTGGAGTAGAAGTAAAAGTATTGTAAATTGGAAATACTCAAGTAAAGTACAAATAACTCAAAGGTGTATGTACAGTACTTGAGTAAAAGTACTTAGTTACTTTACACCTCTGACAACCATCCATTTAGTTTTTCCTTACCCAACAACACTTGACCTCACTCTTTGCCAACCACAGCACACAGTGTTCCCATTCCTGTCGATTTGGTGTGCTTGGTAAAATGACTCTCTTTTGGATGCCGTCCACCAAGCCAAAAGCTGATCTATTTTCATAGTCTGTGGCCAAGAACCTATCGATCTGTGGGCTTGTCAGCTCCAGTACAGGACCCATCTATTTTGGGGGAGGCGACACAACTATCTATTTGGGGGGTGGAGAAGTGTGCTGCTGAGCTGACAAACCCCGATCAACAGCACGCCAGGCTGTGTAACAAAAAACGCCAGAGCAGTGATGTTTTGTAAGATAACTAAAAGAGAGCCAGTCCTCCCTCCTGTAGAGATAACAGATAACCACAGCCACGTGCCCCGTTTCCCTCAAACCCAAACTGAAGGGAGACCTTTAGAAAGAAAGAAAGATGGTGTGGGTAACATTAGGACAGATTCTTTCTTTCTTTCTTTCTTTCTTTCTTTCTTTCTTTCTTTCTTTCTTTTCATTTGTTTAGAACATCATACATACAAACAGTTTTATATTAACACAAATTCGTATGAGACAAAATACATTAAAGGGATATTTCACTTTCAAAAAAGCTTTTTGTAATTGTATCGTTTAATCAGGCTTTTGGGAACACCCAGGACAGTTTTTGAATTTCTTCATTCAGTATTTAGATATTTGATATTAATTTCCCCCCATTTTCCCCCTTCCAGGACCTTACTATACAAACCTATTATAACTTCAAGCTCCATTTTAACCATGATAGATTCAATGAAAACAACTGTCCTTTTTTCTGGTGACTCCTGACACCCTCCGAATACGTGAGCAGGCCGTGTTTTTTGATAACCTTTTTCATTTAATTTTGTATAATCTTTTATTGTATTTAAAAATGTCCCCAAAAGATTAATAGAAATCAATGAAAAATGTTATCGAAAAAACACGGCCTGCTCACATATTCGGATTTCTTTTTTTTTTTTGACCAGCGCGACCAAAGTGAAGCGATTGAAGCAACTAGAAACAAAGCAAATAGCTTCAGGTTTGAACGCAGCATCAGAAATGCTTATCTTAAAATGATTGTTTAAACTGTGGCATACTATTGCTTTGTTTTATCTCTTCCTGAAGGTAGTTCTCCACAGAGTAACCCTGCAGACTGAAAAGCACATATTTTTTTTGAGTAGCGCGGACAAAAGTCTGATTGAATGCACACAGGAACACGCCAGAGGAGGTGGTTATTCAAGGCCAAGAGCAGTGCACACATAGACATCAGAGGGGGCTTGAGCCCCTGCCCTTTTATCCGTCTGTAAAAAAGTGCCCTCTCCAGACCATGAATGCAGTTTTTGCTATGGTGAAAAAATGCAAATGCCCTCAGACACACACAGACACACGGTCAGACAAACCTTCAATCGCAGACAGAGCATGCAAACTCTCAGACCCAGAAAAGAATGCGTTGGTATGCACAGTTTTGCACACACCACAGGTGAAACACGCGCATGAATATTCACAGTGGAAGGTTTGTTCAGGATTTAATGAATCACACACACACGCACGCACGCACGCACACACACACACAGGGGTGTCACACCAAATTCTGGGCCCTGGGTACAAGGATTCACTGCGGGCCCCCCATGAATGTTAACTATTGAAAAATAGCAGATAAACAATCTTATAATGATTGTTTAAACTGTGGCATACTATTGCTTTGTTTTATCTCTTCCTTTTGAGTAGCGTGTACAAAAGTCTGATTGAATGCAGGAACACGCCTCTGGCAGGAGGAGGTGGTTATTCAAGGCCAAGAGCAGTGCACACATAGACATCAAAGGGGGCTTGAGCCCCTGCCCTTTTATCCGTCTGTAAAAAAGTGCCCTCTCCAGACCATGAATGCAGTTTTGAAAAAAATGCAAATGCCCTCAGACACACACAGATCAGGTCAGACCAACCTTCAATCGCAGACAGAGCATGCAAACTCTCAGACACAGAAAAGAATGTGTTGGTATGCACAGTTTTGCACACACCACAGGTGAAACACGCACATGAATATTCACAGTGGAAGGTTTGTTCAGATTTAATGAATCACACAGACACGCACGCACGGTCGCACACACGCACGCACGCACGCACGCACGCACGCACACACACGCACACACACACACACACAAAGGTTTGAGGCTCTTGGCAGACAAGGTGTTACAGTGTCCTGTCGTTGTGCATTCATTGCTGCAACTAAGTATAACTCAGGCTTAACATGGAACAGTCCCCTGAGGACTGCAGTGCCCGCATCTCACTGCAAACCCTGCAAAAGTCACAGTTCTACCAGCTATTCAACTACAGACCACCTGGCTTGTTCTCTGGCGTCAAGAGTGACAATTTGTCAAGCTTACAAACGTAAACATCCAACTGTGTGTGCGTATGCTTTAGTGAGCACTGTGTACAGTGCATACTTTAATGTGCATCCATCTTCAGTATGTGCCCATTGAATGCACACATATTATGTGTATTTATGTGAGATATGCAGATATCCGATGTCAGTGTGTGATGGTGTACATTATACACTATGTCTACATGTATGAGTGTTTGTTTGTACATGGTGCACCAGAGAGAGAGAGAGAGAGAGAGAGAGAGAGAGAGAGAGAGAGAGAGAGAGAGAGAGAGAGAGAGATTGTGTGTGTGTGTGTGTGTGTGTGTGTGTGTGTGTGTGTGTGTGTGTGTGTGTGTGTGTGTGTGTGTGTGTGTGCGTGCGTGCGTGCGTGCGTGCGTGCGTGCGTGCGTGCACGTCAACACAGTCTCACTGCCTGGGAGTCATATTCTGACGTATGGGCAGAACGGCGCTGAGTCACATTCTGACTCCCCACCAGTCACCGTTTGACTAAAGGGACGACCGACGGCGGTCACGTGCTGTCCGTGGGTTCCCATTGACACAATAGCAATACACAACGTGAGTTAAAATACATGATTGATTGCATTATATAACACACCTTGCCACCCAGATAACACTGAAAAATATTCTGAGCATTTTCATACCAGGGTGGTAATTGTTTGATTTAAACTCGATGAGAACTAGAGCTCTGAAGGAGATATATTTTACTTTCAAATTGCTTCCGCATTCCTTGTGTACGCGCTGACGTCATTAGCAGAGGTGGAAAAAGTACTCACATTTTCTACTAGAGTAAAAGTATCAATACTTTGAAAATAGCAGATCTAGCAGCTCACAACACGTGAGCTTGTAGATCGGCTATTTTCGAATAGCCACGGTATAAAATAGGGCTAAAGTGGTATAGGCCTATGTATGTTTTATTATAATTTATATCAGCAAAGTAACTATAGTAACCTATAGGCTATATACTTTTCAAATAAATGTAGTGGAGTAAAAGTACAACATTTGGATCCCAGATGTAGTGGAGTAGAATAAAAGTATTTGCATTTGGAAATACTCAAGTAAAGTACAAATACCTCAGTCAAAACTGTAGTCAAGTACAGTACTTAAGTAAAAGTACTTAGTTACTTTACACCACTGGTCTGCCAAAATGATTTAATAAACTATCATCCATCCATCTATCTATCTGTCTGTCTATATACATACACTCTTCATGTCAATATCTATATATCTATTGATCCATCTATTGATCTACCGATCTATATCTCTGCGCTCATCTAGCAATGAATTAATAATATTTTATTGTCCTAGATAATGTAATGGCGAGAGTAGCCTACAAGTGCTCCCACAAACTCACACATCCGTTTCCGTTTCCGCCTCAATAACACGTTTAGTTTAGTGCATAATACATTTATTTAGTTTCCATAATTTGCGTTTCATTATTTATATCGAATGTTATCGGAGTTGGTCCATCACGTTGTTGTTATCTATGTTATTTTAATTATTATTGTTGATTTAGCCTCCCATCAAATTACGTCCTTCCTCCCATGATGCAGTGCATGTTGGGAGTTGGAGTTGTTGTCGTTGTTGTTGTTGTGAACCAGAGTGAATACTTCCAGACGCGCGTTGGCTTTCTTCTGCAGCAGGTATGTAATAATAACTTTACCATAACATGACAGAATAGGCCACGGTGTTATTAACGTTGTTGGGGTTGCGTTAGAACGTTGTTGTTTTCTGTACTTTGCATACTACTTCACTTCGGAGGATTAGATAAAGTAAACAAACAAAGCAACTTTTAGCCGACACGCTAATCCAACCTCTCTGGATCAATGGTTCTCAAAGTGGGGTCCGGGCCGGCCCTAGACCCCGGGGACCCCCATGGGTCCCTTGAGGAAGTTTCAGGGGGTCCCCAGCTAAATGAGGTTAGGAACCAAATGGACCTTTATGGGTTTTGGGGCATTTATCCATTGCTATTAGCTTAATAGCAATACAGGTCCATTTGGTTCCATTTGTACACTCTCAAGAGTTAAATTAACATTGCTTTTACGATACAAATTGGTGTCACAGTCTTAGAGAAAGAAATGCCATTACATCGGGGTCTGTCTGTAGCCTAATGCATTCTCTTCTCTTCTCATCAATGTTAAATCTACTCTGAGAGGGTACAAATGGACCCATAAGGGTCCATTTGGTTCCATTTGTATTACACTGTCTGAGATACATAGCCATTTGGTTACTAATTATCATTTAGCTTTCTAAAAAAAAAAAAGAAAAAAATCTTTAATCTGCATTCTGCACCACAAAATGACAGAACCATGCCATGGTTTTAAAATTAACACCAGAATGTTGGTGTGTCTTTATAAGTTTACCTGCTCAGGCCGGCCCTGGAGCCCGGTGTTATAGTTTAAGTCAGGGGTCTTCAACAGGGGGCCCAGGACTCCTAGGGGGTCATCAGAGTGACTACAGGGGGTCCTCCAAATCTTTGAGTGACAGAAACCTTTTTTCTTCTTTTTTGTGAACCACTTGAACCCTAGTGTCCATATTCTATTCTATAACTTTTGCCAAAAATAGCAGATCTACAAGCTCACAAGAGAGCTTTGGTGTCGAGGGGAAAAAGAGCAGATTAAGTACAGAGTGAAAGGTCAAGTTTATTAAGTATTGACGGTTCAAGTGGTTAAATATCTGAAAACACAGATTGACATGAGTCCAAAATACACTGACGATTGTGCTGTCAAACAATGAAACTATATGGAATCTATGAACAGGTTGTGGGGTCCCTGCTTCATCTTTCTCTCAACTAAGGGGTCCTTGGCCTGAAAACGTTGAAGACCCCTGGTTTAAGTCGAGACCAGTTTAACTCAAGACGGCATCAGTCTTCGTCCTAGTAACAGGCTGAGGAGACCATGCCATCGCTGAAAAATATGGATTTACACATTCTGGAGAGCTTCCTGATGGATAGGTTACACTTGGATACACAGTATCTTTGTAGCCATTAAAGGAAACGGGTATTTCTTACATTGATGCTCCTACATATTATCATGCAAGCACCAGTTAAAGTTACTTTCCATCCCTCATATACTGTGCACAGTGCACATCCCATAACCCACACACTGCACATCATTTCGGAGCTCATATCTTTGAACGGGTAAGGGCTAGTGTTAATAAATAAATACAACATGCACAAATGCAAAATATAAGGTGCTCCAAGTGTTATCTATCCATCAGGAAGCTCTCCGGAATGTGTAAATCCATATTTTTCAGCCTGTTACTAGGACGACGACTGATGCTGTCTCGAGTTAAACTGGTCTCGACTTAAACTATAACACCGGGACCCCCATGGGTCCTTGTAGCTCTGCGTTCAGACTCTTCAATATAGTTTAGATTCTAAACTTTATAATTTCCATTTCTACTCAACATTTCACAATATGAAAAATGTGTGAGCCAGCAGTCTGTCTCGAACACTTTTCACTGTGTTCTCAAGACATACGTACTGTAGAACACATTGGGAAGTGGTTACTCCTCACACTAGGGTTATCTTTATGGTTATGGGTATGATTATTATGGTTATGGTTAGATATGGATATGGATAAGGTTATGATGGCCCTTTAAGAAGCACACAGAGCCTCAAATAGGGACGTCACGCCAGGTTAAAAACTGATTAATATCAAGGCAGAATGCATGCGATCCTGAATAGATCAGATACTCCAAACTCCAATGAATAAACAAACTATTACTGAATGCATCATTCTATTAGCATAGCTGTCAATGAAGTGCAGTCAATTAAAGTTGTATATTTCACAAAGCTTAACCCCCCTCTCTCTCTCTCTTCCAGGTGAGCCCAGTGCCCACCCCAACTCTCGGTTCTGCACCCCCGCTGGCCAGTGTCCCATCATCGACCCCCTGTGGGAGTCCCCAGAGGGCGTCCCCATCGAGGCCATCATCTTTGGAGGCCGCAGGCCCGAGGGTGAGTGGAGACAAGACAATAGAATATTCAGAACAGTATAGAATATAATTTTGGGGGGACTGAGGCGTAATTATAGTGGAACGCAGGTGATATCACAGTCAGGTGATATCACAGTCTGACGTGTCCTTATCTCTGTGTATGTGCGTTCAGGAGTTCCTCTGGTGTATGAATCCTTCAGCTGGCAGCATGGAGTGTTCGTGGGAGCAGCAATGAGATCTGAAGCCACCGCTGCAGCAGAACACCAAGGTCAGTACCTGACACTGGTCTGAGACCATTCACCATCACTCAATCTACTTGTAGTCTCTCAAGGCAGACAGCTCTTCCAGAGCTCTTCTTCAAATGCTACAGAGAGTCTGTAATGCTGACTAGTAAATGTTCTGCACAGGAAGGTGTCATCTGTTTGTCTATTCCAAATCATTTTTTAAACTATCCTCTGTTAAAAGTTGTGTGAGCCAAAGGTCTGAGAGACTTATTTACTTACAACGGTATGGAATTGTTTCATTGTTAGAACCAAAACATTGAGTCGCAAGATACTCAGGCTTATTGCATCTTGAATTCAGATTCGAAGCAGATCTAAGCAGAGCCTCAACCAAAGAATATATCACACAAATCTCAACAAAAACCCATTGGCTAATCTTATAGAAATATGATGATAAGAGACCAAAACATGGTCAAAAATATCCCAGTATTAATAACCTCTCTCCCTCTGTTCCTCCCAGGCAAGGTCATCATGCACGACCCCTTCGCCATGCGCCCGTTCTTCGGCTACAACTTCGGCCACTACCTCTCCCACTGGCTCAGCATGGCCGAGCGGCCCGGCGCCAAGCTGCCCAAGATCTTCCACGTCAACTGGTTCCGCAAGAGCCCCACCGCCGGCTTCCTGTGGCCGGGCTTCGGCGACAACATCCGCGTCCTGGACTGGATGTTCCGCCGGGTGAGCGGCGAGGCCGGCGCCATGCCCTCCGCCGTTGGCTACCTGCCCGCCGACGAATCCCTGAACCTGGAGGGCATGCGGGACACCGTGGACCTGGAGCAGCTGTTCTCGCTGGACCAGGAGTTCTGGCAGAGGGAGGTGGCGGACGTGAGGAAGTACTTCGACACGCAGGTCAACGACGACCTGCCCAACGAGGTGGCCAGGCAGCTGGACCTGCTGGAGCACCGGGTCAACCAGATGTAGAGAGAGAGAGAGAGAGCTGTAAAGGTCCATTTGGTTCCTAACTGTCAATAATTTAGCTGGGGCCCCAACCGTAACTCCTTCAATGAACCCTGGAGGTCCTCGAACCCATCTTTTAGAACCAGGGGTGTAGGAAACGTATGACAAATCAGAAAGCCATCAGCTCTTCTGTGTTGAAGGACAGTAATCTAACTGAAGAAGATTATGTTAACCCATATACAAAATAAAAACGCTGATCTACAGGCTTGTAGATTGTTTTAAATGCTTTGAAAAGCTTTGGGGGAAAAAAAGTGGGCCTAATTAAAAAATAAAATACCTGTAATGACAGATAGAATTCTAGGATAGAATGTTGAAAGTTCTAGATGGAATTCAACATTGATAATTGTAGAATATAATATTCTTGAATCTTGTTAATATTGCTGATATGTTTTTGTTTTGTTTGTTTTGAAAAAAAAGGGCTCTATTTTTCAGAGATTCAGTTCTTTCAAACTTTTACTGTGGCAATTAAATGTTTAATATTCACTGACAGAGAGCAAGGCTTCTCTGATCGTGTTTTAATGTAGTGAGTCAGTAAAGGGCTATACATGTTCCTGTCTCCATCAGATAATCTGAGGGAAAGCGTGTGTCTTACATGAAAAGAGCGTAGAGACAAATCGTCAACTAATGTAGGAACTTAGACGTCTTCTATGGGGTCCATTTTGAGTCTGTTCACTGATCCAAACAGATCTACAGTCAGTGACATGTTTCTGGAACCAAATGAACCTGTTAGGGTTCGTTTGGTTCCATTTGTACACTGTGAGTCACAGACTTGTATGGGTCAATTTAGACCTCCCTAAAGGAACCCACAGAGTCCCTGGAATCCACTTTGAGAACCACTGAGGCCTACTTTCTCCAGATGATTTAAGTCTCTCTTTTAGTTATTGTTCTGATGCATTGCTTCACAGTTCAGACCTCAAGCCTGCCGCTATTTAAACATAAACTATTGAAACGCACAGTATTTCTATATCATAACCATATGGATTTATATGGTTGTCAGAGAAATAATAATGCCAAGGGGATCTGGGTTTAAATGTCGAACCTGGAACGTTTTTGGTTTTCTTTCCTGTTGTTATTTTATGTTAATTTATTTTTATATTGCATTGTTTTATTTTGTGTTTCTGTATATGATTGTAATCGCTAATCTCCAAAGAGGGGGAAGAAAACAAGAATAAACCTTATTTAAATGTGTTTGTGACTCTGTTGCGTTTGTCAGTGCCCTTGACTGTGGTTGTGCTTTTGTTGTGTGTACCATTACATGATAGCAAGAGTATTTAAAAGGCATTATAGGTGGTTATTGGTGTATATTTAGCCTGTTTATGGCCATGTCACTATGCAGGACAATGTGTGATCTACAAAGCTCCTACCGGCTATGGAACAGCATACACAATTGCTTGTGATTGCAAGTAACCATTTAGAGCAGCCCAGCCAACCTGTTGAACAATATAGTTAGCACTCTGGTCTGGTGATTCATACACATACACATTACTATAACTGTGACAATGACAACATGTAGGCTATTTTGTCTAAGACTATATTCCCAAGGACCCCCAGTTTCGTACTGCATTAAAACTGAGTGTACAATATAGAACCATTAGCTATCCATTTGGTTCCATCTTACACTTTCAGAGTCACATACCTGCAAGGATCCATTTGGTTACATAGTATACTAACTACCAATCATTTAGCTGGGGACCCCCTGGAACACTCTCAAGGACCCCGTGGGGACCCTACTTTGAGAAGAATCACTGGCACTCCAGTAGATCATTGGTTGTCAAAGTGGGGTCTGGCCTGGGGACCTTTAGGGGTCCTTGAAGGAGTTCCAGAGGGTCTCCAGCTAAATGATAGTTTGAAACAAAATGGACCCTTATGGGTATGTAACTCTCTCAGAGATAGTAATACCATTAAATGGGGGGTCGTAGCCTAATGTCAAACTGGGGGTCCTTGAAATTAAAATGGGTGAGAATCACTGCTAGAGCTGCAATAATATCCTCTTATGTGGGGGTCCCTGGCATCTTTACAAATGGGGGGTCCATGGGCTAATAAGTGTCAATTTGGGGTTCCTTGACATGAATAGTTTGAGAATCACTGCAGTAGGCCTAGATGGTCTCTAGCCCTGAATACAGGACGGTCATATACATGACCGTCCTGGTTCAACCTCAACTTGAGGACCAGTCGGCTATCGAGTCGGCTAACCATGTTTGTACACATTGGTTAGTACATAGTTCATGTTTCATGTTTGACAGATACTATCCTATCTATGATGGCTCGGAAATGATCAGACCCTGAGCATGTAAAGTATGACTGAGACTCATAGCTTGGAAAGAAATGGAGTCATAGGTCAACAGCAAGGCCATCATTTGAAAGCCCTTTTCCTACATAGAAGCAGATTTCATTGTGAATATTTTGGGTTGTTTCATCTCACCACAGGTACCCTTTGAACATTGACACTGACACACCTTTGGAGGCTCAAAAGTACAAGTCAATAACAGAATGTGTGTTTTATAGATTGCTTATGTAAATGAATCTAACTAGTGTTATTACTTTTGTAGGTTGACAGTAGAAGCCGTAGCAGCTATTGAACACAGGCCTACACCTTGTATGATGGCGTTGCACACTTTACAATAGACTATCTAGAAGATCAGGGGTTGCAGATGCTACTAATTTTGAGCTTTTGTGGATGTGTTACTTTCGGGTGGCAACGCTCAATGTGTTAATATGGATCCCATCAACGTTATAGCACCAGTGTCACTCTTGATTGACTCCTTGGCACGCATTGTTTCACTAAGGTTAAGGTTTAGGTACTGTTCATTCTTACTGAGTTTAAGGGTTAGGGTACAGGTCAACACTATAGAGGGGTATGCGGTAACATCATCGTACCTGGTTATACGTGAACCCATATAAGGTGGCAAAAACATCAGTAGGAGTCAGCAGGAGTCATGAGAAGTTATGAGGAGACAGAAGGAGTCAGGAGGAGTTTCCCAACCAGCTCTTTTAACTCTAATGCTTCATGTTGTTTTATGTTTTGCCACTCAATCTAGACGTGTGACATATGATGCATACCCATTACCCTCATTTAGTTATTACCCTAATACTCTAGTCTATTACACTATTACACTGCTACACTATTACATTATTACACTATAACACTATTAGATTATTCCAGTATTCCAGTATTATCACTGTTACTCTATTACACTGTTACACTGTACGACTACAGAAAATAAGTCATTATATTGAACTTCAGATGATAGAGTTTATTTGTCATTGTAATACAGTACAGGTACAGGCACAGTTTCATTGTCAACGATCAACTAATTTCCAAAGCACAGTACACATACAAGCACATACACAGTATGTAGTATAGTATTAGTATAGTATAGTACAGTATTGTAGTATATTCCCAGCCATTCATCACCTTTATTGTTATATCTTGGCATTGTATGTTAATAGGCTGGTCTACAATGATAAAAATACAATTATTGTACTCCAGAAATGTCCCAACTCTATAACTTTAATGATGTCCACAACATTTGTCCTCAAGCTATTGTGAATGAAAGCATGTTTTTCGGTTTTGTATGAACAAAGATATTCAGTGAACAAAATGCTAGATTTGTATAGCAGGCATTTACTTAGAAGTCTTTCTATCATAGGATAACAATTCAAGTTGGCCCCCCATCGTTTTCAGTCTATATAGATATCGAGATATATAAATACAGTCTGTATATATAATATAAAGAGATGCGTACAGGTTTAGAGAACTTGACAGCCTTCATATCCATATGTTGGTTTCAGACAAAAAAACAAGACACTGATTACTAGAATATAATTTATTGTTCTTGGTACCACATTCACACAGGCATGTAAGCCAATAATCATCTTTTAATTTACAATGTTGGCTTCCTGTGATGATATGTACAGGTGTACGAAATGTCCCACAACCGAATAATGAACAGACTGCTGTCTATAAAACTCAGCACCTTGGTTTTTATCATTCTGATGTGTTGCTTTAAAAAAAAAAGGTCAAACAGTGCAGCCAAACTAACACAATGTAATTTACAGCTGAACAGTACACATTAATGTTTTAGAAAACCTTTGCAGGGAGGAATAGAAAAGGCAGCAACAAAAATATCGAATCTATATGTCCAACAAAGAGTTACAGACTTTATAACCACCTTCCTCCTCTTCGTTGCAGAGTAATCCTTAACTTGTTCTATGCTAAAACAAGAAGGGAGTCCGTGCTGGAGAACTGATGATTTAATAACAAAAATATATTCCAAAAACATGTGAACAGCCAGGGTTCTACTTCTGTATCACTCGTAAAACAAATACAAGGAAATGACGGCTTGTACAAATGCGTGGCCACACTCTTCTCTCACTGAACTAAAAGTAAAAACCGCACCAAGCATATCCCATCATACCCCTCTGCAGCCCGCCAACTACTTCAAGGCATAGTTAAAGGCACATACCCCTGGCATAGTGTACATACAGTAATATAGTATAGGGTTACAACAATTTAGAGCCCCCCTTAAAGATCAGTCCCTGGAATCCACTTTGAGAACCACTGCTGTAAGCAATAAAATACTTTTAAAAATCAATCTTTTGGTGGTTACTTTTGGGTCAAATCATTCATTTCTTCATGAATTAGCTGCACAATAAGCAGAGTATGGGGATTAGGTCATTGAGATATCAATGACTGTCTTGTCTGTGGAAAATTCTATATTGTTTTTATTCACATTATTTTGTTCTTATTATGATCATAAGGCCCAGTTACTGAATGTCAGTCTCCAGGTTTTCTTTGGAACATGTATGACACTGATTTACTGTATGACCAAACCGACATAGCAGAGAAACATAATCTTAAAACACAACTGCCTGAAGAAGCCTGCTGGCTACCCAATATGCAAGCACATACAATTGAAACATATCTATCCACAAGTTTCCCCGGGAGTTTACTGAAGACTATCCGGACCAAATATCCAGGTTTAACAGCAGACATACAAGCTCACGTCGCGTCGCAGATGCAAACCGTTGTGAGCTTGTTAATCGGCGGCGGAAGCTCGGTGCAGACGTCTGCGCAATGCACTATGGGGCGTTGGAAACTCGTGGATACAAGAGTGATAAATACATATTTGTAACCATCAATACCGGTTCTGTTAAGATTCTGTCGTTTCACTTCTTTCCACAAAATATTAGAAAAAGCTCAATAGTGGGCCGGATCAATAAGGAGGATTGATAAAAGGTGCTCATTATTTATCAATACGAATTAACGAGCGTCATCCCTATAGGAAGGACGTTGGTTCTCAAATGTTTTATTAACTCTTGAGGGTTCAAATGGAACCAAATGGACCTGTGAGAGTCCATTTGGTTCCATTTGCACACTCAGTTACAGAACTATAAGGATCATTCAGGGCTAAACAGTAGCGCTTTATCTAATCACTGTGTATGTCCGTGGAAGAAAAAAATATTTGACAAAAATGTCTCCCACACACCAGCATGGCGATGTCCACATAGCAGCAGCAGGTATGCATTGCATGTACATAATGTTAGACATAGAAGTTAGACATAACGTAGGCCCACTCCAGAGTGTACATGAGGTTAGACAAAAGGTGCAAAGAGTAGTAGCAGCAGCGCAACAGCAGATCCAAGGTCCACAAAAGAATAAAGTTTCAAAAAGTCAAAATGGAACTCCACAGGCACAGCATAAGAAAAGCAGTCCGTTCGTGTTCCAGTTGGCTGAATTGCACTTGTGTCCATAGGAGTGAGATCCAGAGGGACAGAGCAAGAAGACCAGATTAGCTGGTATTCAAGCCTGCATAATGTATTCACGGCGAACAGCATCCCCAGCTTTATCCACGATACTAGTGGTTGGAAGGACCCGGCATGGATGGCAACTCTATTGTGTCTGTGATGATGTCACAGTCAGCAAAGAGAAAGGGTCGTGATAGACAATCATGACAGCGAACAGTGGCAGGGTTGATGGCACACTGTTGGCAGGTGGGTGTGTGCTGCACTGTTCACTAGCCGGGATCTCTTCCCTGTGCTCCA
>NC_137817.1:51608515-51758515 GCF_963921795.1 Nannobrachium achirus
AGACAGGCAGGCAGACAGACAGACAGACAGACAGACAGACAGACAGACAGACAGACAGACAGACAGACAGACAGAGAGACAGGCAGGCAGACAGACAGACAGACAGACAGACAGACAGACAGACAGACAGACAGACAGACAGAGGGAGTAGTAGTAGTAGTAGTAATAATTCAATACAAGTCAAAACCCCATAAGGGTCCATTTGGTTTCCTATTCCCTTATTTAGCTGGGGACCCCCTGAAACTTCCTGGGGGTCCCCGGAGTCCTTGAACCGGCCCGGACCGCACTTTGAGAACCATTCAGTGATCCAGACTGTATGTTGGATTAGCATGTCGGCTAATGGTAGCTTTGTTTATCTAATCCTCCTAGTAAGCAAAGTACAGAACCAGCAACGTCCCAACGTTAACAATAACGCCGTGGCCTGGCCTATTCTGTCATGTTGTGGTAAAGACAAAACATGTATTCAAAGGTTATTATTAATTACATACCTGCTGCTGCAGAGAAAAATCCAACAAGCTTACGTCTGGATCCAGATGGATGCGTTCAGAACAACAACTCCCAAGATGCATTGCGTCATGGAAGGAAGTACGTCATTCAATCAGAGGCGAAATCTATAATAATAATTAAAATAACATAGATAACAACAACGTGATGGACCAACTCCGATAACATTCGATATAAATAATGAAACGCAAATTATGGAAACTAAATAAATGTATTAAAGCACTAAACAAAACGTGTTATTGAGGCGGAAACGGAAACGGATGTGGATGCGTGAATCTGTGGGAGCACTTGTCTTGTACTCTCGCCAATACATTTACTAGGACAATAAAATATGATTTATTCATTGCTAGATAAGCGCACAGATATAGATCGGTAGATCAATAGATGGACCAATAGATATATAGATATTGACATGTAGAGTATATGTATATAGACAGACAGATAGATAGATGGATGGATGATAGTTTATTAAATAATTTTGGCAGACCAGTGGTGTAAAGTAACTAAGTACTTTTACTTAAGTACTGTACTTAAGTACAGTTTTGAGGTATTTGTAGGCTACTTTACTTGAGTATTTCCAAATGTAAATACTTTTATTCTACTCCACTACATCTGGGATCCAAATGTTGTACTTTTACTCCACTACATTTATTTGAAAAGTATATAGGCTATAGGTTACTAGTTACTTTGCTGATATAAATTATAATAAAACATACATATACCACTTTAGCCCTATTTTATACCGTGACTATTCTAAAATAGCCGATCTACAAGCTCACAACGACGCGTTGTGAGCTGCTAGATCTGCTATTTTCAAAGTATTGATACTTTTACTTTAGTAGAAAATGTGAGTACTTTTTCCACCTCTGCTAATGACGTCAGCACGTACACAAGGAATGCGGAAGCAATTTGAAAGTAAAATATAACAACTTCAGAGCTCTAGTTCTCATCCAGTATAAATCAAAGAGTTATCAGCCTGGTATGAAAATGCTCAGAATATTTTTCAGTGTTATCTGGGTGGCAAGGTGTGTTATATAATGCAATCAATCATGTATTTTAACTCACGTTGTGTATTGCTATTGTGTCAATGGGAACCCACGGACAGCACGTGACCGCCGTCGGTCGTCCCTTTAGTCAAACGGTGACTGGTGGGGAGTCAGAATGTGACTCAGCGCCGTTCTGCCCATACGTCAGAATATGACTCCCAGGCAGTGAGACTGTGTTGTGCACGTTATTCAGATTGTACACACACAGCATTCCAAGCCGTGTCACAGTGACACCACCTGACACTTCTGATCGGGGCCTGCCTGGGCACACATTTCCATTTGAATAATCAATATTTGCACGCACCGCTGACTGTCTCTAAGGCAGCACCACCAAATAAGTCTGGTTGTCCTGCGGGATAAATGTCTCTCTCCCTCCATCAATGTCTCTCTCTTTGTCCAGCTCTCTGACACTCATACTCTCTGCCTCTCTCTCCGTCACCACCTCTTTATATGTCTCTCTCTCTCTCTCCCTCCCTCTCGTTCTCCATCACTGTCTGTCACTCACTTGCTTTATCTTTTCTATATCTCTCTATGTCATTCTATCTCTGTAAATCTGAATTGCTGACTATACAGTATAGTCAGTACAGAATCTCTCTTTGATTCTGCTATACTCTCTCATGACTATTTGACTGTCTGTCACTTCTCTGTCCTTGTAGGTCCACAGGGACAGGACAGGGGTGTAGTGGAGGTGAAAATGTGCTCATAACCACTTCTAAAAATGGCATGGTTTCCTCCACCATCGGTCTATGAATGTGCGTGTGAATGGGTGGATGTAATGCACAATCTCTGTAAAGTGCCTTGGATAAAGGCACTATATAATTTAACAATACAGAATAGTGGATAATAGTTTGTCAAGGGCCAAGCCGGACGTTTGGGAGAAGTTAGGTTTGGTTCAAGACCAAGAGCAAAAATGTAACAAACTCTATAATTAAGGTAGTGGAGGTACTGTAGTGCCTTGGCCTACTCGCCGAATGTGGAAGAAATCTGTGGGTGATTGGCACAACACAATTGGACAATGATTTGGTTCAGTGGTTTGTGAAACGGACGGACACACAGACAGACCCTCTTTTTGGATGGCTTGGCCCTATTGATAATACAATAAAGAAGGATGGAAGGATGGATGGAAGGACACAAGTAAATGAAAAGAGTAAACCCTCTAGGTTCTACATTTGCTGCATTGAGTGAGCACAGCGATAGCCTTCCACTGTGTTCTGAGAATATTGTATTTTTCCACTGAAGGATAATTTATCTATATGAAGAGTTCTCCTCCCACGGTGTCTGGCCAAGGACCAGAGAAGCTGTGAACTCTCATTGCCCTTTTCTCCGCCTCCCATACACATTTTCCATACTATGCCACGTTTATCATCTGATGCAATAGCTGAGCAATATTTCCCTTGAACAAACTGATATAATGTGATTCTGGAAGTAGTGGTACTTCCCTTGGCCTCTTATTATCACAAGAAATCCTGCAGTGATCAGTGTATGATAGTTGTTTACGAGATCTCCCCCTTTGATATGTCTTCGACTTGGCAGAGTTAATGATTGTGTCGTATTGTATATTGTGTTGGTTAAAATTATTGAACCAATGGAAAGTAGTAAAAAGTGCTTGGGACAAAACCTCCTAACTCCACACCTTCCGCGAAACCAGCTACCTCCACACGATTGGCCCTCTCTTTTATTTCATAATGAACACCCTTTACGTCTGTGTGTTGGTTAAAATAATATTGAACCAATGAAAAGTAGTAAAAAGCCCTTCGGTCAAAACCTCCTAACTCCGCTTGAGCTCATTTTCCCGAAAATGAAGATTTTTGAGTTAGGAGGTTTCGGCCCGACAGCAGAGATATATACAAAAGTTGCTTAAAGGGGGCGTGACACGGCCAAAAAAGCTAATTATGGCTATCAAATTAGCCAATTTTTTTAATGATGTCATGTACCCCCATGTTAAATTACCCAATCAAATTAATTTATTGTAGTTACTGTATAAAATAATTGAGTCCTGTTGAGCTGTAAAGCGAGTGCAAAAGAATAAAATAAAAAAATAAAAGCAAAGAAGACTGTTTGTTGGTCTGTGTGTGTGTGTGTGTGTGTGTGTGTGTGTGTGTGTGTGTGTGTGTGTGTGTGTGTGTGTGTGTGTGTTTTCATGCTCTTCTGTTTACTCTGAGCTGATGAGTTCAGTTCGCTAAATTAACTCACAAAGTCAAGTAGGTCGGGAGTGGCTTATTGTCGGTATCAGCCGGTAACACGCGGGAGTCTGTCCCCGTTACAATGTGCTAGACCCCTGGGAGATGGACTGCTGAGGTGGAGCGCCACACCTACCATCAGCTCCCAGTACTTGCCGCACGACTTGCCAAAACGTGCTACTCATACGCTGAGTTGGCGGTGCCCGGAATCGAACCCATGACCTTGCGGTACAAAGGCAAGAGCTCTACCGACTGAGCTACCCGGGCACTGACAAATGCACAAAAAACAAATGCACAAATAACAAAACATGGCTGAAGGAGGAGAAAAAACAGATTTGGTGTGGATTTACTGGACAATTTGGCAAACCTTTTTCGAGTAGGACTTAAAGAAAAGCTTGGCATTGATGGACACATTAGCAGCCATGGTGAGTTTAATCGATCTTTATAGGCTATTATTTTGTTCTCTCTGTGATGATTGCTCGTTTTATAGGCTATATTGTTGTTGCTGTCCGTGTTGCAAGTTGGTTCTGTCTGACAGTGTGCACTAAGCTGCAAGTGTGTGTGACTGTGTGTATGTACAGTGTGTGTGTGTGTGTGTGTGTGTGTGTGTGTGTGTGTGTGTGTGTGTGTGTGTGTGTGTGTGTGTGTGTGTGTGTGTGTGTGTGTGGCTGTGAGCGTGTGAGCGTGTGTGCGTGTGTGCGGCGCCGGCGTGCGCTCGTGCAGCGTGTAAATCAGTCAGTCTCTGATCTCATCAGCTTGGTTTGGATA
This sequence comes from Nannobrachium achirus, assembly GCF_963921795.1. Taxonomy (NCBI): domain Eukaryota; kingdom Metazoa; phylum Chordata; class Actinopteri; order Myctophiformes; family Myctophidae; genus Nannobrachium; species Nannobrachium achirus. Next base: position 51,613,014 of record NC_137817.1, read on the forward strand.
TCGGTGTTGTCTGTTGTTGCCTGTTTATGTCGAATGGCTTTGCTGATACATGTTACTACTATCTCAAATGAAAGGTGATGATGAGCCTCACAGATCAACTATGTACAACACCTCTATATGTTGCCTGGTTTTCTGATGATTTTGTCTTCTTGTTTTTGGTACTCTGTGGGACTCTGTCCAGCAAGTCAATGCCCTAAAAGGTTCAAGGTTCAAGGTAGTGTTACATGAGTACATGCTATACAAGCTCACAACGCGTTGTGAGCGTGTAGATCGGCTATTTCCACTATCAATTTTCTTTTTTATGTATAAAGTTGTCAAATATGTCAGTAATTTCATAATATATAATTATTTTTCCACAAACATATTGTATTTATTTTGCTGCCATCATTGTCTCTCATTCAGGCTGGTCTCTGCTTCCACTCCCTGCAGGTCTAAAAACACAGCTTTTTTTTTTTTTTAACCAATCAGATGTTTTGTTGTGTTGTCTCCGGGTAGAAATCGCCACTGTGAGCCTTCAGAATCTCCACTGAAGTCAGCCACAGTACAAGTGAATGGGGGGACTTATAGCTGGCCCTGATGACGTTGCTTGCTTGCCTCAGAAACCAAAGGCTTTTATTTTGGCGTTGCTAGCATCCCATTAGCCCTAGAGTTTATAGATCCCATCCCTGGAAAGTTTCCCTGGAAAAACTGTCCAATGAGAAACGGGAACCACTTCCTCCAAACCAAACCTTTGTTTTCATGCTCTTCTGTTTACTCTGAGCTGATGAGTGATGAGTTCAGTTCGCTAAATTAACTCACAAACAAATGCACAAATAACAAAACATGGCTGAAGGAGGAGAAAAACCCTTTTTCGAGTAGGACGAAATGGACACATTAGCAGCCATGGTGAGTTTAATCGATCTTTATAGGCTATTATTTAGTTCTCTCTGTGATGATTGCTCGTTTCATAGGCTATATTGTTGTTGCTGTCCGTGTTGCAAGTTGGTTCTGTCTGACTGTGCACTAAGCTGCACGTGTGTGTGACTGTGTGTATGTACAGTGTGTGTGTGTGTGTGTGTGTGTGTGTGTGTGTGTGTGTGTGTGTGTGTGTGTGTGTGTGTGTGTGAGCGTGTGTGTGGCGTGTGTGCAGCGTGCACTCGTGCAGCGTGTAACTCAGTCAGTCTCTGATCTCATCAGCTTGGTTTGGATATCGGTGTTGTCTGTTGTTGCCTGGTTATGTCGAATGACTTTGCTGATACATGTTACTACACATCTCAAATGAAAGGTGATGATGAGTCTCACAGATCAACTATGTACAACACCTCTATAGGCTGCCTGGTTTTCTGATGATTTCGTCTTCTTGTTTTTGGTACTCTGTGGGACTCTGTCCAGCAAGTCAATGCCCTAAAAGTTCAAGGTTCAAGGTAGTGTTACATGAGTACATGCTATACAAGCTCACAACGTGTTGTGAGCGTGTAGATCGGCTATTTCCACTATCAATTTTCTTTTTTAAGTATAAAGTTGTCAAATATGTCAGTAATTTCTTTGTATATTTAGGTTATGTCATATCTGCCATGTGCAACTTCAAAGCCTAAAAGCCAAACAGAAATGTAATTGTCAATGACAAAAACACAATTAAATTGTTAATCGCAATTATTTGAGTGTCAATTAATCGGCATGTAAAATGTCATAATCGTGACAGCCCTAGCTGCAGCTGAGAAATGTACAGTACTGTCCCTGTTGCCGCAGCCTTTCCAGTTGTTATTGTTGTAGTATTGTTGTGATTTATATACTACATTGTTTAGAGAGATGCTTGTTTTGTGTTCAGCTAGTGTAGTAAAGACCCAGCCAAGACCCGGCCCACAACAGCCCTGCCAATCGGGCTCAGCCCTGTTGGCACGATAGGTTGTGTGTCGGTCTGGCGAGTGGGAGATTGAGGTTCAAATCCAGTTCAGCGAGAACTGCACTAGCATTCTTTGAGGTACTACATTGTTCTCTTGACACACTACTTAATATGTGACAATGCTCTTTCATGTTTATTGGCTAGAGCTCATGTTCACCTATTCATATATTTCACCCTTGCAAGTCACTCTGGATATACCGGTACAGTAAGAGTGCAGTGGTGGAAAAAGTACTTGCATGTTAAGTAAACTAAAAGTATAAATACTGCAATATAGAACTCTATTACAAGTACATGTCGGGATCTCAAAATGTACTTGAGTAAGAGTACAAAAGTATTGGTATCAAAATGTACTTTAAGTACCAAAATTAAGAGTACTCATTAATCAGTGTGTCCCATTCTCACAATGTGTTGCATGTATGTTTTGTAATAATAATCTTAATCTACAAAGTAACCAGTAAAACTGGAATGTTTTCCGTACTGGAATGTTTTCTGAAAAAAGTACAATACTTGAGTAAATGTACTTAGTTACTTAACACCGCTGTCAGAAGTATTTGCTAAATGCCTAATGTTGTTGTTGGTGGTGGTGGCGGTGTAGCCTAATAAACCAGACCGCACAGGCTGGCACCGCCAGGCTAGTGGCGGTGGTGCCACGTACTGTCCGTGTTATTGTGGGATGTTGTAGGCTGTGAGTCACCCCCAATAAATGGCCATTTCGCTGTGAGAGGTGAGATGCTGGCTCGCATTTCATGCATCACGTAGAACCACCTGCAAGACTTGGCAGTGTCCTCTCTCTCTCTCTCTCTCTCTCTCTCTCTCTGCTCAGTCCCCGCCGTCAGGGGTGTCACAAGGGGGGGGAAAGTGGGACTGAGTTACTATAGGGTCCCAAGGTGGAGGGGCCTTAACTATTTTATACTTTAGCTATTGAAAAATAGCAGATATACAAGCTCACAGCGCGGCACTGAGTGTCGTGCTGTGAGCTTGTAGATCTGCTATTTTTAAAAAGTCGTGAAAATGTGTGCAAATCTTTGAATATATGTATTTTTAAAGTGAACATTTGTAACTCAAATGTTGCTTCTGGGGGGTCCCTGGAACTAAATATTTTGAGATAGGGGTCTGTGGCCAAAGACATATCATTTTGGGGGTCCTTCACATGAAAATGTTTGAACACCACTGACAGAAACATTTCAAAAAAACTTAGAAGGATTTGGAATATTCAAAGACTTAGGGTTAGGGTTAGGGTTACAAATGTTCACAATTTTTCAAAAATAGCAGATCTACAAGCTCACAGCATGGCACTTGGTGCCGCACTGTGAGCTTGTAGATCTGCTATTTTTCAATAGTTAAAGCACAAAATAATGCGTAATAATGCGTTCCCAGTCTTAATGGGTTAAACCCCCCCCCCCTATGAAGAACATTCATGGGGGGCCCGCAATGAATCCTTGTACCCAGTGCCCAGAATTTGGTGTGACACCCCTGCCCGCCGCTCCCAGTAGAGAGGGTCTTCCAGCTCACAATGTGAACAGAATATCCGACATTGAAATGTGTCTCTGGGCTTCGACTGCCAGGTTTTCGAGGTCACGACACAAACTTGAAACTTGCACTCATCGGACAGCATAACTGAAATATAAACTGCACAAAACACAGTAGGTCTATGTGGTTAGAAAGTCTATAAGGCTTTGTGTCTGCTGGTCTGAATTTCCCGGGAGCGTTTGTGTGTTGTGATCTAAATGTGGTTACGCTTTACATTTCCGTGAGCTATAATGGGGGGCTGTGTCATGATCAAGGACACACTTGGGCTAGACACACATGGATAAATGGCACCTGACATGCATGGTCTATATTTATAGGCAGCAGTAGCTGAGGGAGGTAGAGTGGCTGTCTGTTAATCAGAGGGTCACCGGTTTGCCTCCCGGCACGGACTGAGCACGTGACTACGTGTCAAAGTCATGAAACTGATGTGAGCTCTGCCCACTTTCCCTATATACCTGCAGCACCTGACTCATTGTTCAGTATAGACTGATTTCCTGAGCGCCACCCTGTGGAGGGTGTCGCCATGAATGCGGTTTCAACCCTACGTACAACCAGGGAAACCAATACAAAACATGCTTGGCTTCCCGAGGCTGCATGTTATCATCATCTGAACGGCTGCCAAATGCTGACACCAGTACATATATGGAAGATTTCTGTAAGAACAAACCTGTATCTTTAAACGCTGTCCGCTAGACACACCTTCAGCTGTTCTTGTTACACTGTTCTGTATAAGTAATTAAGGCACTGGCCAGACAATGAAGGGCGACACTAGCAAGTGTGTTGTCTCAGAGAGCTCTCGATAATTCCATTGTTTCGTTTCACTCTACCTTTGTGGAAATTCAAATTCTATACTAAAGTAGGGTTTCTAAAATCAATGACAGAATCCACACGAATGAATGAATAGTTTGAATGAATGAGCTAATGAATGAATGAATTAATTAATTAATTAATTGATGGCTATTTCAATATTCCTGTAATGTTCAACATTACAAGACACTACGAGACATTACAAGTAATTTTTATCCTATTCAGCCTGTTCAAAAAGGTATCGAAAAGGTACAGGCAGAAGCTTAATGCTTATTGATGCCTATCCTATGACAGTACACATACAGTATTTTACATAATAACAAGAAAGAAGAATGTAGATAACTTACAAACCTAACAAACAAACAAAACGACAAGCAACGAACAAAAAACAAAAACATGAAAAACAAAAACATTGGTTCACGTTGACAAATTAAGATCCATCATTCATTCCATTTGGTATTTTTCCATAATAGCCTGTTTGAACCTGTTTTTAAATTGCTTTAAATGTATTCTCAGCTTGGTGGTTTCAGGCAAACCATTCCACAGCTTCACACCACTCACAAAAATACACACACTTCATAGTAGTTCCAGCACCTAGTTCTTTTAAGTTTAATTCCCCCCTCAACTCATACCTACCATCCCCATCTCTAAACCTTTTTTTGGATATAAGCAGGAAGCAGTTTATACTGTGCTTTATAAATTAACCTTACCACTAATTGACAACGAAACGCATAAGCATAGAGAGAGACATATATATATATATATGTGTATACTTAAATTCACAGAATCCAAGGTTTGATGCCCATGATCCTGGATGCCTTGCTTCTAGGCTTAAAATTATTGATGTACATATGTTTGTAAATCTCTGTGGCCAAAATGAACGGCTGACACAGATCTATATGGACATATCAGTTCCGTCACTGGTGTAGTGGTGTAGTGCCAAGCTCTAGATTTGAGGGCCGAAATTCTAGTTTGAGCGATTTGAGTTTTGAGTTTTTAAAATCAACTAAATCAAAACAATTTAGTATTTTTGAAATCAAAAAGAGTGCATTTGTGTCTTCATGATATCCAACGTTATTGACTTATTGCTTATTATGTTCATTGGCTGAAGGTTGCTTCTGTAGCTGTTACCCTCTCATGCGCGCAGGGGGTAGGGGGGGACGGGGGGGATTAACACCTCCACTTTTTTTGGGTGGGGGGGATATCCCCTCCAGTGTTCAGGTCCAAGAAAAAGCCGCAAATATGATCGATTATACTGTACACACTGAGTAGTTCTCATTTCAAGGCGTATTACTGCCCTCTAGAGGCACAGTCCCACCAGTGCAGTCACAGTGCAGTCGGCAGCTCAGCTCAGCTGTTCTGAATGAGTTTAATTAATGCAACGCGATAGTGACAACCAGGCAGGCAGTGGCAGAAGGAGACCGTCATTGCAGGTGCTGGACCTGCTGCTGGTGTGTGTAGGATAGTCTCACATCATTCTCAGTCAAAATGAAACGGTCAAAAAACCAAAAAACGATAACGTTGTTCTTTAAATCAAGCAACAATGTAAGTACCTTTGAACAGATGCATAATGGAAATGCAATTTCGTTTGTCAACACATTTTAAGTTACGTTTCCTCTTGTTACTGTGGTTCAATAAAAAGATCTAATATAGACTTAATGAATTCATGTGTATTTCATTTTAAAAATGCCTTGAAATCTGCGTAAAACAACTGTGTAATTCAGCTCAAGTGGAGGGGATATGTCCCCCCCTCCTCGGGGCAAAAGTGGGGGGGATATCACCAAAAGTGGGGGGGATACCCCAAAATTTTTCGCGCGCGCCGCGCACATACCTCCCAGATGTGTCCCCTTCACTTTTAAAATGCCTCCTGCGCCCCTGCCCTCCACACAATAGGTTAAATATGGTGCTATAAGGGTGCAATACGGGGTGTGTACAATGAGCTATAGTTAACAACCTGAATCCTGGATCATGAATCCAATATGACAGTGCTGTCAAACAAGAAGCTACCTATGAAAAACTTTAATCTGCAACAGCATTTTATACAATTTACAATTTAGGCATTTAGCAGATGCTTTTAATCCAAAGCGACTTACAATAAGCAGGTAATAAATAAGCAAGATAATGTGTCAGTACATCAACAACAATATAACAATAGGAATATCAATCTAGAAAAACAATAACATAGGTAGACCACGCACCAATTAGTAAAAAAAAACGTAAAACCTAAAAATGCTATATAGCTTCATGTATGGTCATTGAGGGGGAAGAGGAGTGTTACAGTAGTGCTATGGGTTTAGGTGGAGTCTGAAGAGGTGAGTCTTCAGTCCACAGCGGAAGCTAGGGAGTGAGTCTGTAGTTCTAAGTGCGACAGGGAGTTTATTCCACAGTTTGGGGGCCAGGAGGGCAAATTGTCTAGGACAAGTGGATTTTTGTCCTGGGGTTTTTAGCGAGGGTTCTGTCAGCATCCCTGTGTTGGCTGATCTGAGTGAACAGGTGGGATTGTAGGGGTTGATCAGGTTTTGGAGGTATGGAGGAGTCGTACCTTTGGCTGCTTTGAAGGTCAGCATCAGTGTTTATATAGTATGTAGTGAGGGAGAAGGGGGGGCCCTGGCCCCTTGGGCTGAAAGAAAGTTGAGGATCCTTGCTGTACACTGTGGGAAAAGAGAGAGAGAGAGAGAGAGAGAGAGAGAGAGAGAGAGAGAGAGAAATGCGGCTGAGAAGAGAAATAGTAAAACATTTTACTCCTCTGTAAGTGTGACAACATTCCGATAAGGCCTGTTTATGCTGTGTATTACATTACCTCAGACGGAGGGCAAAGCGATCAGAGCAAATACACTGCATGCTGCCTCTTACTGTACCACTGCATTAGGAGAATTGCTGACCACAGTCTCCCTCAATTTCCTCCCCTCCTCTGACAACTCTGAATAGATAGGTTTAGGGCTTTTTGTGTGCCTTGTAAACTCCCTGTGCTCTTAGCGCTTGGTCATTTTTTTTTTCTTTTTTTGCTGTCAGTGCATGGGAGACTGACTGAACGTTTTTTTCAAAGCGAGGACCAGATGAAGATGCTTTTTCCCCATCGTACATTGGAGAGAGGGAGGAGGGCTGGGTGGAGAGATGTCTCTTAAGTGACAGGATCATTGTAAACACGGTGCCATCGGAGCAAACTGCTGCCCTACGGGCTTAAGAGGACAGAGAGAGAGAGAAAGTTCTTGGGGGGTTGGTGAGGTTCAAACAGAGAGGCACAAGTGTCATTAGATTTTCTAATTCAAAACCCTCTTCACTTTGTTGACAGGAGACCCCCAGGTGTCACTGTCAACTTCAGACCATGGAGGAAGCTAAGGAGTAAACAAACATACTGACATGATGCTGACATGATATTGACCATGATACTGACAATGATACTGACATAAAAAAATATCATGATACTGACCATTTACTGATCATGATACTGACATGAGAATGATCATGTTACTCACATGGTACTGGCCTATGAGCACTCTTCCTATAAGCATATGTGGAACTGTGGAATAACTAATGATTAATACATTAAACTTGGTTAAGTTCACCATTACCGTAGAACCATCCAGAATCAGGAATTAACGATGAGTTCAGGATGAATGAATGATGAAAGTATGTGTTCATCATTAATTCAACATTAATTAAGTATGTGTATGGATGTGCTTGCTCAAGTAAAATGTGACCACGGAAATAGTCAATTGACAAGCTCACATAAGCTTAGATCTGCTATTACCGCAATTAAAAAAAAGGTTTGAAAGTTTATGATTTTTTTTTATATAGCCGTGGTATAGACAATGCAGTACAGTAATGGGATAACATATCATGTCTTCTACAACCAACACAACTACAACACAAGAATCCACTGTACACACAGTCCACACAGTGTTAATAACAGTACGGTATGTCCAATTGTACACTCTGTTAAATAAATCTAGACATTGTAAACTGGACCAGAGTTTAGTCAGGAACACTCACGTCAAAGTAGATTTAACCATTTATTGAATGGAATACAGTTAATTTCAGGGGCGCTGGAAGTGGGGTGCTGAGGGAGCTGCAGCTCCCCTGGTGGTGGGGAGGAAAAAAAAACGAAAAAAAAACGTGTTTTTTTTTCTTTTTTTTTTTTTCTTTTTTTAAATAAGCCTATATACACACACACACAGAGCTATATTAAAACAATAATGTATTTGACTTTGGGGAATAAAATATGTTGAAAAAAGGTATTTGATTAGATTATCACATGGTGACCTAATCACATGGTCACCTTGCCACTTCCGGTCAGAAGGGAAGTCAAATTTAAATCCCGCTTTGATGGCACACCAAAGTCTATTTATTTGAGAACTAGAAACTGTCTATATATATTGTTGCAAACTAACACCGTTGTATATGGGGAATAAAAAACAGTAGAAAACTGTTACAAAAATAATACCCGATTTTGTAGTGTGTGCGTGAGTGACTGTGTGTGTGTGTGCATGCGTGCTGTGTGTTGCACTGTGTGCTAAAATAACTAGTAACTATATAGCTCCTTGTTACACCGTTGTGCGGGGAATAAGCACCCGAAACCGTAATAAAAAGAACCCAAAACCGGATAAAAAACGTGAATTTTCGGCGTGCGGCCTTTGGCCGCACGCATGAACTCCTCCAGGCTCAGCTCCCCTTGGGATTTGGGAGTTCCAGCGCCCCTGGTTAATTTTGGCTCCACGTTCGGAGATGTTCCCTGAATTTTGTGCATTCTTGCTAAGCAAAATCGATCAGACCATCAATAGACCAAGAGTAGCTATATGGAATGGAAAGGTAATTAGACCCCTCTTTTTCATTTTCCCTCTTCAAATTGCCAAATACAAGGCACAAATACTCAGTTTCCATACAATCAATTTTTTGCATTGCAAAACGATCGATACCGATTACCACATTTTAAAATGATACAATACGATACAAAGCCAAAACGGTACGATATTTTTCTTTTGCAAACGATATATCATTGCAAATTAAAATCAATGTTTTGATTCAGTTACTATATCGTTACACCCCTAGTGATGTCATGATCAGCAGATATGTGAATGAGGGAAATATATAAATAAATTAAAAAAAATAGGAAAAGAGCTGATGACTGACAGCTGACTACAGCTGGGCGGGGCTAGACTCTTGTGTCCTGCATAAACTAACGCTGAAGCCTTCATCTGGGTCACTGCATCACGTCCGGCTACCTTTGGCTAATGCCCCCACTAGAGCTGTCAGTTTGCCTCTAAAATCCCATTCGAATTTCATTCATTCATTTTTATAAGTTTTCGAAAATAGTCGAATATGTTATATAATATATAAAATGTTTTTTCTTTTTTTTCTTTTTTATATATATATATTTTTTTATAAAATGTATAGTTGTAAAATAATAAGCACATTATGTGCGCAAATTCAGATGCTATAACAAGCTGGGGAAAAAAGCTAAGCTACAAGCCCTAACTACATTGTATCATTGACAGGCTGTGGGCTTGTAGATCAGCGGAGGCGTGGCTAGCAGCTAAAGAGCTTGTTTAGACAGCGTGTGACTGTCTTCCCAGCGTACCAGAACAGAACAGTGCAATGAGAGAGAGGAGCAGCAGAGCATAAAAGCCAGCTCCTCTACGTTACTGACAGACAAATATTACATTAGTCTTTGGCTGTCCGCTGTTGTCATAAGTTTCTAAATGTTACTTTCAACTGAAGCTTGGAAACAGCAGGAGAAATAGCCAAGTAGCTAAGCTAACCAGCTAATACTATGAGGACTCGGAGGAGAGGAGAGGAGAGGAGAGGAGAAAGGGCAGAGGAGAGCTCCGGACAGCAGCGCTGCAAACGTTGGTGTCGGGTGTCCCACACACAAAGTGCTGTGGCATAACTTTCTCTGTGTCCACTCACTGCAGTGCATGCCATGTACAAACGTAATTGTTGATCATTTGTGACTTGATGAAAGCATTTATTTTTGCAATGGGAGGTCAGGAAAAACGTTTTTTGTTTATTTATTTTTTTATATAAACTTTTTTTTTTCTTTTTTTTTTTTACATTTCGAATAGTAATTTAAGTATTCGACTTTCATCCATTTCTTTAATATTCAAATTATAGTCGAAAAATGAATTTCATTCTGACAGGCCTAGCCCCCACCAGGATATGGATGCTGGGCATGAAGTGGTTAACACTGAGGATTTCTCTCTCTCTCTCTCTCTCTCTCTCTCTCTCTCTCTCTCTCTCTCTCTCTCTCTCTCTCTCTCTCTCTCTCTCTCTCTCTCTCTCTCTCTCTCTCTCTCTCTCTCTCCACAGTGTGAGCAATTGTTACATAACACAGTCCACCAGTCATATTACATGTTCACAAGATTTTCACCTCAAGCCAACTGCCAGAGCACAAAAAACAATTTGTCAAATTGAATTAAAGGATGAACATGACTCTGCATTTCTGCATTTCGTAGTATATTATTACTAAATGAAAGATGATAATTTGTTTTCACCATATTAGCTACAGTGTGTTCTGTTCTCATTGAGGTATTTTCCAGCGATTGATGTATCACAATGGAAATACTGAAGGGAAATGTCAAATGCTAGGTTTCTCTTGCAATAAAGACATTGTGATGAATTGCACTCAGTCAAATTAATGATCACATACTGTGGATTCACAATTGCGTAAATTGCCAGCCTCCTCCTCTGCCGAGCGAATGTATGATTATGTGGATGACGGATGTTATATCATGTGTAATCTCTTAAAATGTTCCTTTGAAGGCCTCAAAATGTAAATGTTTGTCTCGTTGGATTGTATGTTATGTGGATTGTATGTTAATTTGTGTATTAAGTACGTATGCCCAAGAAGGGTTCTGTTGATGCACACCTCTGTATTTTATATGCTCGCTGCTTCTAGGGGTTGTAGTCTCAGATTCTGTGTTATGCTTGCGCAGATGATCTGTAGTAGCCAAACTGAATGCAATAGGTTAAAATAGTTAATCCTGAATAATGGTTAAAATGGTTAATTCTGAGCTGAAGTGTCTAACTGAATTTTAGTAATGTAATGCCCAACAAGTGTTAGTTCACTCAAGTTTCAGTTTCAGTTTTCATTTACTGTAGGTAACAGGCGGGGCATTCCTCCAATCATGATCAAGTGGGGGCGGACCTTGGTGCGCGTAAGGCCCGCCCCCCCTCGAATATGATTGGAAAACTTGTCACCCAACAGTTTTGGTATACTGAAACTGCTTTTTTCTCCTCACAGGGGATATTCTGCTCTTGCTTTTTTAGTGGTCAGCTCAGCAGATAGCTAACATGATATGATCCCTTGTAGAAGAAAGACCCAGGAGACCGGAGTGTAGTATAGGCCTTTTAGTTAAAGCATCATATATTTTTTGTAAAACTGTGAACATAAAACAAAGAAAACATACATCTTACATCAGCATACTGTATAACTACTGTACATCATCATACAATTGCACATAGTTGCTATATAAGACAAGATGAGAAAATGAGTAGCCTGATATGTGGCTTAGAGGCCTACTTAGTATCCAAGCTTAGTTAGTGATACAATGCCACTAGTAATTAACATCCAACAATGAACAGAAACATCACACTAAAGCAGTCTTAAACTGACAATGCACTCTTATATCAAAGTATTCATTTACATCAAAACAAACTTACAGGTTTAGACCTTCAAAGTCCACAAAGTTGAAAAGTGGCAAGCTTGGAGCCTGCAGTGAGTGTTTGTTTGTCATGTGCTCTGATACTGTTTGACATGGCTGTCTGGAAACACTGAGCTGAACTGACTACGGCAAGACCGGAGGGTCAAAAAGAACAGTACAGAAAAAGCAAAAACATTAAATGCAATACAACATTCCACTACTAGGTGTCATAGAAAATAAACATGCTGGGGCAGAACAGGGGATAAGGCTGATGTTCAAATATGGACCAAACACTCTATAGTAACTAGTACTATCAGACCCATTTTGTTATTATTTGAATTAAATGAAATCACTTATTAACTCTCCCAACGCTTTGAACGTTCACGTTCGCCCGATTTCGCAAGACCTCTCCGCCAATACGGCGCTCGTTCGGTTCGTTCGTCTGATGACTGTAAGCTGATGAGGGGTCGCGCGGCCGTCTACTGTAAACACATTTTCCGCGGTGATGGTGTAAAAAATCCATTATGCGTTAACATCAACGGAGAACAATTCACTTCCTTGTTGATTTCCTCTGGCTGTAAGGCTCTGTGGCCAGTGACTGGTCTTCTTCTTCTTCAACACATAACAGGCAAATTCACATTCATTCTCGCATGACGCCGCCCTCTGCTGCCTGGCAGACCAAAGTGCACTATTGCACAACCCAAAAAAATAAAAATAAATAAATAAATGTCTGTCTGTCTATCTACTATAACGTCGCAAAGGTAAGCCGCTTTTTGATGGCACCAGACCCAATAAATAAATAAATAATCTGGCAGTAGGAGAGTTAATGCCTGAGAATTTACCTGTAATGTTAAATTAGAGCACAGATAAGTTGCGACCGTAGGTCGCAGTTCCGTCACAGCTTGTCCGTGTCTGGACGTATTGACGCCCGGATGGGTAACGCCTGACACTGTGGATCCCCTGACACATCACTGTGACATCACAGGTGACATCACAGTGATGTCAGATACTCAGAGCAGGGATCTCCACATATGGGCCAAAAAGGGTTTCTGTTATGGATCTCCATACTGTATATGGGCATAAAAGGGATTGTATGTATGATGTAAGATGTCATCGACGTCATAGGACTTTCACATAATGAATAACTGAGTAAGCATGTTGGTCTCACAGCAATATCTCCATATACAGTACATGGATCTCCATATATGGGTACCAGCGAGCGGTCTCCATATGGGTAACTGGTCCGATATACATCACTGGCCAGATGGCCAGGACATGGCACAACCTCGTCGCTTGTCCTCCTTAGGCATCGTTCTATAATGTATAGCAGGGTTTCTCAAAGTGAGTGCCGTGGCACCCTTGGGTGCCATGACGCAAGTCCAGGGGTGCCACAGAATGTTTGGAATTGATCAGAAACACTTCAGTTTAACCACTTTAACCATAACCATTTTCCCCCATCTGCACCAAATCTCTTCACCCAAACAATAGAAGATCTACAAGCTCACGACACGTCACAAATTGACCCGTTGGTAAGCTTGTAGACTGGCTATTTATGGTGAACGTCCCCACAAGGTTAGAGAGAGATGCTGTGGCTCAAGTGGATATTTACAATCCGTCCTAATGGAGACTGACGTTCTCTCAAGTTGTCCTTGTGATGGGAGAAAGAATGACATGTTTATGTCCTGTAATATGACATAAACAAGGTGCCATAAAGTAACAATGTCATTCAGGGATGCCGAGGATGACTTTTCTTTCCCTTTTTTTTAACGGGTTCTCAGAGCCAAAAAAGTTATTTATGGTCATTGTCAGGCAGAAACCTTGTATCTCCCAAGTTTAAAATGTGTACAAAATTAAAGCCCTACTTCATCATACAAGAGTGCTGCACAAAAGTTGTGAAAATAGCAGATCTACAAGCACACAGCGCCTCGCTATGTGAGGCGTTGAGTGCTCGTAGATCGGCTATTTTCACTAGTTTAAATCATTTTTTTTATGATAAATAAAAAAAAATGAATGGTTTTGGACATACTGTACAAGGTTTCCATTCGACAACAACGATATAATATATTGTGTTCTGTACAACTTTGTTGGGGTGCAGTCAACCAATTCACTGCTGACTGCTGGAGTGAGAAAATTATGGGGGAGAGAGAGCGAGAGAGAGAGAGAGAGAGAGAGAGAGAGAGCGAGAGGGGTTAGCCCTGCCAAAGAGTGTTGGCATGAGCTGTCAATCGTGATGAGGTGATGAGAGATGTAGTGGATAGAGAATAAAAAGACAGACCAACCACTCAACTCCCTGTCAGAAGTCACTGCTCCACCTCCTCCCCCCTGTGGACTGTTTGGGTGAGATAAATAGAAGAATAAACACACGGGCGAGCGCCTGCACACTCACACACACATAATCTCACTTCTGAAACACTTTGAACACATACGGCACAAGCATTTCGTCGTTGTCGGGTGGAAACCTTGTATGTCCCAAACCGTTCGTTTGGCATTTATCATTTTAAAAATGATTTAAACTAGTGAAAACAGCCGATCTACAAGCACACAATGCCTCGCACCGCGAGGCGTTGTGTGCTTGTAGATCTGCTGTTTTCACTACTTTTGTGCGACGGCCCTCTCTGATGAAGTAGGGCTTAACTTTGCGAAAGAACGTACACATTTGAAACTTGGAGATACAAGGTTTCCACCCGACAACGGCGATTTGTTATATATAAAATAATGTACATTGGCCTATCTCACATGCACATGCATGCACACACACATGTGCGCACACAAAAAAACATGCAAGGGTGCACACACGCACATGCAAATGCACAGATGGGAGATGAAAGGATATAATTATGGAAGCTTGATGGTACATTATTATATAAAATCACTTATGAAATGAGAAGTCTGTTTGTTGACATTAACTGCATGCTTAATTTGCATACTTAAATGATACACGTTTGGAGGTTTTCCCCTCATTCCCCTGGTAACGCTATGAACTGTGGGTAATTCCCTTAGCCAAAGTCAGCCTAGATTCCGACGTACAGAAAGGGTAAACAAAGGGGTCTGCCTGAGCCCTCATAGACTTACCCATTTCAAACGGGACAGCCCCCAAGCCCTCGTGGACTTCATATGGACACGCACCTATAAGTCAGTGAGCGCTGTGGAATTGGGCTGTCTGCCTACACTGCCTTGCTGGTTAATTGGCTGTTAGCTGTGCTGCTCTGATTCCATGGCAAGACACTCAGGTGCCGTCCACACAAAGATGAATTTAGGTGAATCCGCAAAATCGTTTAAATCCTTAAGGCCACACAGAGCCGGCGTTTTGGGTGCCTGAATATGCACATTTTTTAAATCGGGTCCCAGAGTGAATACATCTTTCTAAAATGGCTTGTTCCATTCCTTGATTCTGATTGTCTGGTTTCCCTTTACTTTCTGTGGTATATGAGACTATAATCCACACCTTGAATCAGTTTATATCAAACCCAGGTGCGTTATTTCTTTCCACAGTGTTCCGTGCACCAATTATCTGCACCTGTGTTGTTGGCAAATAAGCTAGGAACTACTTTCTTGTAGCTGGGAACTACTTTCTTGCAGACCTTGTAGTGAATTATTAGTGAAATAGAACAGTTTTAATTGGTACATGTCTATGATTTTTCATGTTGCCATATTGTAACCGTTTTAGAAAAGCAATAAGCCACGCGAGGAATGTGGTTACCTGTATTTTATAACGTCTGAGAGGGTTGGAATCACTCGGCTTCACCTCGTGTCTCACCACACCTCTCAGCCGTTATAAAATACCAGGTAACCACATGCCTCTTGTGGCTTAAATGCTTCAGATGACGTCTACGTGCATGTGTACAACCATATTTAGCCACAGCAAACGAAGGATAACCTTACACAAGGTAAGCTTTGGCTGAGCTTTGGCCTGCTATGACTTATCCTTCACCCTGCATGAGAGTGTTTCCCCTTGGCTCTCTACTTTTATATGTGACTATAGGTCAGGTGCAGTGGCTGCACCATTCTCCTGGATTCCCACAGTAGCATAAATGCCCTTGTGTATTAGAAAAAAATACTTTAAACATGACATGAGCTTATTTCAAGTACAGGTTACCAGTAGTGCAGACACACCCCAGGGAGAGGATATGCTGTAATTAAAGAAAGATGATTTCCAGAGATGGCACTTCCCATCTACTGTAACATCTCTAAATGTAAAGTTGCAGCTGCATTATGGTGTATGGACTTTGTGATAGATTGTGGTTTAGCTCTCCACAGACGAATACATTTCAACTAAACGTCTCCTATTAGGCTTGTAGATAGGCAAATTTAGCTATGAATACAGGTCTGCCTTGAGATTTTGACTTTCCCATTGATATGCCTGTCGGCACAAAATGTTTCTGAGAAGAGGTGGCAGCAAGCAGTAGGCGAGTAGCAAAGACTGATGGTTCATAGATCATGTTGAGAAGTACTGAACAGTTTGACATTTTTCTTTTAATACTACTTGAAGCTGCCACCTTGTGAAAAGACTGTCAGAGGTAAATTGAGATTGAGACCCTGCATTAACCCAAGGAGTGTGTGTGTGTGTGTGTGTGTGTGTGTGTGTGTGTGTGTGCACGCATGCACGTTAGTGTGCACGCACGTACGCACGCATGACTTACTGTAAGCCTCATAGAAAGTGAACAGAATATATGAGAGAGAAAAAAAAGAACTGTAGAAAGAAAATTGTTCCTCGACCTTAGCCAGAGATTGGTGAACTTGTTTTCACAGGGAAGCAGTCAATTTGAAGTTTGTCCAAACTACTAATATGGCAATATTTAAAGTAAACAATTCTGACATGAGAGAACATACAATCAAACTCAACGTCAGTAACTTCCCAGTAAACACAAGCCGTCATTTAGCCCAATGGTTATGTTTAGCCCTCATTTGAACCGTCTATCGTCAGTCTGTCTATAGACCGATTGTAGCTGATTACATTTAATCCATTATTCCATACTTGTTGATTAAAAAAACAGCTTTAATATCCACACCTGGTTTTCAAATATTGGACTAAAGTAATTTTAAGAACCAATTTCACTATATAGTCTAGTTGAGTTGTAGCCGTCATCTGAACGCTTCCATAATAACGATATATTACCGTTCAGGACAAACGTGTGTTAGACCATCTTTTTTTTAAATACATTTTTATCAAGTTGTTCATTATCGGATGCTAACAGTATCTCCCGGTTTTACCTTAATAGTTGATTGCATCCACTGAGCAGTTTCTGGCCATTGCACATCTTATAGCCGTCTAAAAGACGTGCTGGTCAATACCTTTGAAAAATTCTAAAAGTGTATTAAATAATTGCATAATGCCGTGGTACGCTGCTCATGACAGCATACTATTACTTCTCTGAGTTACATAATTCATTCTGACACCAACAGCCACAAACACACAAGACTGCATGTCACCCCCACCATACGATAATGATTAAATAAAATCGTTTTATAGCTATGCATCAATATAAAGTTAGTTTGTGTTGTCAAACAAATGCACCGACCTCAAACGAACAGCGGGAAGCGATATGTCAACTACTAATAGCTGCTGGAACCCCTTTGAATCACAAGCTGCCGTGGTCGAGCGGTTAGCGCACAGGTTTCAAGTACAGTAGATCCTGAGTTCGAACCCCGTCGACTCCCAGTGTCAAATAATAACAGTGCAAGAAATCATCACAAATACGATCAGCTGCAGTGGTACGGGTAGGATACGGCTCTCAGAGCTAAGGAAAAATGATTTTAAATCCTGCTGGCTGCCATCATTTTCACTAAATTTTCACTACTTTCGGCGGCCGCTAGGGGCCGCTAAAGGCGTTTAAATGACGGTGATACAATGGCTTGGCTTGGCATAGACGGTGAAAAAACTTTAACATTTAAACTCGTCACAGACTGGATCTAGCTATACGTCCGGTTTAGGCGAAGACGTCATCTGAACGCGATTTAACCCCCAAATTGCTTAGTGGGATGTTTCACACAGCTAAAAAAATGTCATTAGGATAGGTTTTACTTGTAGATCGTGAAGTAGGTTTAAAGTGCTCATGTGGCCTATATTCACTTATTTTGGGCTTAGGGTTTGCATAGACCAAGTTGCTTATTCCTCTTGCAAAATCTGGCAACAGAACTTACTTTGGCTATTTACTTAAGCTTGAAAAGCCTAATAGTATTTATTTTTTGTGTGTAAATAAAGCACTTTGAAACTGAAATGATGGCCAATGTTGATGATGATAATAAAATAAAAATCTGAAGATGATGGACAGTGTTGATGATAATAAAAAAATACAAAAATATATCTATTAGATATTATCTATACATTGCCATATTGATACTTTTACTTAAATAAAGAATGTGAGTATTTTTTTCCACCACTGCACAGGAGGTATAGTCAGTAAATGTGTGTGTAGTTCCAGACTTAAAAAATGACAACAGGCATCAGACTAACAAGACGAATTTCTTCTAAATCCTAATGTCTTCTGAAAAAATTTGTATTTCTTTATCTGTGGTGCTCAAAGTTGATGGCTTCACAAAGTGTATTAACCTCGTGCACACGTGCACACAGCACTGTAACTGTGCACATCTCTCAGGAGCCTGCCCTTTCCACGTTAGATGCAAAGAAAGGAGAGTGTGAGACTTCAAAACTCAAAGCAACAACACTGACATTAAAGTGTGTGAACGCCGACAGCCCCGTGGACCAGAGGGCACTGTGATTGTCAACTAGACGTGGCCTGAAGTCAACTCAGGAGTGCCTTGAGATTTAGTTTCTGTTTGGGATGCATCCCTTTCAGCAATTTGAGGGTTATATGACGTTCATTTTACGTCTTAGCCGTAACCTAACGTTTGGTTTAAATGTGGTCTTCTGGGAGTCTAAATGTGAAAGTTTTTTCACCGTCTAGACTTAAACCAGACTTAAACCAGGCGTTGTTTCAACGTGATTTAAGCGGCTATATTTAGCCGTTAGCGGCCGGCGAAAGTATTACTAAAGTAATTACTTTAGTCCAATTTGAAAATCAGGTGTGCAAATTAAAGCAGTTTTTTTAATCAATAAGTATGAATAATGGATTAAATGCAGTCGGCTAGAATCGGTCTATATAAAGACGTAATCTAGCCAGTTGAAATTAAGGCTAAGCATAAACCAGACTTCTAGAATGGGTTTTGTGCTCAGTGGGATGGAATGCTATGTTTGTGTCCCAAAGCGTTTTAACTGTTTTGAACCATTTAAAATCTATTTTTATTATCTGTTTATTTTTATTTTATTTTGGGATGTTAAACAATGAAGTTCTCCCACATTGTCTCATGCTTGGAGTTTGAACATTTGAACAGGAAAAAAGCATCTCAACGAGTTTTCCTCATTAATTGCAAGTCGACTATGTAGGAGCTTGTTTTTGCCCTCTCCATTTCACAGATTGTCTGTTTTCTTCCTACACAGTAAAATACTCCACATAAAAATTACATTTACTGTAGGCTATAATGCCCTGCTTCACAGTCTTATCTTGTAGTGACACAAAGCTCTACAAGCCATGCCTTACATTTTTCAATTCAGCTATGTCTGATGTGCACCGTGGTTTAGAAAACAAACAAAGCACACATGCACACACACACACACACACACACACACACACACACACACACACACACACACACACACACACACACACACACACACACACACACAAAAACACACTTTGATTCAGTGTGTCAGAGGAAAAAATAAGATGTCAGATGGACCATACTCACACAACCAGAGTTCACGTTAGGTCAATAGTCAGCACAAGAAGCACGCGTGCTGTTGTCAACAGTAACATGGCTGGAAGGCCAGAGGTCGTAGATGGGAGAAGATAGGCCAGCGCTTTGAAAACAGCTTCCCTAGAGAACTCTTACACAGGGGTTACCTAAAGTAACCTCTACTTAATATGTTCTGTCAGTAATAAGAACTGTTTTCTCACAGTGAAGGTCTGTTTATGTTTGTAGAATGTAGACTGAATTCTCATTTCGTTTCACTCCATTATTCAGTCTGAAAAACCTTCCAACTGCAGCCGTTTCTGAGATGGGTGTTGCCAAAGAGGCAGTCTTCGGCGATTGGTTCAATCACTATAGTAGCAAAGCAGATGAGGTCGTTGTCAGCAAGTGAGCCTTGTTCATGTTATGTGGCTGGCTAACCTGTTGCTACTTGCTAACGAAAGATACCGGGACAATAGGAGTGCTACTAACTAATCAAACACGGTAAAATATGTCTGCTACTGATGTTTCATAAACAGATCGATACTATCGCAAGTTACCGCTGCTGTTTATGTTTGGGAATGTCCGGCATGGTGTTTGATCGGTCTGTGTGTGTGTGTGTGTGTGTGTGTGGGGGGGGGGGGGGGGGGGGGGGGCACAATTGACACCGTACAATGGAGGGGCGCTCAGGAAAACGGCATCACCATGGTAAGGGATCAGCCCCGTGCTAGAAGCTGGGTTGCAGCTCTGACAGCATGACAGAAAAGGAGGGGGTGAGAGAACAGAACAGAACATTTTTCACAGTTGCTGAGCAATCCCCATATTTCCGCTCAGGGGGTTGATGACAAAACAGCCAAAGAACATTACCGTAGAGACATTATGGATATGGCTGAAACAGAATGACATGCACAGCAATACCAAAGTTTGTGCCTGGTGAAAAATAGGACAGGAGTTCTTCTTTTTCAAACCATGACCCGAAAAAGAGGAACCTCATCTCATTAAAAAAGCAGGCCCAGTTGACCATGATTTTGGATCAAGATGGCAAGAGAAAAGGTCATCGCTCCTGCAGAATCAGTAGTGTACTGTAAGTGAGAGGATGTGTGTAAAGTTCGGTGTTGGGTGGTGGATGTAAACAAATAAAAGTGTGCGAGCCTGGGGAGAATGAGAGATCATCTGAATAGTCTAAGACCTGGCTAAGATATTTATGCACTTAATTAGGAGAGAATATCTCAACTGTTCTGGCTAATATGACCCCAAGGAACAACTTAAGAACTGTGAAAAATTCTCTATCCGGGGCGAAATAACTGAAAATGACCACGCCCTTTTAAAAATGACCACAACTTCCAACATGACTTTGACATTTTCTGAGGTGCTCAAAATGTTCAGAATACCAATGTTTAAGGGGACATATTGTGTAACAATTTCTAATTTAGATATGTTATGACAAAACAACTAAGAAAAATTTCAATTTTGTCCAGGGCCCTGTGGAAAGTTTTCAGTGTAAAATCACCCAATTTGTCCGAGATATAACCCAGGGCATGCACTAATGAATAGGAAGGGTGCCCAGCGACTCTTCTGGGTCATCATTGTGGCCAAATCCAATATGGCCACCATCTCAAAACAGTCATCTAAGTCAGTGGTTCTCAACCTGTGGGTCGGGGTCAAGTAAAATAAGAAAGAGGCAAAAGATTGTGGAAATAGCCAATCCGTTGCGAGGCGTTGCGAGCATGTAGATCTGCTATTTTCATGTATCTGTGGAATAGAGTCAAACTAGACGTAATGCCTCAACTCCTACAATTCCAAGTGCATTGTGAGCTCATTGTGAGCTTGTAGATCTGCTATTTTCATACATTTGAAAACATAGTTGAAATGGGACATTCTACATACTGAGCACTTTCTAGTTTCTATTTTTGGTACATTAAGTACATTTTAATAGCAATACTTTTGTACTTTTACTCAAGTACATTTTTAATTCCAGACTTTACTTGTAATAGAGTATTTCTACATTGCAGTATTGATACTTAAACATTTTAGTACTTTTTTCCACCACTGCAGCTGGCTAGTGTTTCAATAGGAACATTGATGGGGTGCTATTGCAGTGTTTACAGAAAACGCCTCATTACAAAGACACTTTGGCACAGTTTGGGTCCACATGTCCCCTTAGAGGGAAATGGTCACTGCTAAAGTCATTCTGAGTGATCACTTTATCCTTCTGATGAAACAATTTACAATTTGCAATTTAGGCATTTAGCAGACACATTTAATCCAAAGTGACTTACAATAAGCAGGTAATACTGTACATCAATATAATAAGCTATTAATATGTCAGTACATCAACAACATTATAACAATGCATAGGAATATCAATCTAGAAAAACAATATCATAGGTAGACCACAAAACATTGCTTTCTTTGGGAGTGGTCTCTTCTAGGATGAGAATGCCCCCCATCCACAGGACACAATTGGTCACTGAATGGTTTGTTGAGTAATTATGTTAAAGACAGGGTGCTGTGATTGTATTTCCCCTATTATGATTATACTTGGAGGAAGATTTATTTTTAAAAAAGTGTACAGAAAGTGTAAAAATTATGTTTTTGAGACCACACCTGTTCATTATGTATACCTGGTTTTCAGGTGGGTGGTGACCCAGTTGAAGCTAGCCACACCCACAGTGTTGCTGTATGTAAAAAGGGAGGGGATGATATTATGATATCATTAAATATGTGTATTTCAATTGGGTAGTCTGGCTGCCCCTCAGGTGGGGTATGAAATTAAGGTATATAGTTTTTTTTATTGGCATGATATTTTGTCTATATACATACAGTCATGAATCCACCTGCTGACCGCCTGTCAGCATTGAGCAACTTATTTTATAGAGGATAAAAGTCTGGGGCCCATCACTTACATCACTTACTTACATCACTATACCATAAAGGGGAAAAAATACCCCCCAAAACATCGGAGGGGTTAAACTAGGGGTTTTTAATAACTCTGAATCCATTGCAAGCATTTGTTTTGCATGAAAAACATTCCTTGGGCTTTTTTTTTTTCATGCAAAACAAATGCTTGCAATGGATTCAGAATAATTAAAAACCCCTAGTTTGACCCCTCGCATGCTACTTAAAGCAGATTTTTTTGGGGCTATTTTTTTCCTTTATAGTATTGTGTATAGTAAGTGAATGGGCCCAAACCTTTAACCCCTATAAAATAAATTGCTTAATGCTGACAGGCGGTCAGCAGGTGGTTTCATGAATGTATATAGACAACAAAAAAACTATATACCTTAATGTCATACTTAAGCCAGTAAAGGCTGTTGGCAGCCGGACTAGGGCCTTTTGACTAGGCTTGCAGCTTTCAGGAAGTAACAAAAAAACACACAGGGAAGACATATTTGCATATTATAACCACACCTGGGGGTCCAGAGTAATGTTAACTCCATAGAAACATCATTTTTAAAATGGTGCATTTACAGTATATAGCCTTTATTTAAAGCAATTTACAATATGTATCACATTCAGACACACATCCACACACCAATGAAACCATCCAAAGAAACTAACCCCAGGGGGAGCTGACTCAGCTGAGGAGAGCAAACTTCCAACCCCAAAGCGACCGTTCCATCTACAATTTCAGAGACTTGTACAATCTATGCAGAGGTGCTTTGAAGCTGTTCTGGTGGCTTAGTAATAAACTTTATGTTGTATTTTCATTTAACATGTCACCTGATGGCTGTATGTATGACTACATAATAGGGTGCAGGAGTGTTTGAATCTCACTGCCTGCAGCGTTGAGACAGCTGCATTGTAAGGATGTGACGAACACAACCATTGAACTATCTCAGGGGAATGAAAGTAATGACTATAGTTGCGTTTCCATAAATCTTTTTCGAAAATAGGAAGCGAATCATCAGAAAGTTGGGGGAAAAAAATGCGCGGTTTCCATCCACTGATAAAATGCGATTCTTGGGAGATAGTTCATGAAATAAGTCGGACAGGAGCTATTTTTCCAGTCAAGTGAAACACATTATTGAACATGCACACTAACCCAGGGCTTTCAGCCTATAGATTTCATATATAAGATAAGAGAAAGAGAGAGAGAGAAGACGCTCCACTCCACTCCACATACTGTACAGTAGGCTACCTCACCCCCGCAACAGCATTGCGCGCCATAACAGCAGATATACATTACAAGCTCATCACAGCTGGTTGCGGATGCGATGTGAGTCAGCTGTTCTCGTCCGTTCTGTGCGCGCGACGCCGTCTCGGAACGGAGAATAATGACGAATGGTTTTACTTTTGAGCAAAACTGCTTTGAACATTCAAGCGGGGGCTGGGGGCCGGTGTTGGTACAAAACCGGCCGCCCCCCAGCAGGGCTTCCCGCGAGTTCAATGCATTTTAATTCAAAACATATTCGCTAAGTGTTTCCATTGCACTGATGCGCATAAAATTTTTTCGATAAAGCCTCAAAATCCACCTCCTCCAAGCGCAAAAACGTTTTTGCGAAAAATTAAAGTTTATTTTTTCGAATTTTGAAGTGTTTCCATGAAAAGATTTACGCGCAAAAGCCTTAATGCGCAAAAAAACGGCTTTATGGAAACGCAACTATTGTTAAGAGATTTACTTTTGAGCCAAAAAGGTCAAGAAGGACAAGGTCGCAATCAAGGTCACATTAAAAATCGAGAACGCTTTACAGATGTTTATTAAACTTGGATGGTAATTGGTCAGTATGCTGCCCCAAAGAGAAGATTAACGCCAAAAAGGTCAAGATCTGCTTAGAGTCCGTAGCAATCTCAGATGACATTCTGCCAATACCGCATACAGGCCACAGCTGATGGGATGGCTTCCGCCAGGTCTTCTGGACTGCACCAGGGGGCATCGGCACATTCCAGTAGATGGGACATTGCCTGCACTGATCCACAGCTGCACGTGTCTTTAGTTGTGTAGTTCCAGACTTTCATCAGTGCTTTGCACCTGGACAATGTTGGTCACAACTGCAACTATATATTGTTGTATTTTTCCATGCACTCTCACAGATTTCACATCATTATGTGAGGGTATATACTGTATTTTTAGCATGCTGAGCTGGTCCCTATGGAGACTGTGAGTGAGTGAGTGCTGTGTTCTAGCCATTGATCTGCACAGGGAATGGGACGTTTGTTCAGTTCCCCTGGCCTACATACAGAACGGACCTTCTTAACTCTGTAAGAGTCACAGCCTCAAACCACAGGACTGTTTTCATAGGGGAGGATTATGAATGGATTAGAAAGGGATTTGGAACACCAAAATGGATTCTATTCTATCTTGAAGGCAAGGCACTGCAACCTTTTTTTTTTTTTTATCACAACAACAATGCAATTCAAAGTGCTTTACACAAAGCAATAAGATAACACACACCTTATAACAGGATATTTGAGTACAATAAAAAAATAAGCCATAACCATCACAATAAGAAAATGCAGATAAAAGATTGCAAAAAGCAGGCAAGGCAAAAGCAAATAGAAAAGCCTTCAGCTTGGATTTAGTTGTAGCAGACCTGCAGCTTTCTGGGAGTTTCTGAGAGTTTGTGTTGCGTGGTTAAAACGGTTCAGGCTTATGGGTGGTGGTGGGGTTTATGAAGAAGGGACATAAAAGACAGGACATTTTTCTCCAGAGACATGTTTTGCCGCGCTAAGAGGCTCCCAGGGGGCTGCGGGCTCCCATGGGGTCTAGGGCACAGAGTAGAGGACGGAACATTCACTGTCACTGCGTGGCTGGAAGTTCATATCAGGTTACACAGCTTGAGCTAGGCTACATGCATCAAGACCACACTGCTTTGAGGCCTGTTTTCAGCACAGACACTTTGTTCAGCCTATGAGAGCCTTTACTTTCCTTCCTGAAAGGTTGAAGTGAGCTAAATCACTCAGTCACTGAGTTAATGGCCATAAATCAATGACCATTGCTCTGCTCAATGCGTCATATAGGACTGGATGTGAATAGCAGCCATAGCGGTAACTACTTGCAACTAAAGCTGTCAAACAAATGTAGTGGAGTCAAAAGTAAAACATTTCCCTCTGAAATATGGTGAAGTAGAAGTATTAAGTAGCATGACATGGAACACACACACACACACACACGCACACGCCTATGACCTCCAGGAAAGTTAAAATCGGTCAAGGTGTGTTCGTCAAAGCGCCTAATGTTGAACATTTGCAGAACAAACCTTGAGAAAGCGAGCATGGGAGAGAATGACACAAGGCAAGAGATGGAAAGAGAAGATAGAGATCTGAGCGGTTTGTGGCCCAGGTATGGAGAAAAAAACAATTCTGTCAAGCAAAGCGCACACTGGGGCCACCTACCCGCAGATGCTATCAGCTGCTGCCTCACAATCCAAGCTTATAAGGTAGAGAACACTAACCGTCAGTGCACAGACAATTGCCCTCCTCGGTGAAAATGAAGTTCACAGTTTTGTATTTCAATCACGTTTCCGGCTGAGCGCGTGGCTGCATCTTTTCAATTATAGCGACTGTTTCTCACGGTATAAGTAGCAGTTTAGTCACTGTTTTAAATCTCTGTCCGTCTCTCTCTCTCTCTCTCTCTCTCTCTCTCTCTTTTTGCTCTCTCTCTCTCTCTCTCTCTCTCTCTCTCTCTCTCTCTCTCTCTCTCTCTCTCTCCACACCATGCTGTTCCTGAGGCTCTAGGCCAGATGTAATCCATCTGATATGGAAGAAAGTAACACATGTTGCAGGTGTTGTTCCAGGATAAAGACAGATACTATATAATCTACTGTGTTGACGATCATGTCCTTTACCAGACCTGGGCCTCCTGCTTCTATCTGTTCCGCTTTCTTTTCCTCTCAGAGGAACACGCTGGCCATCTCTGTTTCTCATGCCATGCTCAATTTATTCTGCTTATCCTCTCTCTATCCCTCTCTCCCTGTCTCTTTCTCTCTAGCTCTGTCTCTCTCCTCTCTTTCTCTGTGCTTTCGCTCCGAGCCATCGGGCGCCTGTCCCAAGGTTTTTTTCCCCTTCTTTTTTTGTCCATGCGCCCTCGGTTTTGCGCTGTTTCACTGACCGTCTGTCTCCCCGTCTCTGGCGTTCTACTATTTCGGTGTGCATGTTTTTGTTTGTCCCTCTGGGCTCTTTGGCTTTCGCTCTCTACATATCTGTCTCTGTCTCCCTCTCTCTCTCTCTCTCTCTCTCTCTCTCTCGCTCTCTCTCTCTCTCTCTCTCTCTCTCTCTCTCTCTCTCTCTCTCTCTCTCTCTCTCTCTCCATCTGCTTTCTGCTGTGGTGGTCTGTTGCTTCATAATTACCAGGTCATATTAGATGGTTGCAATCCTCTGTGAAGGAATACGTGCTTGTAGGGATGGGATGATAAGCGATATTATCGTTTATCGTGATAAAAAAAACACTCACGATAATCGTATTGTAGAGATTTAATTTATCGTGATATCGTCCTCCGTCATGCACTGAAATCAGTTCACCTTTTATTTGCTGCATGTTGGGTACCACTTAAACCCTCTATTGGTAAAAGGTAGGCTACTTATAATATTGTGACATACACAAATGTGTAGTCACATTTTGTTTAATTATGTATGATTTGATTATGTATGAATTCTATGGAGCCTTATTGTCTATTTGAATGAAGAGAGAACACAATTTGAGAAAAAGACCTATTCCACTTCTCTGCACCAGTTGGAAAAAGCCACTTGAGAGACCAACTCTATGGGAGAGACAGGTAGTAGGTGGTCAGGCAACGTTTTCCCTCAGATGAACAAGGAAGGAGAAACGAACTACACCTAAAGCTGACTCTGTCTCTCCTTTGTCCTGTTTATTCAGGTAAATTACGTTTTAGAACATGAAAACTGTTCTCTATCAGCACTGTGTAGTGTTCTTCTTTCGTGTATCTTCGTCATATGTCCAGCTCAGTGTTGGAAAGCCACGCCCTCGTCTCTGGTCCCACTTGGAAGAGGCCGGCCTCTGAAGGAGGTCTGTACAGAGGACAGGTGGTGATTATGTGCTCTGCAGTCTGCTCGGGTTCTCCACACTCGCATACTGCACTGTCTGCCAGGCCCCATTTCTTCATGGGTGTTTTGAAGCGGCCAACCCCAGTGCGAAGGCGGTTCAGCAGGGTCCACTGCCGGCGTGGTAGGTGTTCTCCTTCGACTCCATCTCCCGGGTCTAGGATGTGATGGTGCATACTTGTAGGCTCAGCCGACTCCCATTCCCGCCTCCAGGCAGTTGCCAGCCATGTTCTTGCAGACATGTCCTCAGGGATGGAACCAAGCATCTCTTGAGCTGACCTGTTGTAGGGGTGGCGGGACTTCAGTCTGCTTGGGGGCACTGCCTTTGTTGTTGTTTCATGCAAGATATGCCAGTCATGTTTTTGGGCTTTCCTTGCGAGTGTGAGGGTAGCGGCCTCTCGTCTTAGGCTGGCCGGGGGAATTCCTGCTAGGACTGGCAGGTAGGACACAGGGGTGGGTTTCAGGCAGCCAGTTATGATCCGAAGGGCATTATTGATGACAGGATCAACCTTCTTCACATGTGGGCTCCTACTCCAGACTTGGGCACAGTATTCTGCCGCAGAGAACACCAGGGCTTGCGTCGAGATACGTAGTGTCCTGGCAGAGGCACCCCAGGTTGTGCCAGCGAGGCGGCGGATAAGTGAGACCCTTGATGTCACTTTGGCTCTCACTTCTTCCAGGTGTTGTTTGTAGGACAGTGTCCTATCTAGCCGAACCCCGAGGTACTTGGGGGCAAATTGGTGTTCCAGACGATTGTTGTCGACAGACACCAACAGCTCCTTCTTTGCCTCTTTGTTACACAGGTGGTATGCGGCAGATATAGTCTTCCCCATACTCAGTTGCAGACGCCATCTGCGCAAGTAGGCAGCCAAGGTGCCCATGTCCTGGTTAAGACCCTCTTCCACCGCTGGCCATGTTGGTTGTCGCAGCATGATGGCCAGATCATCTGCGTATCCATATTGCCTGGATAACGTCTCCGGGAGGTCATGGATGTAGACGTTGAATAGCAGTGGTGAGAGGACAGACCCCTGTGGCACCCCGTTTCTCAACCTTCTCAGTCTGCTTCGCTGGTCATCGCTGGTCCGAAGGGTAAAGCTGCGGTTGGACAGCATCTCCATTATGAACTTCACCATATGCCGGTCTGGGATGGTCCTCAGGAGCTTCAGGTGAAGTCCTCGGTGCCAGACGGTGTCATAGGCGGCCGTTAGGTCAAGCAACACAACACCAGCTTTCTCATTGGCCTGGAAGCTGTCCTCGATGTCTTGAGTGAGCAGAGTTACTTGGTCTACTGTTGACCTGCCCCGCCTGAAACCAGCCTGTTCCCTTGGAAGCTGTGGGTCCACTACTGGCTCTATGCGACTGAGGATCATCCTCTCCAGGGTCTTAAATGGGACGCAGAGCAGCGAGATGGGTCTGTAGGCCTTTGGGTCATCCGCAGGTTTGCCTGGCTTCAGAAGGGCAATGACAGTAGCACGGCGCCAAGTCTTTGGTAGTTTTGACCTCTGAAAGCAGGAAGAGAAGAAAGAGCAAAGCCAGGCAGATGTTTTCTCACTCTGGTGGATCAGGAACTCCGGGTGGATGTTGTCATGCCCTGGGGACTTGCCTTGCCTAAGGTTGCCGATGGCTGCCCTAAGTTCAGCGATGGTAAAGTCTCTGGACATGTCAGCATCGACGCTGGGTGCTCTAGAGAGGGAAGACACCTTGCGCAGTGTAAGGCGGGCAAAGTTCTTATCTGCCCCTTGAAATTGGCTGTTCTTTAGGAGCTGGGCTGCAATGGCATCTGCTGTCACAGGGCACTTGGTGGGTGATGTTTTCCTGCCAGTAAGCTGGTTAAGGATCTGCCATGCCTTACGGCTGGAATGGGTGAAATCGATTGATTCAACGGTTTCAGTCCATCTGGCCCTTCGGGTGGCGTCCAGCTTGTGGAGTAGTGCCGTTGCAGTCGTGTCCACGTCCTCCCTTGAGCCAGCCTGCTGGTGTTCACGCAGGAGGTGATTGCATTCCTCGTCCCAGCCCGGGATGTAGCTCGCATTGTAGCCGCGTGGGATGGACTTTTTTGCTGCACTTAAGAGCAAATTGCAGTAGGCTGCATATGCTGTATCCACATCGGCGATGTCTGGATCCGGGAGGCTGGCTGATGTTCTCTCTGTCTCCGTGGTGAATGCCTGCCAGTTGGCCTTCCGGAAGTTCCACCTACGGACAGGTTTGCCCCCTACTGGCTGTACCAGTGAGGGGACTTGGATGACAGACGGTCGATGGTGTGACCGGGGGAACCTCTCGATAACCTGTCTCTCCGGGATTGGGTCACCATTGCGGCAAACAGCAAATGCGAGGTCTGGGTTGGTGAACGAGTTCCATCTTGAGGAGTGGAAACTTGGTGGTTCTTTGGGGTCGAACAGGAGCTGAGCATTGGCGTTGGAGGCCCACTCACACAGCGTCTCTCCATCTGGTGTTGTGTGGGAGTATCCCCAGTCAGTGTGCTGGCAGTTAAAGTCCCCTGCATAGATGGCGGGTGCCTGGACGAGCGGGAGGGCTGACACGGTCAGTGTAGATGGTGGGGGCTTGTACACATTTACAACCGATGTTGCCTGTATCCTAGTGGACAGCCACTCAACGCTGGCGCCTGGTGGTGATTGGCCAGTGGCTGCCCACCCAAGATCAGACCTCACAAAGGTCGCGATCCCGTGATGTCTGCTGAGGATGGAACCAGCGAGGTGGAACCCGGGCAGCTTGAGGGTGTCTTCAGCCATACAGTGGGTTTCCTGTAGGAGGACGGCTGCAACCTTGTGGGAGTCGGCGAGGTGGTGTATGATCTCGAGTTTGGCGTTGGTAAGGCCCTCGACGTTTAGCTGGAGCACTGCCAGCCCTTGGTGGTCGATCGTCGGGATAGACACCCGTCCTGGCTTGGACTTGCATCCCCCCGGCCTCTTACACCTTGGTCTACTGTGTAGTGTAAAGGCACTGCTTGTTTTGTGGTTTTATTAGATTTGACCAGAAATGTTGTGGTTTTAGGTCTAGTGTGTGTAGTGAATCTGGCTGTAAACAGCAGATTCATGGCAGCCATTACTGCTGCTCACAACGTGTTCTTTTTGATTTGTCTCACCTACAGTATTTTGTGCTCCCTGCAGTGTGTAAAAGCTCCTGTTCTAGTGTTTAAAAGCTCCTGTACCCTTTGCAGTTGGAAATGTTTATTTTCGTTTTCAGCAAGTTAGTTCTCTCCATGATAATGCCTTGTAATATCTTTGCACTATATGCATTGTCGTAATGCCAATGCAGTATTTACCTTTTGGTTCGATATTTCATGATTAATGTGATTTCATGATGATGCATAAATTAAGTTAAGTTCATATGATTAAAAAGTTAAAAAGAATACACTCTAAAAATATTACTGGTAAAAAGCCAAGCCACAGATTAAATACAGTTCATGGACACTGATACAACAAATAGGTTTATTGTGATTTTGATTACTGTGTCAAAAAAAAGTAGAATAAATGGGTTTACTGTAATGTTGTGAACATGTGAGAATTGAATACAGTGATTGACTGAAACTCTTTAAAAACAAAGAAAGACAAGTAAAGTGCTTTCATGATAATTGTGAATAAATTAGATGAACAAGGAAGGAGAAACGAACTACACCTAAAGCTGACTCTGTCTCTCCTTTGTCCTGTTTATTCAGGTGAACGCTGCAGAGCAGTTTTAAAAATCTTATCTGTATGCATTAGCCACACCCCTGGGTGTGTAACAATATACCTACCAGTAAGACTCCCTAATCGGGAGATAAGCGACCGTAGGTCACTTATCTCCACAAATAGGGCAAAAATGTGTTTTGCCAAAATCTTCCTGATCCATGTTGATGACATGAGTGTAGACATACTGTGTAGTGATTTTC
Organism: Nannobrachium achirus; assembly: GCF_963921795.1. Classification (NCBI taxonomy): domain Eukaryota; kingdom Metazoa; phylum Chordata; class Actinopteri; order Myctophiformes; family Myctophidae; genus Nannobrachium; species Nannobrachium achirus. The sequence goes on from NC_137817.1 coordinate 51,644,491, forward strand.
GTGATTTTAGGGCAAAATCTGTAGGAGCAGTGTCCAAAAATGTGTTTTAAAAAATCGGCCTGGAGGTGGCGCTATATGGGAGAGATTCATGTTGATGGGATGAGTGTAGACATACTGTGTACCGATTTGCGTGATTTTAGGGCAAAAATTGTAGGAGCAGTGTCCAAAAATGTGTTTTGCAAGAATCGGCCTCATGGTGGCGCTAGAAGAGGGCCATGTGAGAAATGAGGGGTGGGGTCTCCGCGCCGGCAAGGCGGACGAATAGGTACCGGCCCCGGCTGTCCCGGTCGCTCCTAGCCGGAGTTACGGCATTTTATGTGAGCTGCAGTGTAGGGGGTCCTCCACTGGGGGCGCCACCACTTTTGCATCCGTTCTGGAGCACCAGGAGTCGGTGGTCCCCGGGAATTCCCCGTGAGCAGCCCCGTTGGGGTGGTCATTTGGTCAGTTTAGCACATTTGGTCATTTTTTACATCTGGGGGTCCCCCAGGGACCTGGGGGTCCCTGGGGCTCCGGGGGTCCTTGGAGGTTGTAGTTTGGCAGGCAGGGAACGTGTGTGCAAAATGTGGCATGGATCGGGGCAACGGTTGCGGAGATATGAGCAGGGCAAGAGTGTGACGTGTGAGGTGTGACAGACAGACTGACGGACTTACATTTGGTCATTTTTTACATCTGGGGGTCCCCCAGGGACCTGGGGGTCCCTGGAGCTCCGGGGGTCCTTGGAGGTTGTAGTTTGGCAGGCAAGGAACGTGTGTGCAAAATGTGGCATGGATCGGGGCAACGGTTGCGGAGATATGAGCAGGGCAAGAGTGTGACGTGTGAGGTGTGACAGACAGACTGACGGACTGACGGACGGACTTACACTTTGTGCAGGGTTTGATAGTAAATGCGACCTACGGTCGCAACTATCAAATGTCTTTGCCAAAAAATAGCCGATCTACTATTTTTTGGCAAATCATGTTCCGCCTCAGGATAATGATTTTTTTATTATCGCGATAATATTGTAAATCGCGATTTATTTTGTCACAATAATCGTGATATGAAATGTTCATATCGTCCCATCCTTACATGCTTGTCTGTGTGTGCCATCTATAAAGCGTCATATGGTGCTTCCCTGTCATCTATGGTGCTACCGTGGTGCTTCCACCAGTGGCCCATGTGGCCCCTGGGGCCCCTGGTGTGGCTATTCTGATGGCAGACCCCTGAATAGTGTTTGTACCTAGTTTAGCGTGGATCAGAGCAACGGTGCGCCTCGATTTTAATGGCATACAACCTAGTCATTAGCCGTCTCTGAATGAATTCATTTCAAATCTCTAGTACGTCCTGGGTGAACTGTATGACTTACGTGCCACGTCACGTTGTAGGCCTTTTTAAGTTATAATATGTAGTTCTCCCGTGGAGGAATTAATTCTCTGCATTTTGACCCAGCCTAACTACTAGGAGCAGTCCTTACAGCGTCCATGTCTTTTGATGTGGAAGTGGACGGAATCCCTGATGAAAACAGAGAGAATATGCTGCTAGGCAACAGCGCTGACCATTGAGCCACAGCGAGAGCGGCAGTTGTCCTTATATCACTGCTTCTCAAACCTTTTCATGCCAAGGACCCCCAGATTGACACTTACTAGCCTGCAGACCCCCATTTGAAAAGATACTCCAGGGACCCCCATAAGAGAAGGTTTTTACGGCTCTGGCATTGATTCCCAACCATTTTAATTTCAACAACCCCCAGTTTGACATGCATTAGGCTACGGAGGCCCCATTTAATGGCATTTCTATCTCTGGGATCCCAATTTATATTGTAAAATTAATGTTAATTTAACACTGAGAGAGTGTACACTCCCCTGTAACTCTGAGTGGTAGCCTACTGACCTGTAAGGGTATATCAATACCCCCTGGAACCACCTCAAGGACACTTGAAAAGACTCTAGGCCCCACTTTGAGAACCATATCATTAGTTGAACTCTGTCAGGCCTTGTGAGACACGCATAATTTCACTTGCAGAGTGTGATTCTGACAACATAAAACACTAAGTACAGGGTTAAGGGTGTGTTTGATGGAATTGGGGCAAAGTATGTGCGTGCATGCATTCATGCGTTTGTGCGTGCATGCGTTTGTGCGGCGCACATGCATGTCTATAATGTACTGTACATGCTCGTACAGTACGTCTTCACCTTTTCTTTTTGTTATGCTCGCTCCTTCAACATACGTACATTTCTGCTGTGGTGCACGTCAAGCCAGTCTAAAAATGTTGCACGGAACAGCAGGATACAACAGCCGATTTGTCACTTTTGACTGGGAAGTGCATGGCAACACTAAAGGTGTAACCAAGTAGAATAAAGCATTCAATATCAACGGAAACAGGGATCCGCACATTATCTTCACATATTGAGGAGGAAACCATGAGTTCTTTAGATGAAAAACACAATAATTATGATTTGGGAAAGTTATAAACGTGTAGTCCCTTACCACTACTCCTACAGATTTTGCCCTAAAATCACGCAAATCGCTACACAGTATGTCTACACTCATGTCATCAACATGGATCTGTACCATATAGCGCCACCATCAGGCCGATTTTTTCAAACACATTTTTGGACACTGCACCTACATATTGTCCCCTAAAATCACGCACATCGGTACACAGTATGTCTACACTCATTTCATCAACATGGATCTGTCCCAAATAGCACCACCATCACCTACACATTTTGGCCTAAAATCACGCTGCGACCTGACGGTCGCTTATCTCCCGATTAGGGAGTCTTACTGGTAAAAGTACTGAGCTTGTAGATCGACTATTTTCAAATGGTCGAATATAGGGCTGAAGTGGTTAATGTATTTTTTGAATAATAATAAAAATCTACAAAGTAACTAGTAACTAACTTTTCAAATAAATGTAGTATTTGCCTCTCAGATGTAGTGGAGTAGAAGTAAAAGTATTGGAAATTGGAAATACTGATATATCCAGGCTTTTCTTTTTGTTGTTATTGTTATGTCACATAACAACATAACATAACAACATCACATAATTATCTCAGTGGAATTAACACATTATGCCTAATTTTATTGTGATGTCCCACTGGATGCATTCATGAATGCAACAAGGCTTTCCAAACGTGAACGTTATGTCTGTACAAAATAAGAGAACGACTTGTCATCATCATGAAGTGTTTAAAATCCCAGCTAGGCTTATATCCTCTTCTTACTCCATTTACTCTCCATCTCTTATCATCATCATCATCATCATCATCATCACCATCACCATCACCATCACCATCACCATCATCTGTTCTTTGCTGTCAGCATCACACAATGTATTTACAAGTTACGCATTTAGCAGATGCTCTTAATTTGCTCCATCCATATAGGCCCGCATCTACTCACAAATCTCTCCTTCTCTTCTGTTCCTTGCTTTACTTTTCTCTTGCAGGCATTGTGTTCCATACGAACAGAGCATAATGAAATGAATAAATAATCAAATGTTCTTTTGCTTATGCTTTCTCCTGCCTCCTAGCTACCGCATTTCGCTGGCTTTGTTCATATCATCAGAAGAAAGGATTGACGTCCACACCAAATACAACACACTTCTTTCTCACCTCTTAATTATCGTCGGGCAGAAACCTTGTATCTCCAAGTTTCAAATGTGTAGGTTTTTATTTCGTAAAGTAAAGCCCTGCTTTGTCACAAGACTGTCGCACAAAACTATTGAAAATAGCATATTTAGAACAAACGGTTTTGGACATACAAGGTTTCCACCCGACAACAACGTTATACTCAACTATCAACTTCCCGCCCAAAACTTGAAAGAATGCGAGCACAACTCAGTATAACAACTACAACTAGCCAGTCTGTTTACTGAGAGCATGGCTCAGAAGACTTAATAAAAACAGAAGAATGCCAGCACTCACAAAAATGTCCTCCAGGTACTTTTGGACGTGTGCTGCCCTCGCCTATCGGAATAAAAACGTAACCCGGAAAGACATTTCCGTGAGCGTTATTCTGTTTTTATGGTCTCTCGCCGCCATGTCTTTATTGTCAAGGTGTGAAGCCCAGGCAGAACCTGTTGGAAAAAACACTAAGCCCTCACAACATTTTGTGAGCTGAAAAAGATGTTGTTCCTGTACCCTTAGTTACTTCACTCTCCCTTAAGGCTGTTCTCCAAACAAACTCAAACTTTTTTTTTTTTTTTTTTTTTACCTCGGCAGGTCAATAAGAACAACATGAAGTCATTGCGGAGAAACAAAGATGCAGTGCCTTATCTACGTATATCCTATATTAACATTGCCTTGTGGATGGGTGGGTGGAGAGTGGACGGCAGGGTATCACAAAACTAAAGTAATAATGCTAATTTGGGGGTATTTTTCCTATTGCCACAGTACATTTGCACATTTATCCTAACTATTAGGAGCAGAGACATTGATAGTTTCAGTAAGCCCTACCGAAGCTGAGAGAGAGAGAAAAAAAGGGATTTGTTTGCTGAAGGGGGGTTGCTCCCTTCCTTCCTCAGCTGTCAATTTGATGCAGCTCTTGTTTGTTTGTCAGTTTCAACCACTATAACTATGACTCAGTGCGGTGGAAAAATGTGTTCCACTACACATAATAGTCCGTCCTTCTCTATGGTTCTTGGAGACTTGGAGAATGACGAAAAGCACATTGCAGAAGATACCGACTTTTATAAACAGCTGTCTGAAACGCATCTTTAGTAGGATCAGTTGGAACTTGGAGGAACAAAATCAAGAATGAGGAACTAAATGGTGGAGAGGAAGACAGGAACTGGTACAATTCAATCTTTATTTCAGACCTACCTTAACTTACACCAATGCAACTAGAAGCAACTCCTTGCAACAAAACAGTTTTAAGGACATTCTACACCAATGCAACTCCTTGCAACTGCCAATGGGGATAATGGTTGCGAGTAGTTCCATGTAGCTGCTGCATGCAACCGTTTGGTTGCATGGTGAATCATTGGTGTGGTTTGGGCTTAAGAACACTTGTAGGCGGGACACTGAGGTCTATCTCAAGAGAAAGGGAACCAGCAGGGGAAAGGCAGAAAGGACAGCCCGTGTTGGATGGAGAAGAGTTTGTAGATGGCCGATGCTCCACTGGGAGCGATGGGCCTAACTAAGTATAAGTACACATGTAGAGTGCAGAGTACAGGACGTGGTCAATCTGACAAATCGTGTAGCTTTCTTATCATAGGAGCCAGTGTTATACCATGAACGGATGCGTGCAAACAGCAAGGACATTATCTTATCATAGGAGATTATGCATTTATATTTGTCCTCCCTATAGAGATGATACAAACTGATAGGAGAAATTCGCTTTTATGCACTGGCAATAGTGCCCACTTGCAAATGTGAAATAAACAATGAAGGGCATCTTCTCTCTTGTGTATCTTTTTATTATAGCATTTCCAGCACACTTATGATGTCAGATAAGCCACACCAACTACAGAACCACCGTTACATTTTTCATAATCTCTGATGCCTTTTTTGGCTTTGTTGTTCTTTGCTTTTTCCTCCGCTGTTTTTAAAGACATTATTTTATGTGCTCAGTGTAAGGATTCGCACTTTTTGCACTTTTTTATCCAACTGCTTTATGTGCTCATTGCCATTGTTTGCAAGGTTTCCATTTTGAAACTCTTCAGAACCATGGGTTAAGCTGGTTGCTCACAGCTGCGTTTTTTTTTCTTTGTTTTTTTTCGTGCGTTTTGGAAATCGGAAATCCGCAAAAAAAAAAAAATTTCAGACCAAGGAGAGAGAGGAGAGAAAGAGAGAGCAAGGCACTGAGTGCTGACAGTTGCGAAAATCTAAAAAAAAATCAACCCTAGTCCGAAAATAAATACGAAGTGGCGGCAGTGTGCAAACGTGATTGACATAACGTGAGGTTGATTTTTGTATTTTCCTGCTCCAATATTTGTCAGAAACAATGCAGCAGTGTGCAAAGACCTTTAGAGGTGAAACAAGTAAAAAAAAAAAAATTACACTGTTGGGGCACAGTCACACCGCACTTTTATTCTACCTTTTATGAGGGCGGATTCTGCCAATGCATTTCAATGGGCATGGAATGGTTTGCTGCTGCCATTTGCACATTTCTAAATGGGTCAAACTTTGCAGATGTAGTAGATCTCCAATGTGTCGCATTGCGACGCGTACTGTATAGTATTTTCGCATGAATGACGCATAAACTAGTGTGTTTTGATTTAAAAAAAATGTTTTGATTACAATAAATTGATTCCAGATGGAGACCCAAATGCATTTGGGTCCCCACCCGGCATCACTGGGGGTAAATTAACTTTTTTGTCTTAGGAATGCGACAGAAACCAAAAGATATTATTGGAACTAAAGTCTCTATGTTGTGAGTAATCAATAGAAAAAAAGTCATTTTGGGGGTGAACTACTCCTTTAAGTACAATATTTGAGTAAATGTACTGTGTAACTTTCCAACACTGGTTTTGAACAAGTCCTCTGAGGACACAGGCCTTCTTTTGTTTTTTTGTTGTTTGCCGGACAGCCAGATTGCAGCGAGATTTGCCTGCAGTGAGAGATAATGCAGATTTCCTTCAGTCTTTAAAGAGGAGTGTGTCTCAACAAACAGCATTATACGGTGCATCCCACGGTTCTTGTCAAATAGTTCATTCAGCACTATGCGGTTACTGAGAACGAAAATGTGATAAAGGCAGACAAGATAGGCTGCCACACGCACACGGGCACGCACCACACACACACACACACACACACACACACACACACACACACACACACACACACACACACACACACACACACACACACACACACACACATACGTAGGTTATAACATACTGATTACAAAAAAGTTTATAACTTAGAATGAACTCTTTTACTTTGGATTGGAAAAAGAAGAAAAAAACATTATGGTAGGTTGTGATCCCTTTTTTAAGGTTTTTCTGGTTCGCCCATATCTATTTTTACTGGCAAATGCGAGTAAAATACTTGTAGAGCCCTGTAGAGCCCTGAACACACTCAGCCATGGCTGTGAAAGTAGCACCAGCCCTCGCGTCAAATGATAAGAAAATGTGTGGAAAAAATGCATCGTTCTGACTCAGGGTATAGATTATGGTGGATTGTGTGTGTGTGTGTGTGTGTGTGTGTGTGTGTGTGTGTGTGTGTGTGTGTGTGTGTGTGTGTGTGTGGGTGTGTGTGTGTGTGTGTGTGTGTGTGTGTGTGTGTGTGTGTGTATACTGTATATATAGCGATAGGTGTGATAGGTGTAGGCTATATATAGCGATAGGTGTCATGATTCCAAGGTGTCGTGTCATGATTCCAAAATTGTTCCCCCTCACCGCCGCGGAGCGGTTTTGCTTAATATGCCATTGACAAGGATTTGCTTAATACTGTATGGCATTCACTTCAACCTGGCTTCCGCTGTGATATCACATACATGCAGGGACATCTGTATGTAGACCCAGGGAGCTGTCTTTGACTGCCTGTCTCTATATAACCCCCCCTCAGGGCTTAGGCTACATGCATGCACGTATTAGACATACATGTCACATAACATTGCACGCACAATGTTTGCCGCTAGCCCCATAAGCTGCTCATGTGTCATCATACCAACAATCCACTGCAAGAAAACACACATTTTTACGCACGTAGAGAGTAACACTACGGTCTGTGTTGCTAGCAGGGGCAGTAGAGCTCCCCTGTCAGCTCACATCACACGGGTGGCAGTGGCACCTCGCCATAAGGTTGTCAAAACAGACAACAATGCCCTGAGTGAAGTCATATCGTTATGATTATGCTCACATGCGGCCAAAGCTGCGTGTCCAATCAGGAAGCAGTCCTCTATGTTGCGTCACTAAGCCACTCCACTGTAGTGGTTTATAGGGGTGTCAGGGACTAATTGGTCATGGACAAAAGAGAGGTTATCGTTATAGGAGAGAAAATGACCTATTCCAGTTCTTATACCCAGTGACATTTAGTTTGGCCTTTTGAGCACATGACATGCCTCCTTCTCATTGAAGAAGGGACATTTAGTTTATAACAGTACGTACTGTACATGCTCGTACAGTACGTCTTCACCTTTTCTTTTTGTTATGCTCGCTCCTTCAACATACGTACATTTCTGCTGTGGTGCACGTCAAGCCAGTCTAAAAATGTTGCACGGAACAGCAGGATACAACAGCCGATTTGTCACTTTTGACTGGGAAGTGCATGGCAACACTAAAGGTGTAACCAAGTAGAATAAAGCATTCAATATCAACGGAAACAGGGATCCGCACATTATCTTCACATATTGAGGAGGAAACCATGAGTTCTTTAGATGAAAAACACAATAATTATGATTTGGGAAAGTTATAAACGTGTAGTCCCTTACCACTACTCCTACAGATTTTGCCCTAAAATCACGCAAATCGCTACACAGTATGTCTACACTCATGTCATCAACATGGATCTGTACCATATAGCGCCACCATCAGGCCGATTTTTTCAAACACATTTTTGGACACTGCACCTACATATTGTCCCCTAAAATCACGCACATCGGTACACAGTATGTCTACACTCATTTCATCAACATGGATCTGTCCCAAATAGCACCACCATCACCTACACATTTTGGCCTAAAATCACGCTGCGACCTGACGGTCGCTTATCTCCCGATTAGGGAGTCTTACTGGTAAAAGTACTGAGCTTGTAGATCGACTATTTTCAAATGGTCGAATATAGGGCTGAAGTGGTTAATGTATTTTTTGAATAATAATAAAAATCTACAAAGTAACTAGTAACTAACTTTTCAAATAAATGTAGTATTTGCCTCTCAGATGTAGTGGAGTAGAAGTAAAAGTATTGGAAATTGGAAATACTGATATATCCAGGCTTTTCTTTTTGTTGTTATTGTTATGTCACATAACAACATAACATAACAACATCACATAATTATCTCAGTGGAATTAACACATTATGCCTAATTTTATTGTGATGTCCCACTGGATGCATTCATGAATGCAACAAGGCTTTCCAAACGTGAACGTTATGTCTGTACAAAATAAGAGAACGACTTGTCATCATCATGAAGTGTTTAAAATCCCAGCTAGGCTTATATCCTCTTCTTACTCCATTTACTCTCCATCTCTTATCATCATCATCATCATCATCATCATCACCATCACCATCACCATCACCATCACCATCATCTGTTCTTTGCTGTCAGCATCACACAATGTATTTACAAGTTACGCATTTAGCAGATGCTCTTAATTTGCTCCATCCATATAGGCCCGCATCTACTCACAAATCTCTCCTTCTCTTCTGTTCCTTGCTTTACTTTTCTCTTGCAGGCATTGTGTTCCATACGAACAGAGCATAATGAAATGAATAAATAATCAAATGTTCTTTTGCTTATGCTTTCTCCTGCCTCCTAGCTACCGCATTTCGCTGGCTTTGTTCATATCATCAGAAGAAAGGATTGACGTCCACACCAAATACAACACACTTCTTTCTCACCTCTTAATTATCGTCGGGCAGAAACCTTGTATCTCCAAGTTTCAAATGTGTAGGTTTTTATTTCGTAAAGTAAAGCCCTGCTTTGTCACAAGACTGTCGCACAAAACTATTGAAAATAGCATATTTAGAACAAACGGTTTTGGACATACAAGGTTTCCACCCGACAACAACGTTATACTCAACTATCAACTTCCCGCCCAAAACTTGAAAGAATGCGAGCACAACTCAGTATAACAACTACAACTAGCCAGTCTGTTTACTGAGAGCATGGCTCAGAAGACTTAATAAAAACAGAAGAATGCCAGCACTCACAAAAATGTCCTCCAGGTACTTTTGGACGTGTGCTGCCCTCGCCTATCGGAATAAAAACGTAACCCGGAAAGACATTTCCGTGAGCGTTATTCTGTTTTTATGGTCTCTCGCCGCCATGTCTTTATTGTCAAGGTGTGAAGCCCAGGCAGAACCTGTTGGAAAAAACACTAAGCCCTCACAACATTTTGTGAGCTGAAAAAGATGTTGTTCCTGTACCCTTAGTTACTTCACTCTCCCTTAAGGCTGTTCTCCAAACAAACTCAAACTTTTTTTTTTTTTTTTTTTTTACCTCGGCAGGTCAATAAGAACAACATGAAGTCATTGCGGAGAAACAAAGATGCAGTGCCTTATCTACGTATATCCTATATTAACATTGCCTTGTGGATGGGTGGGTGGAGAGTGGACGGCAGGGTATCACAAAACTAAAGTAATAATGCTAATTTGGGGGTATTTTTCCTATTGCCACAGTACATTTGCACATTTATCCTAACTATTAGGAGCAGAGACATTGATAGTTTCAGTAAGCCCTACCGAAGCTGAGAGAGAGAGAAAAAAAGGGATTTGTTTGCTGAAGGGGGGTTGCTCCCTTCCTTCCTCAGCTGTCAATTTGATGCAGCTCTTGTTTGTTTGTCAGTTTCAACCACTATAACTATGACTCAGTGCGGTGGAAAAATGTGTTCCACTACACATAATAGTCCGTCCTTCTCTATGGTTCTTGGAGACTTGGAGAATGACGAAAAGCACATTGCAGAAGATACCGACTTTTATAAACAGCTGTCTGAAACGCATCTTTAGTAGGATCAGTTGGAACTTGGAGGAACAAAATCAAGAATGAGGAACTAAATGGTGGAGAGGAAGACAGGAACTGGTACAATTCAATCTTTATTTCAGACCTACCTTAACTTACACCAATGCAACTAGAAGCAACTCCTTGCAACAAAACAGTTTTAAGGACATTCTACACCAATGCAACTCCTTGCAACTGCCAATGGGGATAATGGTTGCGAGTAGTTCCATGTAGCTGCTGCATGCAACCGTTTGGTTGCATGGTGAATCATTGGTGTGGTTTGGGCTTAAGAACACTTGTAGGCGGGACACTGAGGTCTATCTCAAGAGAAAGGGAACCAGCAGGGGAAAGGCAGAAAGGACAGCCCGTGTTGGATGGAGAAGAGTTTGTAGATGGCCGATGCTCCACTGGGAGCGATGGGCCTAACTAAGTATAAGTACACATGTAGAGTGCAGAGTACAGGACGTGGTCAATCTGACAAATCGTGTAGCTTTCTTATCATAGGAGCCAGTGTTATACCATGAACGGATGCGTGCAAACAGCAAGGACATTATCTTATCATAGGAGATTATGCATTTATATTTGTCCTCCCTATAGAGATGATACAAACTGATAGGAGAAATTCGCTTTTATGCACTGGCAATAGTGCCCACTTGCAAATGTGAAATAAACAATGAAGGGCATCTTCTCTCTTGTGTATCTTTTTATTATAGCATTTCCAGCACACTTATGATGTCAGATAAGCCACACCAACTACAGAACCACCGTTACATTTTTCATAATCTCTGATGCCTTTTTTGGCTTTGTTGTTCTTTGCTTTTTCCTCCGCTGTTTTTAAAGACATTATTTTATGTGCTCAGTGTAAGGATTCGCACTTTTTGCACTTTTTTATCCAACTGCTTTATGTGCTCATTGCCATTGTTTGCAAGGTTTCCATTTTGAAACTCTTCAGAACCATGGGTTAAGCTGGTTGCTCACAGCTGCGTTTTTTTTTCTTTGTTTTTTTTCGTGCGTTTTGGAAATCGGAAATCCGCAAAAAAAAAAAAATTTCAGACCAAGGAGAGAGAGGAGAGAAAGAGAGAGCAAGGCACTGAGTGCTGACAGTTGCGAAAATCTAAAAAAAAATCAACCCTAGTCCGAAAATAAATACGAAGTGGCGGCAGTGTGCAAACGTGATTGACATAACGTGAGGTTGATTTTTGTATTTTCCTGCTCCAATATTTGTCAGAAACAATGCAGCAGTGTGCAAAGACCTTTAGAGGTGAAACAAGTAAAAAAAAAAAAATTACACTGTTGGGGCACAGTCACACCGCACTTTTATTCTACCTTTTATGAGGGCGGATTCTGCCAATGCATTTCAATGGGCATGGAATGGTTTGCTGCTGCCATTTGCACATTTCTAAATGGGTCAAACTTTGCAGATGTAGTAGATCTCCAATGTGTCGCATTGCGACGCGTACTGTATAGTATTTTCGCATGAATGACGCATAAACTAGTGTGTTTTGATTAAAAAAAAATGTTTTGATTACAATAAATTGATTCCAGATGGAGACCCAAATGCATTTGGGTCCCCACCCGGCATCACTGGGGGTAAATTAACTTTTTTGTCTTAGGAATGCGACAGAAACCAAAAGATATTATTGGAACTAAAGTCTCTATGTTGTGAGTAATCAATAGAAAAAAAGTCATTTTGGGGGTGAACTACTCCTTTAAGTACAATATTTGAGTAAATGTACTGTGTAACTTTCCAACACTGGTTTTGAACAAGTCCTCTGAGGACACAGGCCTTCTTTTGTTTTTTTGTTGTTTGCCGGACAGCCAGATTGCAGCGAGATTTGCCTGCAGTGAGAGATAATGCAGATTTCCTTCAGTCTTTAAAGAGGAGTGTGTCTCAACAAACAGCATTATACGGTGCATCCCACGGTTCTTGTCAAATAGTTCATTCAGCACTATGCGGTTACTGAGAACGAAAATGTGATAAAGGCAGACAAGATAGGCTGCCACACGCACACGGGCACGCACCACACACACACACACACACACACACACACACACACACACACACACACACACACACACACACACACACACACACACACACACACACACACACACACACACATACGTAGGTTATAACATACTGATTACAAAAAAGTTTATAACTTAGAATGAACTCTTTTACTTTGGATTGGAAAAAGAAGAAAAAAACATTATGGTAGGTTGTGATCCCTTTTTTAAGGTTTTTCTGGTTCGCCCATATCTATTTTTACTGGCAAATGCGAGTAAAATACTTGTAGAGCCCTGTAGAGCCCTGAACACACTCAGCCATGGCTGTGAAAGTAGCACCAGCCCTCGCGTCAAATGATAAGAAAATGTGTGGAAAAAATGCATCGTTCTGACTCAGGGTATAGATTATGGTGGATTGTGTGTGTGTGTGTGTGTGTGTGTGTGTGTGTGTGTGTGTGTGTGTGTGTGTGTGTGTGTGTGTGTGTGTGTGTGTGTGTGTGTGTGTGTGTGTGTGTGTGTGTGTGTGTGTGTGTGTGTGTGTGTATACTGTATATATAGCGATAGGTGTGATAGGTGTAGGCTATATATAGCGATAGGTGTCATGATTCCAAGGTGTCGTGTCATGATTCCAAAATTGTTCCCCCTCACCGCCGCGGAGCGGTTTTGCTTAATATGCCATTGACAAGGATTTGCTTAATACTGTATGGCATTCACTTCAACCTGGCTTCCGCTGTGATATCACATACATGCAGGGACATCTGTATGTAGACCCAGGGAGCTGTCTTTGACTGCCTGTCTCTATATAACCCCCCCTCAGGGCTTAGGCTACATGCATGCACGTATTAGACATACATGTCACATAACATTGCACGCACAATGTTTGCCGCTAGCCCCATAAGCTGCTCATGTGTCATCATACCAACAATCCACTGCAAGAAAACACACATTTTTACGCACGTAGAGAGTAACACTACGGTCTGTGTTGCTAGCAGGGGCAGTAGAGCTCCCCTGTCAGCTCACATCACACGGGTGGCAGTGGCACCTCGCCATAAGGTTGTCAAAACAGACAACAATGCCCTGAGTGAAGTCATATCGTTATGATTATGCTCACATGCGGCCAAAGCTGCGTGTCCAATCAGGAAGCAGTCCTCTATGTTGCGTCACTAAGCCACTCCACTGTAGTGGTTTATAGGGGTGTCAGGGACTAATTGGTCATGGACAAAAGAGAGGTTATCGTTATAGGAGAGAAAATGACCTATTCCAGTTCTTATACCCAGTGACATTTAGTTTGGCCTTTTGAGCACATGACATGCCTCCTTCTCATTGAAGAAGGGACATTTAGTTTATAACAGAGCAGGAGAATAACGTGTTGTGTTACAGGAGATTATAGACACATTAGAGCCGCAAAGTCTGTAGTGTAGCCACTTTTAAAGTACTGAGGTTTTAAGTGGTTAGCTGAATACACACCTTTAGCATGAATCCAATACAAAGCTACACAATGACAGTGCTGTCAAACAAGCACAGCTGATCCAACTATCAGGACCATTTTTTTTCTCGTGTTTCTGCAGTTTACTTTTTACCTCAAGAACACTGTCAAAACACTAAACACAATAAAATACAGTACAGAAGCAGTTGGAACAGTGGCCATCAGAACACAATACAGTATACATGCTATACAGTATTACCTCACTCAGGCGCTGTACAGACATTTGCGTGAAACATCTTCTCTGTATCGCCTGAGAATGGCCACTGGGGGCGCCGTACTAATGCATTGTCAATGGAATGTTGTTTGATGTTTTGTCGTTGGCGTGTCTCTTGGCCAAAAGACAGGCTGCGGTTGAGCAAGAGACACGGCAACGACAAAAAAACAAACAACCTTCCATTGACAATGCATTAGTACGGCGCCCCCAGTGGCCATTCTCAGCCGATACGGAGAAGATGTTTCACGCATATGTGTGAGTCCAGCCTCACAGCTGAAGAGAGATTCTTCATGCCTGGTGCTAAAATGTAAACAGGAAACAGATGGCCGTCAAGCAACTGTCTGATCTGATTGGGCAATCAATGCAGGCGTCAAGAGGGGCAATAGAGTTTCCTCTCAATCCAGTAGGCATTTCAAGTATTTTTAGTGGTGTTGTTGTTGTTGTTGTTGTTGTTGTTGTTGTTGTTGTTGTTGTTGTTTTTTCCCCAGGAGCGGTGGTGGGCCCCTTCCCCTCCGGGCCCCAATGCTCTATAGGAAGCTATTCGTGAAATATATCAAAAACAACACAATTTCATAATACAACATGTAACCGGGGTCCCTGGTATACATCTCTCTTGCACTGAACAACTTTGAAGGATTAGCCTTCAGAAGTACTCAAATTATTATTATTTTTTTTGTATTGCTGTGCTCTGCAGTACTGGCCCCAGCAGCCAAGTCTATTATTTCCTGTATTCTATACTGTATCTCTCAGCATGCATCATGTCACGCAGGGCAGTCAAGTGTTGCACAATCTTATCATATCACAATCTGCCTGTGGCACGAGGGCCACGGTCGTCAGAAGAGATGGAGTACCGTTGATAGCTGAATATGTATGGCTATCATGTGCGTCGGCCGTCACAGCGCATAACGTATCTGTCAGTCAGGGAATGGGCACAGGGTAGAGCGCGTGTATCGCCGGGGGGGCGTTCGAGTCAACCGTCACTTCACATACAAATTCATCTCTTTCACAATGTGATGAGAGGAGCGGTCCTGGCTATACAAAGCAACGTCACGTGAGGCCCTCAGAGACCCCCTGAATCAACAGTATCTGGCCTTTTATGTATTCCTGAGGACAGAGGCTTGTTGAATGTATGCTCGTCTGTTACTGACCCACCAAGCCTAAAGCGCAAGGGCCTATCTTTGTTTGATGGAATTGAAGCATGTTTCCGGGGGTTCTTCTAGTTGAGCCAGCGGTTCCTATTAATGGCCCAGCAGATGTCGCCGTTGCAACTTCTACTGGTGGCAAGACATTATATTCTCAATTATGATGAGGTTTTGGGTGACCTTAAAGGAGTAGTTCACCCACAAAATGACTTTTTTCTATTGATTATTCAGGCTATGGAGACTTGAGTTCAATAATATTTTTTGGCTTTTGTCGCATTCCTAATACAAATTTTTGATTCCGGATGGGCCCCCATCCGGAATGAATGGGGTTAAATTTATTGTAATCACATTTCTTTCTTTCTTTCTTTCTTTCTTTCTTTCTTTCTTTCTTTCTTTCTTTCTTTCTTCATTCGTTCATTGGTATATTGTATGCATTTTCTATGCACTGACTTTCTGTGTAAATACATTGTGCATTTCAACTTAACTTTACTTAACTGTAAATACAGTAGCATGGCCTGTGGTGCCCAATCTTATTTTCTCTGATGCATTCAAAGACAGAGCCCCACTGGGAAGCCTTTAGGGCTTGTGTGGAATGGGTGTGCTGGTTCAAAGGTCTGTGTGTTCTTCTAAGGGCATGTCAGAATGTGTGTGTGTGTGTGTGTGTGTGTGTGTGTGTGTGTGTGTGTGTGTGTGTGTGTGTGTGTGTGTGTGTGTGTGTGTGTGTGTGTGTGTGTGTGTGTGTGTGTGTGTGCAGAGGTCTCGCTGTGACACAGGAGAGAAGGTTCTTGTGGGATTTGATCTGAGGGCAGCTGGTTTATAGCCTACTTACAGTATATCGTCGTTGTCGGGTGAAAACCTTATATGTCCAAAACCGTTCGTTTTGAATTTATCATTTTAAAAATGATTTAAACTAGTGAAAACAGCCAATCTACAAGCACACAACGCCTCGCACCGCGAGGCGTTGTGTGCTTGTAGATCTGCTGTTTTCACTACCTTTGTGCGACGGCCTTGTATGATGAAGCAGGGCTTTACTTTGCGAAAAAAAACATACACATTTGAAACTTGGAGATACAAGGTTTCTGCCTGACAGCGACAATATAGATATATTGCTCCAAGCGTATTAATCAACAAAGCTCCATAGCCACAAATGAATAATGAACACAATTGGCATTTGGATAGTGTCGCCTACTGCCATCTCTTCAGTCGCAATTCCCTCCATGGACTGCCCTGTTCATTATTTTTATGGCAATGAACTTGTCAATATTACACATTATCATAGCAGGGTTATCCTCTTACTGTCTGCATGCCTTTCGTTTCTCAAATGTATCAACTTTTGTTGTGCATCAACCTTTCGTCAATAAACTCTGAGAAGAGTTTGATTTATTTCTGTTTTACACCTGTTTGCACATTATCGCCACTGACCATGGGGTTCAATAGTTAGCTATTATCAGTCACAAAATTGGATACCTTGTACTCAAAGACAAACAGCAGCGAGAAGGCAATTGTGCACATTGTGCCAGTGTGAGTGGCTGTCATAAACAAATCTTCACAATCTGATCAATAATAAATCAACAGAGCTGATTTTCAATGCACAAAACATGATCAGGTGTCAGCAGTCTGTCACTATAGAGTCAATGGAGAGAACAGTTTGTTTCCATACAGTACAGTAGTCACTAAAGCCAAGGCTGATTTACCCAAAAATGGGCTAAATTAGCTGATCTACAAGCTCATAACGTGTGTTGCAATGCAACGTGTTGTAAGCTTGTAGATCTTGCATGGGCTATGCCAACACATGTGAGCCCTCGACTCAATAATATACACATGCACAGCTATTATAATGACATTATGGCTGAACCATGGGACACCATACAACATGTCTGTGAGAGAGAGAGATTCTGCATGTGGTGTGTGTGTGTGTGTGTGTGTGTGTGTGTGTGTGTGTGTGTGTGTGTGTGTGTGTGTGTGTGTGTGTGTGTGTGTGTGTGTGTGTGTGTGTGTGTGTGTGTGTGTCAGAGCCAGTGGGATTACGGTGGGTTGCAACTGTCATCAACTGTCACAGTAGCTGCGATGCCGTACTTACTAATGAACCCACAGGAGGTAACATGTCATTATGCTACAAATAAACACATCAACAATGCCACACACACACGCACGCACGCACGAATGCACGCACGCACGCACGCACGCACGCACGCACGCACGCACGCACGCACGCACACACACACCGGTACATTATGCAAGCATAGAGACAAGTGCATGTTTGAAACATACAGAAACTCTGGGAAAACATACTAACCGTTTGTGTGTGAGGCTTCATTTTGTCTGTATGTGTGTGTGTGGGTGGGTGTGCGTGTGTGCGTGTGTGCATGCGTGTGTGCGTGTGTGCGTGCGTGCGCGTGTGTGTTTCCTATAGCTGAGCCCTGAAAACTGTGCAAAAAGCATATTGGTAATGGATACTATAAAAGATACATGGCGCCGGCGGTAAGTGACAAAGTGTAATATACTTCTTACTGTATGATTGCATATTAGGAATGCATATTATCGCTCAACTGAGTACTCAAAACTATAGACCTGATATTACATTCAAACATTCATAAAGTAAGGCTGAACATTAAATGAGCTATAGTCAACCTTTTCTTGAAAAACGGACGCTAAAGTGTACAGTGTACAAATGGAACCAAATGAACCTTGACGGGTTCATTTGGTTCCATTTGTACACTGTCAGAGTGAAGGGGAGATGTTGAAATTTTAAAGTTTGACAAACACTGATTTACACGACTGCACTGAAGTTGGGGGAGGTGGCTCTCGCTTTACTGCCTTGAACTGTTTTATCCCTTTCCAATGTACACTTGTGTACACTGTATGATGGAAGCATTTGAAAATTGTGAGTCAATAGTCTGTCTCGAGGGTCTCTACCAAAAGACAATGGGAAACCCAAGCTGAGACTACTGTAACAAAACATTATTTTTATTCTACCCACTTTGTGCAGGTTGTGCTTTCTTTCTCCTTTAACCATTCACCTCATTTATATTCACTCTACTCATTAAATTCGACACTTCAGAGCTGTTTTCCATGTATCATTCTCTCTCTCTTGCCTTTGCCTTTCCTAAACAACTGCAAACGCTTGTACAACAAAGAATGTCATGCACTTTGTTTTAGACCCTGTACACCTGTGATGACAATAAAGTTAGAGCTCTCTCTTGAAACCTGTGTTACAGAAAAAGTAACCACATTAATTACTTTTCTTTTTTTTGTACTTAAAGGAGCTATAGTCAAACTTTTTCTTGAAAAATGGACACTAGAATAAAAATAATGTCGAAAATATTTTATAAAAAATATTAAGCTTCATAAAAATGTGTTTCTATTAAAAAATGACCACAAAAAGCGTAAAATAATGATAAAATAATCATTTTGGCCATTGTCTGGCTGACTTTGTTTACATCCCTTATCAATCCATATAAAAGAATAGAAGAGGGATGCGAACAGCCAGCCTGACAATGGCCAAAATGATAATTTTATCATTATTTTATGCTTTTTGTGGTCATTTTTGAATAGAAACATAATATGAAGCTTAATCATTTTTATAAAATATTATTTTTATTTTAGTGTCCGTTTTTCAAGAAAAAGTTGACTATAGCTCCTTTAAAGTAAAAAAAGAAAAGAAAAGTATGTGGTTACTTTTTCTGTAACACAGGTTTCAAGAGAGAGCTCTAACTTTATTGTCATCACAGGTGTACAGGGTCTAAAACAAAGTGCATGACATTCTTTGTTGTACAAGCGTTTGCAGTTGTTTAGGAAAGGCAAAGGCAAGAGAGAGAGAACGATACATGGAAAACAGCTCTGAAGTGTCGATTTTAATGAGTAGAGTGAATATAAATGAGGTGAATGGTTAAAGGAGAAAGAAAGCACAACCTTCACAAAGTGGGTAGAATAAAAATATTGTTGATGAAAGCACTGTTTTGTTACTGGAAATCAAGTTGTCTCGGCTTGAGTTTCCCATTGTCTTTTGGTAGAGACCCTCGAGACAGACTATTGACTCACAATTTCCAAATGCTTCCATCATACAGTGTACACAAGTGTACATTGGAAAGCGATACAACAATGGTTCAAGGTAGTAAAGGGACAGCCTCCTCCCCCAACTTCAGTGCAGTCGTCAGTGGTGTGATATGGATTTTAGAAGTGGTTCCCCTCTAAATTTGTGACGTGATGATTCATCTGCGTGCATGTGAGGCGCATGTGCGTGCAGCTAAATAAGTCTGGGCTCGCCGAGCCCAACCGAGCCCACGGCATCTCACCCCTGGCAGTCGTGTAAATCAGTGTTTCTCAAACTTTCAAATTTCAACGTCTCCCCTTAACTCTGACAGTGTACAAATGGAACCAATTTGGTTCCATTTGTACACTGTCAGAGTTACAGACTTGTATGGGTCAATTTAGACCCCCCTAAAGGAACCCACAGAGTCCCTGGAATCCACTTTGAGAACCACTGGTGTGAATAATTCCTACTGTAAATAAAATGAGTCAAAGCAAATCTAAGCTCGCTGCTTAGCAGAAATGGAAATTCAATTCATATTTTGTAGATATTTAAACATAGCCTATATATATTTTTGTTAACACAAATGAAACAATGACAACTCCCTTTGTGCCGCTCTCTGTGGGTGTATTTACAGACACTATAGGCACTATACTATGGCATCCGACAATTCACCCTTTGTTAGCCTTCTGGTTGGTCCCTGACTGACCAACCAGCAGGCTCTATTTGCCTTGTCCCGCCCTGGTTCCGTCTTTTTTATGTTGAATTAGCTAAAACATAGTTTTTGGAGAAATAAAAACATTTAAAAACATGCTGAGTCACTATACTGCCACTGAGCAGCTCCATTTTACTGAAACCAAGTTTGAAATTAGACTTGAACACACAGAATAACAATACGAAACAACTGAATTAAAATGGTAGTGGATAGAGTGTCCCACCAAGACAAAGCAACCAATGGGTGTGAAGAGGGGCGGGACAACGGGCGGGACTTGACGAAGGGTGAATTTTGTGATAGCTGTCTGGCTTGAGAGGCTGCATGTCGAAACAGAATGTGACTAGCTTCCGCGGTGGACTGAATACTCACCTCTTAAAGACTCCACCTAAACGCATAGCACTACTGTAACACTCCCCTTCCCTCAATGACCATACATGAAGCTAGATAGCTTTTTTTTTTTTTTTTTTTTATAAACGTTTCTTCTTTTTTTACTGATTAGGTGCGTGGTCTACTAGGGCGGGTCATACCTTTTTATTTTGGAAATCCAAACGTGTTGGGTGTCCATTTAATGTGTTTTTTGATGGGGAATTCAAATATGACATTATTTTTGTGATAGGACAACTCTAAGCTACATCAATTTGCATTTTTACATTGTTAATTGTACCCGTTCTATCTCATTTATAAGATAGAAAAATCCAAATGAAATCTTAACATGTGGGGTGTCTAAATTGTGTGTTTCTTTATGGGGAATTCAAATATGTAATTCTTTTTTGGATAGAATAACTCTAACCTACATCATTTTGTACTTTAAAAAGGGAGAAATGTGCGATTTTTACCGCTTTTTAGGATATTATTATAAGACACAAGGGAAATGTTTTATAATGACAAAGCCAAATCAAATGTACCTATTTATTAACCATTTAAGTGCATAACAGTGAATACAAATATCACTTCCAGAATGTTGCTAAGTTGAACAAGTCCTGCTTTGACTCAGCCTTGGACATCAGCCTCCTGCTGGTATCCTGATCCCTGATACCTCCATCCCTCTTTTCCTGGGAGAAGTAAAGTATTGGAGGAAGCTTCAGTCACCATTTTGACAACCCTCTCAATACTTTGGGTGTGGCATGTTGGCCAGTGAGGTACCTCCATGGGGGTGTTGATAACGTTATTCAACTCTGAGGTGTTTATTGTACAGGTGCGAGGTGGCTCTGCACATCTTCTGACTAGCTAATCATTTCAGCAATGCTGGAAGCATCATCATTGATCTCAGGTGTCTTTCTGCTTCTTACTGAGGAGTAGTTGCTGCCAGGCTCACTGGCATCACTACAGTATTGCCAGTGAGCCTGGCAGCAACTATCTGTTCCAATACCCCAGAAAAAGGGACTAAAGAGGAGCCACATGCAGAGCAAATTGCCAAGCTTTTTGCATGGCTGAGAGAGAGGGGTTTTGATTAGACCTTAAGGGCCATTGGAGGGGACTCAACAAATCTTAACACTGGTGTCAAAGCTGGAGTAATGCAGAAGCTGGAGCTGCACCTATAGACAGAAAGCTGGTCTGGTTGGTGAGTGTATTATCCAATCACAGATAATACACTCCAACAATGTATTCCACAATAGATTGCAGTTTTTTTTTCTGATTCAATCCTCTCAATCCATGCTTTGACACCCAGAGCCTGAGAAGTCTGTTTGCCGTGGTGAGCCAGCGGCTGTGGTTTTGCTGGCCCAATCTCCAGCAGAGCCAGCCTTCCAGGAACCACTCCATCCCTGACTGCAGAATCAATATGATAGCCATAGTGTTCATCAGTCGAGAGATCTTCAATGACTTTGGCAGACAGCTCTGTAGCTGAATTAAGGAGCTTTCTTATTGGTCCAGACAATGGTGTTGTCTGACAGATTAGGACCATCGAGTTCAACAATGACCACCTGGCGGAGGGGAAGTTCACCAGTGTGTACCAGACCAGCAGATCCTCACCAACCAGACCAGCTTTCTGTCTATAGGTGCAGCTCCAGCTTCTGCATTACTCCAGCTTTGACACCAGTGTTAAGATTTGTTGAGTCCCCTCCAATGGCCCTTAAGGTCTAATCAAAACCCCTCTCTCTCAGCCATGCAAAAAGCTTGGCAATTTGCTCTGCATGTGGCTCCTCTTTAGTCCCTTTTTCTGGGGTATTGGAACAGATAGTTGCTGCCAGGCTCACTGGCAATACTGTAGAGATGCCAGTGAGCCTGGCAGCAACTACTCCTCAGTAAGAAGCAGAAAGACACCTGAGATCAATGATGATGCTTCCAGCATTGCTGAAATGATTAGCTAGTCAGAAGATGTGCAGAGCCACCTCGCACCTGTACAATAAACACCTCAGAGTTGAATAACGTTATCAACACCCCCATGGAGGTACCTCACTG
Organism: Nannobrachium achirus; assembly: GCF_963921795.1. Lineage (NCBI taxonomy): Eukaryota > Metazoa > Chordata > Actinopteri > Myctophiformes > Myctophidae > Nannobrachium > Nannobrachium achirus. The sequence continues at coordinate 51,667,069 of NC_137817.1, forward strand.
GCCAACATGCCACACCCAAAGTATTGAGAGGGTTGTCAAAATGGTGACTGAAGCTTCCTCCATTACTTTACTTCTCCCAGGAAAAGAGGGATGAGGGATCAGGATACCAGCAGGAGGCTGATGTCCAAGGCTGAGTCAAAGCAGGACTTGTTCAACTTAGCAACATTCTGGAAGTGATATTTGATATCCATAAGTGTATTCACTGTTATGCACTTAAATGGTTAATAAATAGGTACATTTGATTTGGCTTTGTCATTATAAAACATTTCCCTTGTGTCTTATAATAATATCCTAAAAAGCGGTAAAAATCGCACATTTCTCCCTTTTTAAAGTACAAAATGATGTAGGTTAGAGTTATTCTATCCAAAAAAGAATTACATATTTGAATTCCCCATAAAGAAACACACAATTTAGACACCCCACATGTTAAGATTTCATTTGGATTTTTCTATCTTATAAATGAGATAGAACGGGTACAATTAACAATGTAAAAATGCAAATTGATGTAGCTTAGAGTTGTCCTATCAAAAAAATAATGTCATATTTGAATTCTCCATCAAAAAACACACAAAATGGACACCCAACACGTTTGGATTTCCAAAATAAAAAAAGTATGACCCGCCCTAGTGGTCTACCTATGTTATTGTTTTTCTAGATTGATATTCCTATGCATTAGTTATATTGTTGTTGATGTACTGACATATTATCTTGCTTATTATATTGATGTATTACCTCTTATTGTAAGTTGCTTTGTATTAAAAGCGATTGTAAATTGTAAATTGACTACAAAATAAAACAGGACAGCAGTAACTGAGGGGATGGCAGCAAGAGAACACATCCACATGGCCGGGGAAAGTAATCCCTCTCCACCACAACCTCACTTTTAATATAGCCTGCAAGCACTCATTTGCAACAGCTATTTAGAGGTGCAGAAATGCTATTAAATGGAGCAGAATGTGTAATCAAACGCACTTGCATTTCCTTCTGTTATTTGTGCCATCCTCCTTTAAATGCAAATGAGAGAGGTGCACTTTTTGTGATGACATGCACTTAAAATGACAAGCGAATTACGTTTCTGGGTCAGTGTGCCTTTTTGATAAATAAGACACGTTCCTAGGTGCAGAATACATCCGGAATTAGATGCATAAGGCTTAATAAATCCGACCCAGAGAGTTAAATTGACACATGATTTTGCAGCGTATACGCATGTCCCCAAAACCCCTGACATTTTAGATGGAAAAGAAGTGCAGCACAGTTGTACATTGTTGTGTTTCTACTTTTACTGCCAAAGCATTTCAAGGAGAATGGAGTGGTTTGTTGCCATTTGTGGATTTCTGCTAAAAAACGCTCTAATCTCATTGAAATGCATTAGTAGAATATTCTCTCATACAGGTAGAATAAAAGTGCGGTGTGTCACGGTCACCCCGGAAAAAATATTCTACAGTAGCTATGAGAGTGGATTCCGCGCGACCGCAGTTTTCCCAGGGGCCCTGAGCGCAGCGGTGGGGACGCGGGGGGCTGCAAGGGAAAGGCGCGCTTGTTTTCGGTGATGACGATAGAGGCGTGCCATCTCAGGCGACCATGAGCCACGTGAGACACTGCCGAGCGAGCGGTAGCGAGCGGTAGCGAGCGTTGCGACGGTCGCATGCGCCGACTCAGCGCCGTTACCGAGTTATGTGCCGTTATGGACAGAATAGTAATCTTCATCCCCCCGACTTTCGGCACCTCTGCACGGTCCAAGTGAACACAGCGAAGTGCAGATTTAATTGTATTCTATTTTATTTAATTGACATGTTGGTGGCGAACTGGCCCAATAATGTTTGAAATTAAATTAGGTAACATCATGCCTCCCAAAATGGCAAGGTCAATGTTGTATTGTTGGTGTACTGTATATAGATTTTGTAACACTGTTCCGAATATATTCTTTTTCATGACTGCTTGACTCTTGAGAACCTTTTATTCTGTATCTGTACCTTAACTACCACTGATCCCCACCGTTGCGCTCAGGGTCCCTGGGAAAACCGCGTTCTCGATTCCGCCGATGCATTTCAATGAGAATGGAGTGGATTTATGGTTTTGCGCATCTTTCGGCATGCCGCGCAGACCTCGGCTTATGCTTGAAGCAGATTACTCTCGAGGCACATTCTGCTTTTCACCTTCTGTCCAATTGGGACGAAGGCGAACCGTCCCAAGACTCAGGAAGTGACAACTAACCTTGCGTCACCAGACTTTCCCCCTCGGAGTGACAACTGGTTGTAGCCACAGATATAAAGAGCTAGATGCCTCGTTCGCCTCTGCAGTTCATTGGATCGACGTGCAACAGTTGTAGTCCGGACATCCTGGAAAAACTAAGGGAACGCTGGCAGTCAAAGTGACTACTGGCCAATCACAGCGCGACTTTTCCGGGACTTATCCAAGGACTACAATTCAATTCAACAGAGCCAGTTCCGATGTTGCGCGGCTCAGCTGTTCCTGGTGCGGTGCCACACAGTAAAATCCTTTATTGTTCATTTAACTTGGAGAGTGTATAAATGGAACCAAATGGACCCGCAAGGGTCCATCTGGAATGGATGGAATGAGAGGAGAAGTAAATGAACTGGAGAATGGAACAGAACAGAACAGAACCAAGCAGAGCAGGACGGAACTTCTGAGAGAGTGACTCACCCCTATCTCTAAATAGATGCCAATACAGTACATTACGCTGATGAGATTGCACGCTGCACGCAGGTACGTATGCACACATGTACGCTAAGCATGCACAGACGTACGCACGCATGCTTGCGCACACACCCAGGCCAGAGGATGTGTGTATGTCTGTCCACCTTGTGTCTATCTGCATCGGCAGGTGCAACGTCTCTCCTGACACGGCTGTAGTAGTACTGCAACGGCAAAAAACTGTTCTGCCATTTGCTGATGTAGTTGCCCTGCCAATTCTCACAATTCGGCTGACTACCGCAATTGGCACACTTTTAAACGGACATGTAATCTTTAAGATAGCAATGTAGCAGAGTGGGTGAATACAACCTTCTGATGGACGCAGGGATCCATACAGGCGTTCTGCGCTTTGCAGCCCAAACCTTTAGCTCCATCAAGCCAGCTTATTGATAGACCTTTATTGATTGTTGTGGGGGGAAATCAGTTGCCATTGCATTACAGAAGCTAACAAATCTAACAAATAATAGAAGAAAAAAAAAACTACTGCCTGGGCATTGGGAAAATGTCTGTAGATGAGTGTGAAAAAAAAGATCACAGAGCCCACACATCATGCTTGATTAGCATTTAAGCATTTGACTCACGGTCTGTGGATTTCAAAATAGTGCACTTTTTTTTCATAAAGTGGCAGTAAAATGAACTGTATGCCAATTGGTTCTGTAGTGTTTACAATGATGACCTATATTACCCAAAGATAGATACACTTAGGCATACACTGATTAGGGCATACACTAGGCACAAGTAAGTTTGATTGATTTCGATTTATTGCGACCGTCAGGTCGCAGTTACTATCAAAACCTCCACCGGCTGTCCGTCCATCATTCCGTCAGTCTGTCAGTCACGTCACGTGTTACACGTCACACTTTTCCCCTACTCATATCTCCGCCACCGTTGCTCGAACCATGCCAAACTTCTCCTTGGCTGCCAAACCACAACCCCAACCCCTCATTTCTCACATGCCCCTCTTCTAGCGCCACCATGAGGCAGATTCTTGCAAGACACATTTTTGGACACACTTATCTCCCGATTTAGGGAGTCTTACTGGTACTATACTGTCATGTGAAGCTTTATCAAGCTTGCACCACTCCTCCATTTAACTCAATGGACTTTTGGGTTTTTGGGGTTTACTCTATGAAGTGTTACTCTAAGTTGGAAGGGAACAATAGTGGGTTGCCCTAAAGGCAACCACACTAATTAAGCATTAGGCTGTGAATATTGTCTGTTAAACTTTTAGGGAAGGATAACGTACTGAGGACTGCATAGTGAATGATGAACCAGGTTCATCATTCTGGTAATTTTTTTATGGTTATTTTACCATTGGCATGATGTGTGTAATTTGGGGGAGAAACGCTACAGTTTCTCCCCCAAATTACACACATAGTGGTAGCTGAATTGGTTTAGTGTTGTGTGTGTAATAAAGAGAGTATTGCTACTGTATCACCAGAAGTTGCCAGTGTGCTTTGTTTCCATCAGTCTTTATGACAGGGAGGTTGGGGGGAGGAGGACACTGAGACCTTTCGATTTGTTCCTCGTCTCCAATGAAGCACTTGTCCGACAAGGAAATAAATCGCCATGCCCTAATTACAAACACGACAACAACCGATAAAATAACCACATGACACCTCCGATGACACCTCTCTCTCTCTCTCTCTCTCTCTCTCTCTCTCTCTCTCTCTCTCTCTTTCTCTCTCTCTCTCTCTCTTTCTCTCTCTCTCCGTATCTCTGTTCTATGTGAATGTTCACACTATTCTCAATTAGCCTGAAACTTTACCCTGACAGACTGTGATGGGTATTAGTCTTGGACTGGCAAAGATATGTATGCACTTAATTTAGGAGAGAATATCTCAACTGTTCTTGGATAATATGACCCCAAGGAACACATTAGGAACTGTGAGAAATTCTCTATCTGGGGCAAAATACCCGGAAATGACCATGCCTTTTTACAACTTCCAACATGGTTTTAAATTCTGAGGTGCTCAAAATGTTCAGAATACCAATGTTTAGGGGGACATATAATTGCTCATTTCCATTTTTTATTTTTAACTTATTAGTTAGCTGAGTCGGCTCATGCGCCGTTCACACCGTTCGCCCCGTAGTGTCGTGCCTCGCTCTCATACACATATGAATTAGTATTAAAACAAATGTTGACTATAAGTAGGATCGCATGCTGGTGAAATATCTGGCAGTGTGTGATCCCTTGTCGGCGATCAATCGCATAGGGTGAAAACCACAATGATATAGGGACAGTCGATTTCAAGAAAGACACTCGTATAGTGTGAAATACTTTAACGATTCAATAATCACCAACCACGTAAATATCGTAAAGTGTGTTCGAGCCTTAAAGCACTTCTATGTGCTTATTGCAAATATGGCTAAACAACTGATGTATCTTACAGTCACAGATGTCATTTAATTGAAACAATAGAACAATAGAAGAGTAGAATTCATTCCTTTTTACACAGCTATACAGTACGTACTGTATGTGCAACAATGTTCAGCATGAAATATTATACACGTTTGAAGGACCATGATAAAGACTTTTATCTTTTGTAAAAAACAGCATGTCATGAAACCTTTGATAGTGTTCAGAAGAGTTCAACACACTTTGGTTTAATTGACCAAGTTAACTTACACAGTATGACTTTAAGAACATTGATCAAAAGTTTCACAATCGACACTTTGGTAAATTGCTTAATCCATCCGTCAGACCACCTACAGTATACAGTAGCTCAGAGAAAATACACAGCCTCAAATAAATTGCTGTTGGATCGTCGCCGGGTTCAGACACCGTCCCCTTCCAGCTGTCACAAACACATCATCGGCGGATCAATGTTTACTGCTTGGCAGTGTACAGTGGGAAAAAAACTTTGGACACATTCCAATCAGTTAGTGCCGACCTGTAAAAAGGCACCTTAATGCCGGACAGGAAAAATAAACTTTTCCTGAGCTACTTTTTTGTGAGTTGTTTAAAGCAGCGGTCTTCAACAGGGGGTCCGGGACCCCTATGGGGTCCTCAGAGTTAGGTGCCCTCCACACTAGGCACGGTCAACGACTCCTAGCAATTCATTTTCAATGAGAGGCGGGCGTTTTTTTTCTCGTTTTGGGCGGCGAGGCGAGCGGGCATGGTCCCGTGAAATCCACCGCGAGCATGCTCGTTTGTGCAAGCGTACGCGGGCGGTGAGAGATGGATTGTGTTCATCTTTGTGAAATACCGTGTGGCGTTTACTCACTGAGCGAGTGTGTTTGTGTCTCACCGCGGTGTGGCCACCGTTGCCCAGACTGCACTCAACACCACCCCCTGGTGGTTGTGGTGTTGTAGTGAAGTCTGGCCCTAAGCTTTTTCCCCTAGCCGAATGAGAGTGCTAGCCAATCAGGGCTGTAGGCTTGGGGCACGTGGTGGGTGGTGGCCTGGTTCAAAACCATTCAGCCAATCAGGCGAGTCTGTGTGTATACAAACACATCCCCCCCTCCACTCTCATTACAGGCATCAAAGAGATAGTTGTCTTTGATGTTTCATTGATTAGAGAGACACTAACGAGCTATTGACACTTGTATGGCTCAATCAATTACTGCGGTTTTCAACCCCTTTGAAGTTCAAAGGGAGCAATTAAGAGCAAGTCACCAATAGGCTTTAGAAAAGCCAGAAAAATAATCTCTCCCCGAAATTCCAGACTCTCTTCCCAGAACGAAGTGTATGATAGAGTCTGGTTTATTAACCAGGCAATGGCCACCACTGATCCTAGCGGCAGCCCCGACGGCAACCGCGCCTAGTGTGGAGGGCACCTTACTACAGGTGGTCCTCCAAATCTTTGTTTGATAGAAACTTTTTTCTCCTTTTTCATATTAACCACTTGAACCCTAGCGTCCATATTCGGAGAACTTTTGCCCAAAATAGCAGATCTACAAGCTCACAACGCCTCACGTCTAAGGCTTCTAAGTATAGAGTGAAAGGTATTATTTTTTTCAACGGTTCAAGTGGTTAAATATCTGAAAACACAAATTGACATACCGGTACACTGATGTTGTGTCAGTGTTCGAGTTATACTCCCAGAGCTATGGGGGCCCTAGGGCGGCGGCGGAAAAAAATCGGGTAATTCGCGGATATAAAGTCGGCTAAAACGGGTACTTTCCTATATTAAATCATATTAAATCGGGTATTTCGCGGATATAAAGTCGGCTAAAACAGGTATTTTCCTATATTAAATCATATTTTTCCTTTCACAATATTAATTCGGGTGTCTTTGGGGCTTCACATTGGCTATGTTGACAACTGCAGGCAGTCTTTTCTGTTCATATTAACTCACCATTATTGCTCAGCCTCCAGTTCCCAATTCCTCCATCTGAGCTCTGAGCCATCCAGCCAAAAGTTCCCGTTCTGGTAGCATAAAGTCGGCTAAAATGGGTATTTTTCTTTCTCAAAACAAGGCGGGTCGGGTTCATATTTATTTACTAAAAAAAACAATGTCACGGGCACAGGCTACAGTCTTGCTCACAAGACAGCGTTGTTTGGTTGTTTGTTGCTGTCCGAGTGTCCGCCTTCCTTTGCCGTCCGGGCCGTGGCTAGAACAGACACTCGATGCAGTGCTTCCTAGCTTACCCCGCCCATGCCCAGGCCATGGGGGAAAGAAAGCCTGGTAGGCGAGGTTAGGGGAAAGGTAGGAAGTAGGAACCATTGCAGCGAGTGTGTTATAACCCGGACGGTAAAGGAAGACTCACACCCCACATTAAATGCGCCTGATTTATAATAATAAAATTAATAGTAGGATTAAACGGTGTGATGTCATTGTTCAGTCTTACTTTTAAGTTTTAAGTTTAATCAATATTTGTTCCTTTTCTCACTCACCTCCAATATAAATGTAATGCCATGATATTTACTTCTTTGTATCTGATCAAATACAATCTTCTTCTACCCCACATGGGTTAGTAGCAGTAGAGCGAGAGAGCGATCATGGGCGAGCAGGGCGACACATGGTGGTTTAGAGGTGAAATGCAGCCATTTTCACATCTCCACACTTAATTAATAACTGTATTTTTGCTAAACTGAAAACATGTTTATTTAGTATATATAGTTAACATAAATAATATAAATTCTTCCAATGGAACAAAAAAAAAAAGATAAAAAAGAAAGAAAAAGAAAAAAGAAAAAACACACTTAGAAAAAAAGAGACCCCACGGGGGTTGTTGACTATGGGGTCCCAGACTTTAACTATGGGGGCTAAGCCCCCACTGGCCTCCACATAACTCGAACCCTGTGTTGTGTTGTCAAAAGATGCAACTATATGGAATCTATTAACATATAATTAGGTTGTGGGGGTCCCTGCTTCATCTCTCGCTCAAATAAGGGGTCCTTGGCCTGAAAACATTGAAGACCTGTGGTTTAAAGGATGATGCCAATGCAATTGTGCCATTATATCAAGTGTATCATGCACAGTGTACATTTGCTGCGATGCTCACACACCTTTAGATCTTATCTCTGGTACTATGTGGAAAAGTAGGTCAAAATGGCTTTGTTTTCTTTGATCGATCGCATTTCCCCCTTGCCCCCCTTCTTTTTATTCCCTTATTTTTTCCCCTATAGAAATAAAGTTATGATGGGAACTATGCACGAAAATGAATTTGCACCCACTTGTTTTACTTCTGTAAAGCTGTGATGTGACAATAAAGCTGATTCTAATTCTGAATGCTTGCTCCACCATAGAGATGTATGCAAAATGTATACTGTATGTTTATGCTCATTGAGAGGAGAAAAACATTACCGGACCATAATTAGGCCTACCAAAGGAAAAAGGGTGTTACTGCAGAATCAATTTGATAAACATTACCGTATGTACACTTGTCTCCGCAGTAGCCTATGATTAAAGCCTGTCCATTGCGTAATGGACAAAAAACAAACAAAGAAAAATCCATTTATCATAAGTGGAAGCAGCTGTGCACTGTGGTCCCTCACCAATAAAAACAAAATGTAAATTCCAAGGAGATGGGGAAGTGCTTGATAAGGAAGCCCACTTCTGCCACAGAATAATACTAGAATAAATTCAACTTGCTTGCACTTGCAGTGGAGACTTATAAAAGTTTGTTTTCGTAGAAATTGACCATCTCAAAATCGTGTGAGGAAAAACAAACTTTGAGAAACTACTCTTAACTCTTTTACTGCCACAGAATTTAACAAAAAGCTTCATCCACTGCCAGCTAAATTTGAGAATTGTCGCTCATCTTTGAAGGCCTACTGGAGAAAATTGGCTTTGACTATAAAGACAACAATTATATGGCAACGAAGAATAGAATGTCTACTTTGCAACAGAAAAAGATTTCGTGTTTTTATCATGTTCTATTCATTAGCTAGAAGCTGCTGAATATGGCCTAAAAAACAGCTCTTTGAGAACATAAAGCTGAGAAAAATGCATTTTTGTGAAGAAGACATTTTCAGGCAGAAATCTCTCTTTAGCCTTTTATTGTTGGCTTCAGTAACATCACACCTATGATCAGTGGTTGTTTACAAACAAATTCAAAAAAATAAAAACAAGAAAAAGTGTTTTTTACACACTTTTAGTGTGTAAGAGCAGTAAGAGCAGTGCAGAACATTGACACAGTGACATGAGATTCAGCCTGAATCCTGCTTCAGCTTTCAGGGTTCTCTTTATCTCACACTTTTTAGGTTGAAGTACAGTACAAATGATTGTCTAGTTTTACGGGGGGTGGGCTGTAAGGTCGCAAGTGAATGACCTAGCTTTTCATTCAGCCTGCACAGGGCCTGGGGCTCCATTCTGTTTCACTACAGCCAGGCTCCTCCGGAAGGGCTACACCGAGTCTGCTGAACTCTGCACCCCTATACCACGTACACAAGCCTATGGTCGATCTGTAAATTATACAAATACATAATTACTATAAAATACATGAAAAATAGTACACCTCCAAGCTCACAACGCGTCACAGCAGAATGGGTGGAGGTTGGGGGCCTAATATTTTCATCAAAAGGCTGTTTTAGAAATTCTCTAACATTCTATGCACTTCACTGCTTACCACACAAATATATATATAAACTATATATATAGTAATTATGTAAAAACAGCATTCATCGTCTGGAGAGGGCACTTTTTACAGATGGATAAAAGGGCAGGGGCTCCAGCCCCCTTTGATGTCTATGTGAGCATGTGTCTGGTGCTAAGTCTGCTTTACAGAAAAAAGGTTTTTGTTCTTTACCTATCCTTGTCCTTGGACGACTACGATGTGGCAATGAAGAAGTAGGCTCATCATCGTCGACTCATCATCTAAAATCATAACCAGGAAATTATCAAAAGGTTTATATGTAAACAAATCAATTTACAATTTTGACATTTAGCAAATGACTTACAATAAGTTCATATGTAATACATAAAATGCAGATATAGTAAATAGTTACCATGCATTTACTGTCACAGTGAAATGCCCTTTATACCCTGTATGTATAATATATAAAATGTCACAATGCAACATAGCTCTGTTTACACCAGTAAGACTCCCTAATCGGGAGATAAGCGACCGTTGGTCGCTTATCTCCACAAATATCACAACCTCCACCTCTCACGTCATACGGGTAGCCATAGTTACACCTGGAATGTTGAATCTCCATATATGGAGATAACCTACGCATCACACAAAGTCTGACCTCACCAGCCCATACTTGGGCATGGACGACTTATATCTCCATATACGGAGATGGCCATATATGGAGATACGATGACATCACAGAGTCCACAGCTGATGATGTGGCGTGATGTCATACAATACACAAACAAGCCCTATATAAAGGGGCAATTCTCACCAGGGAAGAGAGCATTGCCTGGAATGTTGAATCTCCATATATGGAGATAACCTACGCATCACACAAAGTCTGACCTCACCAGCCCATACTTGGGCATGGACGACTTATATCTCCATATACGGAGATGGCCATATATGGAGATACGATGACATCACAGAGTCCACAGCTGATGATGTGGCGTGATGTCATACAATAAACAAACAAGCCCTATATACTGATGCGATACGATGACATCACAGAGTCCACAGCTGATGATGTGGCGTGATGTCATACAATAAACAAACAAGCCCTATATACTGATGCGGAGATATGAGCAGGGCAAAGGTGTGACGTGTGACGTGTGACGTGTGACCGACCGACGGGCGGCCGGTGGAGGTTTTCATAGTAAACTGCTCCCTGACGGTCGCAACAAAGCCTCCAACTGTATATATGTTCCCCATTTTCAACAGTTTTTGCCAGACCCATGAAATGGGTAGGCCTACATAAGCAAATGTCGGTCTGTCTGTCTGTCTGTCCTGGTTTTCTATATAAAGGGTATATATGATGATGACATGATGATGACATGCCTACAAAAGGCATGATGTCATAAATGATGATGACAGACAGGGGGTCTGGCACAACCAGGTTGACCTGGTCTAGTTATTTGTAACACTTGCTTTGGCAATGTAAACGTATGTTTTCTCATGCCAATAAAGCTCCTTTGAATTGAACTGAAAAGCTACATCATCAGCTACTGATGATGATGATGATGATGATGATGACGATAAAAAGAAACCTCTCCCTCTCTCACACACACACGCATCGTACGCACGCACACACAAACTAAGCCAATAAATCCTAAATTCCCATCAAATAATCCTAGTAGCTGTGCAGTGCACGTACACTACACGCGGTACGTGCACGCGCGTGATAGGAACTCCACGTGTGTCCTGTGTAGCGACAAAAACAAACGCAAGCACGTGGATCCTAACTGCTTGGATCAAGTTACTGATCCGGTCCGGATACGGAAACATTTCTTGCATGTATGTGTACGTGTAAATAGCCGGATGCAGTAGGCGGGCTCTAGACCGGATCCCAATGTCGGAGTGGCAACACGTCGCAATGGAAAACCGTTACCCTACCCCATCTCACTGATCACTGACCATCCCCCCATCCCAGGCTTCCAGTTCCACACGGATGCTCTGTTATCACACAGTATACAACTATATACAGTATACAACTATACAATACATACATGCACTGGATTGGAAGTCTTACTTTGGACAGTAGAATCGTGGCCTCTGTTCTCCGAGGGGTCTCTACGCGGAAGCCATTCTTCATTGGCCAAATCGTCCAGTTCGTCTGTCTCTTCGCGGCGGTGGCGGCGGTACATGGGTCTCTGCTGCTGCGGCGATGTGAGCCCCCGGGCGGGGGGATCCATCCTACACGGGGGTCGAGCTCCGTCGGGATCGGTTTCCACAATATCACAAGGCTCTTGATCCACTTTTCTTCGCGACTGGCACCATCTTCAATCTTTTTATCTTCAATACCAACGGCTACAGTGATCTTTTTCTCTTCTTCATCATCATCATCATCATCACGACCACCACCACCATTCGTGGGCGCTGCCTGGTCCTGAGTCACCAACGCGGGTAGGTTTGTAATCCTAATTCTAACAAAGTTTGTTTCTATCCGTGGATCTGCTCTGCTGCTGGCTGCTGCTGCTGCTCCTCGGCCAGGGGGGGTGGGTCGCACTTCGGCGGAATGATACCAGCAAGTTGAGGCTGAGTTGGCCTAATACATCTCAATATTCTAGTACTGCTAAATACTACTACCTACTACAATTACTATACTACTAATACTATAAAACAACTGATTTCCGACAAAATGATCGCTTTTACCAACGTGTCTCTCTCTCTCTCTCTCTCTCTCTCTCTAACAAAAAAAATCACACCCGTGTGAAGTGGAGCTGTGTGTGTGTGTGTGTGTGTGTGTGTGTGTGTGTGTGTGTGTGTGTGTGTGTGTGTGTGTGTGTGTGTGGATCATGTGTACCGATTTTTGTGACATTTGAAGAAAATATGTAGGAAAAGGAGCAAAAAGTGTGTTTTGGAGAAAATTCAAGATGGCGGAAAATCTATCATGGCGCAAATGGGCGTGGCCTATATGGGGAGATGCGTCATGACCCAAGGAATCCAGGGAAAAAATATTTTTAATTTTCCGACCTACGGTTCAAGAGTTACAGGCCAAAACGTAAAGTGGGGTGTTATGGCGCCACCATGCGGCCAAATGACACAATTATTTTTTATTTAATCCTTGAAATCATTATGAACCTCCTCTCCAAGTCTTGAAACTCTAGCCCCTATGGTTTGCGAGAGACAAATAATTGAATGTGAGTTTTTGCGATTCCCATTATAAGTCAATGGGGAAAATTAATTCACTAATAAATTAATATCAATTAAACTATAGAACCTTTCTCTTAGAAAAGTAATAGCCCACGATTCCCGAGTAAGCCGGTCGATTTGACATATGGCGCGAGTGTGTGGTGGCAAAACTGTGGGACTAGTGGCGTGCCGAAGTTTAGGAAGTTCAGGCTACATACAGACAGACAGACAGACACACCCACACGGCCACGTATAGGGAGCCTGTGCTTCACACAGCTCCAAAAACAATATAATCCCTCAAGGCTAGCAGGCGGAGCCAGGCAGGGGCGTCAATTGGGTATGGCAGGGGTATGCAGCTGCCATACCTTGGCTCCAGGGGGAAATAATAAAAATGTACTTTTCATCGTGCCTGTTGCTAAGGTATGGCAACATGCCTGGTGACACCAGTCATGTTGCCATACCTTAGCTTGTTCTGAACTGACGCCACTGGAGCCAGGACAGTCTGTTTACTTTTTTTTTTATGACACGGTTTCCGGCTGTCCTCAAAACGACCCGACGACCAATTATACATTGAAAAGTTGCGCAAGGACGTCTTTTATCATAATCCATAAAAAACATCAAACGAACGAGCGGCCGTATTGGCCGTCCCCACTCTCTAGAATTGGGGCGAACAGGAACGTCCAAAGCAGTATAAGAGTTAAGATTCAGTGGCAGAAATGGGCTTCCATAGCTTGTTGACAAAGATTGTATTTCACCTGCACTCAATCCAAGTGTGTTTGGTCATTGCTCATTGCACAGTCCAAGCTGCTCTCTATGGCTGCTTGGATTAGATGGGTGAGTCAGATCATTCATTCTGGTAAACAGTCAAAAATCTTTTTTTTTCTTTCTTTTTCCCCAATCCAAAAGAAAAAAATAATAATTGTGAAATATTTTGTAGAGAGCCTTGCGCTGTCTTCTAAATTCATCTCTCTCTCTCTCTCTCTCTCTCTCTCTCTCTCTCTCTCTCTCTCTCTCTCTCTCTCTCTCTCTGGCAGGTCTACTGATATGATGTTATGAGCTCATTCAGAGATCTCCATCTGGTCAGGACATATTCCAAACACACACACACGCACGCATGCAAGCACGTACTGTACACGCACCCACACATGCACGCACGCACGCACACACACTCACACAGTTACGCGGTTGTGAACATGTACATGTATGTACTGTATGTGCATGGGTCAAAATAAAATAAATTGAGCACAATACCAATACAGAATACTGGTCCGAGAAATGTACATGTACTGTCCATCTCTGAGTATTTGCAATTTGTATCAAAACACTTTTGATGTATTTTCACCCAAATCTGAGCATAAACCTGAAATTTGAATGGCAAACTCACGAATACACAGCAAGATACTCTTTCTCTCTGTTTATCTCTCTCTATCTCTCTATCTCTCTCTGTTTCTCTCTCTCGCTCTTTCTCTCTCTATCTCGCTCTTTCTCTTTCTCTCTCTCTCCCTCCCCCTCTCTCTCCCTCTCTCCACACACACACACACACACACACACACACACACACACACACACACACACACACACACACACACACACACACACACACACACACACAATGCCGACAGGCTCCATACTACAAGTATATGAATGTCATAGCTGATATTATGTCCAGCTCCAAATCATATATTATGTCCATCCATCTGTGTCCACACCTGCCTCAGGAAACTCTCTCTCACGCTCGCATGCATGCACGCACAGTGCACGCAGGCAGGAAATTTGGCATTGCATGAGAGCAGTGATGAGGTGAGGAAGACAGAAATGACACTACATGACCCTCAGTCTCATTAGTGCAGTTGGCATGTGTGTGCTGTCATGCTGTAGCCTGCGGCACAGCCAGGACACAGTTGAAGGACTGCGTCTCCCATGATGCCGTGGTGGGAGCATCCTCAGAGCCTATAGGACACCATGGAAGAACTACTTCTCCCATGATGCCGTGGGAGCGTTCTCATATCCATTACACCATGGAAGGGCTATACCAAAGACGGTTGATTTTTGAGGAAGATACCCCATCCCAATTGGGTCTTGGTCTTCTCCCATGAAGCCATATCAGGACACCATGGGATACATGGTCCTTCCACGTGGCTCTCCATGTGGCGGAGAGAGTCGCAGCCCCAGCCTGAAGCCTCAAAAGTCTAGTATCTGATCTCGTTCCATAGAGATGTCCCTTTGGAGTGATGGTTAAGATATTGGAATTTCACGTGGGAGACCCGGGTTCGAAGCCGGATGGGGAGGTCCGGATCACCTCCGTTACATTGGTGCCGTGACCCGGATCCGGGCTTCTCCGCAGGAGGAGGTCAAAGGGGGGTGAGTGTGGCGGAGAGAGTCACAGCCCCAGCCTGAAGCCTCAAAAGTCTAGTATCTGCTCTCATTCCATAGGGATGTCCCTTTGGAGTGATGGTTAAGATATTGGACTTTCACACGGGAGACCCGGGTTCGAAACCGGGTGGGGAGGTTCAGATCACCTCCGTTACGTATACATATATATATATACAAGTTCGTGATGTGACACATTGCGAATTAGTAGATCTGCTATTTTCAAAAGATTGTTATACATTTGAAACCTCAAAATTGGACATTCTGCACAATGAGTACTCTACTTTTAGTACTTAAAGTACATTTTGATTCCAATACCTTTGTACTTTTACTCAAGTAATAGATTTAGACTTTTAATTATAACAGAGTGTTTTTATTTTGCCGGATTGATTATTTTATTAAGCAAAACATGTTAGTACTTTTTTCACCAATGCTAAACAGATCTTTTATCAACAACAACAACAACAACATCCACAAAGGACACAATTCATGTATCCTCACTGATCTTTGCTCCAAGTGGCTTGAGGAGTTTCCTCTCTCTTTGCTCTGGAATCATCCAAAAGCAAATTGCTTTTGCTTCTGGGTCACGGTGGAGGAAGGAGAATGGACTGTAGAAGGCAGAGTTTTTCCTTTTGGAATCCAGCCCTGGACACCATGGAAGGTAGCCTGACGCTCAGCCTGAATTTTCATTTCATTTCATTATTCAGTCTGAAAGCCCTCTCGGCGCAGTCGTTTTCGGAGAAAATGTGTCCAAAGTCGGACTCTTTGCCTATTGGTTCATATTGGATTATCCCGAACCCGATTGGGCCACTTGGATTTCCAACCGAGAAAACTCTGCCTTTCTACAGCGTCGTCAGACCCTGAATGCGAGGCTTGCCATTCAGGGGCTCTAGCCAGTCAGCTTTGTCCCAAATGAGACCGGAGAGTGAGTGTGTGTGACTGGCAACTTAATTAGCACGGGTGCTGCAACTTTGTTGAGTTTGCGTATGCTCCAAGCAGCAACACTGCCCCCACGGAAATATGCCACGTTTGTCCCTTCAGGATAAGGCCTGTGCAATAAGGCAAGTGGAAGCGGGTGTTCCGTTACGCAGAGTGGCATCATTATTTGGTGTCAGCCCTGGCACCATATCCAAACATAGGACCAAGTCTGTCTATTCAGATGAGTTACTATAGCGGCAAAGCTTAGAGGGAGATAGCATACTCTAGCTGAGGCATAGGAGGAAGCTATTAACGAGATTTGACTCTTGGCCCAGCTTGGGTAATGTGCAGGACCCGGGGAACATTATCTGAAATTAATTCAATCAGAATTTCTGTCGTTAAATAGAGGAAATGCAGCACTACCGAATTATCCACACAACGTGCCACTTCTCCTCTGTGTCCCACGTTGCCCTGCATAATTTAAGCTGATCTATCATGATTTCTCAAGTGTCGTTTGCCGTTTGTTTACACCATATGGCGTGGAGATCGACCCAAAACTGTGACAGCAGAACTCAGCTTGGCTTTGTGATAGCTTCTTGTTGTTGTTTTTTTTCCCCAAAAGAGCTTCCTGGAGGAGGCCACGCTAAGTGGAGTAAAAAATGGAGACGGAGAGACAAAAGTGGCACATTTATGGTCAAGCACAAATATTTTAATGAACTGAGAGCAGCTGAGTAAAATGGGAGCCAGGGTGTAGTATTACTGTCATATACTGTACAGTATAGGCCTATATATAATATGTGTTTATGTTTCGTTACTATCGACATGTTTTATTATAAAAAACACTTTTGAGCGGTGTTAACTATTCCTACATCTGGCTTTGTCTGTGTGTACATATGCCCCGCGTCTGTATGTATGTTTGTCCCGCCCCATCCCTTGAAGGAGCTAAGCTTCAACATCTGGCTTTGTCCGGGCTCTGAAGCGTGGCCTACATCTGGCCTACGTCTTGGCACAAAGCGCTCAAAGTTTGTTGTACGCACAGGGTCACATTGGCCAAGTTCCGTTATGGGGTGGGGTGGGTGGGGGGGGCACTTCAATTTGAGGTTGCCCTGGGGCATCACACAGGGTTAATCAGGCAAGTAGATGGGGAAAATAGGTATTTGTTACTGTTTATATTAATAAATAATGCTCATTTTTTTCAGAAATGCAGCTCCTAGAGAAACAGCGTACACGTCCAAATTCTGTGGCAACATGCACAGGTGTAGAATATACAGCATTATACCATTTATATTACCATAATGTAAATGTAAGACAGAATTCATTGACCATCAACAAAGCTCAAAAGATGTGGACTAGTTAAGTGACAAATAATGTGGAAGGAAGCAATATAAATGGTAAGACAAAATGTGGACTAGTTTTAAAGGAGTAGTTCAACCCCAAAATGACTTTTTTTCTATTGATTAGTCACGCCATGGAGACTAGAGTTCAATAATATCTTTTGTTTTTTGTCGCATTCCTAAGACAAAAATGTGATATAACAATACATTTACCCCCATTCGTTCCGGATCCGGAATCAATGGGGGTAAATTTACTCGAATCAAATTTTTGTCTTAGGAATGTGACAAAAAACAAAAAATATTATTGAACTCTAGTCTCCATGGCGTGACTAATCAATAGAAAAGTCATTTTGGGGGTGAACTACTCCTTTAAGTGCCAAATAATGTACAAGGCAGCAACATAAATGTTAAGACAAAATTCATTTCCTATAGGAATTCACTGGGAAACAAAACATCTCAAAAAGTATATGATAACTGTGTAAAGCTGAACAAGTATGAATGAAATGTGTAGCTCAAAAACAAAAGTTTTAGGTGCCAATAAAAGTGGATGGGACAACAAAGTGTGCTAAAGCGAGCCCGCAATTAACGAAAAAATAGCACCGCTCACTTCACACTAGGTGGTGATTTATTTTATCATTCAATAAGTAGCCTATCCTCAATCACAACAGCTTCAATAGACATACATGGGACACCATAATAAAAAGATAAAATTGTAATCGCAGGACACTACAGGAACTAATGTCACTATGACTCATAACCATGTAAAGAGTTCCAAATGTTCCCAAATATGGAGTGTGTTATATCTTTATGTTTTGACAAGGACTGATACAGAGATCTCTATCCTGCATAACAGTTGGACTGGCGGTGCAACGTAGACTGTGTTCGGGCTGCTAACCTCTAAACACAATCACACGTTGAGTGTATTTTCCTCCCCCCCAATTCACCAGCCACAGGACACAAACAGACAGACACACATTTGTTTATTTCACCTTGAAGTTTGTTAACATAACAATAGTTAAGCCGTACACGATAGGGAGTTCCAAATAGAAAAATATAAGCCTCGTGTACAATATAGGCTCGAAGTACACGCGAGCGTACACGCCCCCATAGTTATAATGGGGCGTGTACGCTTGCAACAGGGTGTCGTGTACGGCACCTGTGCCGACTACAATTTCCCAATGGAGGGCAGCAGAGAGCCATTTGTTGAGATCTAATAGGCCAATCCACATGTTTTAAAGATCTAATTGGCCCATCCACATGATTTGTAGATCTAATTCCATCAGCAGTTCCATACCATGATTTGTAGCTCTAAATCCATCACCTGTCACATCCACATGATTTGTAGATCTAATTCTAAAACCAGTCACATCCACATGATTTGTAGATCTAATTCTAAAACCATTCACATCCATATGATTTGTAGATCTAATCCATACCATAATTTGTAGCTCTAAATCTATCACCTGTCACATCCACATGATTTGTAGATCTAATTCTAAAACTAGTCGCATCCCCATGATTTGTAGATCTAATTCCATCGGCAGTTCCATACCATAATTTGTAGCTCTAAATCTATCACCTGTCACATCCACATGATTTGTAGATCTAATTCTAAAACCATTCGCATCCACATGATTTGTAGATCTAAATCCAACGGCAGTTCCATACCATAATTTGTAGCCCTAAATCCATCACTTGTCACATCCACATGATTTGTAGATCTAATTCTCAAACCAGTCACATCCACATGATTTGTAGATCTAATTCTAAAACCATTCCAATCCCCATGATTTGTAGATCTAATCCATACCATAATTTGTAGCTCTAAATCTATCACCTTTCACATCCACATGATTTGTAGATCTAATTCTAAAACTAGTCGCATCCCCATGATTTGTAGATCTAATTCCATCGGCAGTTCCATACCATAACTTGTAGCTCTAAATCTATCACCTGTCACAAAGGCTCTGGTGGGCTGTTTTGGGCTCTGGTGGGCTGTGCTGGGCTCTGGTAGGCTATACAGGGCAGTACTGTAGTATAGCCTAGACATGTTCATGTAAAACTATTGGCCGTGTACACTAAGGCATGTAGAAACTAGGGCCCGTGTACACAGTGGCTTTTTCCTTGACCTTGCGAGTTAGGAGTGTCGTAGAGACACGAGACCGGGTTTGTTGGATTCAGCGTCAAAAAGTAAGTCAGAATATGTGTCTTTTATCCGAAAGAATGTGTAATCGTGTTGGTGGCGTGCAAATTTCGTGTCTTTTTCGCAATCATAAAGGGTTAAAATTGTCGGAGAGACACGAAACCCATTCCATCGGATCAGGCATCCTTCAAATATGAAAAGTGTTTCCTGCGTAAAACAAACGGATTTCTTTAGATTTTTTTATTGATTTTAAGGACAAAAATCCGGGTTTCGGTGTCTTTTTCGCAATCGTAAAGGGTTCAAAGTGTCGGAGAGACACGAAACCCATTCCACCAGATCGGGCATGCTTCAAATATGAAATGTGTGTCCTGCCTGAAACAAAACATATTTTTTGGATTTTTTTATTCATTTTAAGGACAAAGGGCCTGTTTTGACGCCTAAAACGACCCTTTTCCTTGACCTTTCGAGTTAGGAGTGCCGTGTACACAGGATCTACAGAGCTGGCTGGAGCATGGAGCAGCCTGGTGGAGTCTGGTGCAGTCCTGTCTACCCTGGTCTGCCATTACAGTCACTGTAATGGCCTGGTGGAGTCATCTAACTACCCCCCTTCCCTGGTCTATACTCCTATTGGGCAGGACTGGGCTGGACTTAGGTTTGCTGGAGTCTATTGGGCTCTGGTAGGCTGTATTGGGCTCTGGTAGGCTGTATTGGGCTCTGGTGGGCCGTGTTGTGCTGTGATGGGCTCTGTTGGGCTACACGAGACAGTACAGTACTAAAGCCTGAACATGTTCATGTAAAACTATTGGCTGTGTACACAAAGTCATGTAAAACTATTGCCCGTATACACAGGGGTTAATTATTATAATTGAAGGTGCCGTACACGACACCCAGTTGCAAGCGTACACGCCCCATTATAACTATGGGGGCGTGTACGCTCGCAAGTACTTCGAGCCTATATTGTACACAAGGCTTATATTTTTCTATTGGAACTCCCTATCGTGTACGGCTTAACTATTGTTGAATTTAAGGACACAACTGTTCAAGTGTGGAGAGCTACAGAGCTGGCGAGAGCCTAGTGCAGTGTTCCAGACGGATCCAGCCTCATATACTCCCCTTATAAGTCAGTGGTTCAACTATGGGACCCCTAGAGGGGTCTCCATACTCCCCTTATAAGTCAGTGGTTCAACTATGGGACCCCTAGAGGGGTCTCCAAATGATCTTGGGTGGTCCCAAATGTTTAGCTTAATGTGAAACATTGTTTTTCCACTCAACAGTGTACAGAGGCTATCTGCACATTTCTAAAGAGACAATTTAAGGACTTTTTAATACTTTTAAAATGATAAATTAAATATTAGGGGCAGAAATTGTGAAAATATCAGATCTACATGCTCACGCCGCCCTGCGTTGTGAGGTGTTGTGAGCATGTAGATCTGATATTTTCACAAGGCCGTGTTTTACAAAATGTAACGCCTCAACTCTTTGTCCAAACAGTGAGCCATTGTGAGCTTGAAGATTAGCTATTTTCGCCATCTGTTGGAACCAAGTCAAATAAATGCAAGGCCTACAAGTCAGTCTGTCTGTCTGTCTGTCTGTCTGTCTCTCTAGTGGCGTGGCATGTCTGTCTGTCTGTCTGTCTGTCTAGTGGCGTGGCATGTCTGTCTGTCTGTCTGTCTGTCTAGTGGCGTGGCATGTCTGTCTGTCTGTCTGTCTAGTGGCGTGGCATGTCTGTCTGTCTGTCTGTCTGTCTGTCTGTCTAGTGGCGTGGCATGTCTGTCTGTCTGTCTGTCTGTCTGTCTGTCTAGTGGCATGTCTGTCTGTCTGTCTAGTGGCGTGGCATGTCTGTCTGTCTGTCTGTCTGTCTGTCTGTCTGTCTAGTGGCGTGGCGTGTCTGTCTAGTGGCGTGGCGTGTCTGTCTAGTGGCGTGGCGTGTCTGTCTAGTGGTGTGGCGTGTCTGTCTAGTGGCGTGGCGTGTCTGTCTAGTGTCGTGGCGTGTCTGTCAAGTGGCGTGGCGTGTCTGTCTAGTGGCGTGGCGTGTCTGTCTAGTGGCGTGGCGTGTCTGTCTAGTGGCGTGGCGTGTCTGTCTAGTGGCGTGGCGTGTCTGTCTAGTGGCGTGGCATGTCTGTCTAGTGGCGTGGCATGTCTGTCTAGTGGCGTGGCATGTCTGTCTAGTGGCGTGGCGCGGCATGTCTGTCTAGTGGCGTGGCGTGGCATGTCTGTCTAGTGGCGTGGCGTGGCATGTCTGTCTAGTGGCGTGGCGTGTCTGTCTAGTGGCGTGGCATGTCTGTCTAGTGGCGTGGCATGTCTGTCTAGTGGCGTGGCATGTCTGTCTAGTGGCGTGGCATGTCTGTCTAGTGGCGTGGCGCGGCATGTCTGTCTAGTGGCGTGGCGTGGCATGTCTGTCTAGTGGCGTGGCGTGGCATGTCTGTCTAGTGGCGTGGCGTGGCGTGTCTGTCTAGTGGCGTGGCGTGTCTGTCTAGTGGCGTGGCGTGTCTGTCTAGTGAAGTGGCGTGTCTGTCTAGTGAAGTGGCGTGTCTGTCTAGTGGCGTGGCGTGTCTAGGCGTGGCGTGTCTGTCTAGTGGCGTGGCGTGTCTGTCTAGTGGCGTGGCATGTCTGTCTAGTGGCGTGGCATGTCTGTCTAGTGGCGTGGCATGTCTGTCTAGTGGCGTGGCATGTCTGTCTAGTGGCGTGGCATGTCTGTCTAGTGGCGTGGCATGTCTGTCTAGTGGCGTTGTCTGTCTGTCTGTCTGTCTTTCTGCCTGTCTGCCTGCCTGTCAAAAACTGACATTCAAGGAGTAGTTCACCCACAAAATGACTTATTTTTTCAATGTATTACTCACGCCATGGAGACTTGAGTTCAATAGAAAAAAGGTCACTTTGGGGGTGAACTACTCCTTTAATTAAATGTTTTTCTTCTCTTCACCCACACCAAATGATCACCACTCTGTTTTGTTACACACGTGTGGTTCTAAAGATGAAAGAAAAATGCAGGGCATTCACAATCCGGCTAATTAAACAACAAACAAATTGGAATTATCAGAAATATGTTAGTCGCACGCATACTGTACCAACAAAACACAGTAAGTCCAAATGGAAAACAAATACACTTGCACTGATCTGAAACATATTCTCTCCCAGTGAACTTGACTGACCAGTGAACAAAGACAGACTGGTGCCACTCATCAAGCAGAAGCCACTGATCAAAAGAAGGCACTAATTGACCACACCTGGCTTGGTGGCCTGAGTGGTGTAGTATAGTGTGTTGACAGCAAGGCTTATGCAGGCCAATCAAACTGTGTCCCTGGCAGGTGCTTGTAGATCTGCGAGGTGCTTGTAGATCTGCTGTATTGGGTTGAGCCCCCCTCACCCAAAAAATATTTATGGAATAAATACATTAAATATATATGAATACGTGAAGGACAACTGCCTACATGCGGCTTACTTTGAATATGGATGGACAGAAGTTTTAGATTTTTACAATATGTTTGGAGCAATTTATTACAGATTTTATGCCCCTCACAAGTTTGGATCATGCACTGTACACGGGCAATAGATTGTGATTCTGTCTGTACACGGTGGGCTGTTCCAATAGCTTTGAAAATAGCCTGCCACACTGTGGAAATGTGCTTGAACTGCAAGATTCCTAGCAGTTATAATAAAGAACACATAAAAAGGAATAAAAGATCATCCAGACGGCTGATGGGCGATCAAGTGGCGTCCATACGTAGATGGGGTCCCAGAGAACATGCAAAGCCCACCCCCTTATTTTTCACGCCCACAGGATCCATATGGTGGGCCATGGAAATTTGGTGCCGTACACCAGCAATAGCACTGGTTGTCGTGTACGCAAATAATCATAGTCGTGTACACTGTAGGGAGCTACAATGGAAAAAACTATGGCTTGTGGACCAACCGGTGACTTTGTACACGACTTCGTACATTTCCCATAGATTCTATGGGACTTGACCACTTGCTCCTGCCCTTCGTGTACACGGTCTGTGCCGTCTATAGTTTCTTAATGGGGGGCAGCAGAGAGCCATATGTACACAGGCCCTAGGTGGTGTCCACGACCAGTAGTTTTACATGAACCCTCAGAGGGACACTGTGGGCTTATCAAGTGGTCCGTGGTGGTTCTCAAAGTGAGGTCGGGGGACCCTCAGAGGGACACTGTGGGCTTATCCATACGTTGGCTACAGGGGGGAAATAATTAAATGTACTTTTCATCGTGCCTGTTGCTAAGGTATGGCAACATGATTGGTGTCTTGCAAGACACCAGTCATGTTGCCATACCTTAGCCTTTCCTGAACTGACGCCGCTGTGAACATGTGTACACAGCCAGCATATTACTCAATGCCAAACTTTGCACACACACTCCTTGCCTGCCAATCCACAACCTCCACCCCTCCAGGGACCCCCAGGGCTTATCTCCCGATTAGGACACTTTCCAGCATAGTGACATGCAGAACAAACTGTCCATATAGTATGGTTTACATAAAAGTCAGTTGTCTTTCACACACACACACACACACACACACACACACACACACACACACACACACACACACACACACACACATATATATATATATACATATATATATATATATATATATATATATATATATATACATATATATATATATATATATATATATATATATATATATATATATATATTTCATTTATTTATTTCATAAATATTTTTCATCACAATTGGGTTTGTGGGGAGCCATCCCTGCTTCAAGCTGTCACAGCACGGCACCAACACTTCAAACTAGTTAAAAAACCCAATACAGCAGATCTACAAGCACCTCACAGATCTACAAGCACCTCGCACATGCCAGGGACAGAGTAGGTTGGCCTGCATAAGCCTTGCTGTCAACACACTATACTACACCACTCAGGCCACCAAGCCAGGTGTGGTCAATTAGTGCCTTCTTTTGATCAGTGGCTTCTGCTTGATGAGTGGCACCAGTCTGTCTTTGTTCCCTGGTCAGTCAAGTTCACTGGGAGAGAATGTTTCAGATCAGTGCAAGTGTATTTGTTTTCCATTTGGACTTACTGTGTTTTGTTGGTACAGTATGCGTGCGACTAACTAATATTTCTGATAATTCCAATTTGTTTGTTGTTTAATTAGCCGGATTGTGAATGCCCTGCATTTTTCTTTCATCTTTAGAACCACACGTGTGTAACAAAACAGAGTGGTGATCATTTGGTGTGGGTGAAGAGAAGAAAAACATTTCATTAAAGGAGTAGTTCACCCCCAAAGTGACTTTTTTTCTATTGAACTCAAGTCTCCATGGCGTGAGTAATACATTGAAAAAATAAGTCATTTTGGGGGTGAACTACTCCTTGAATGTCAGTTTTGTGGTGTTTTGACTGGACACCCTGAGGATATTGCCAGATAGATAGACAGACAGACAGACAGACAGACAGACAGACAGACAGACAGAGAATTGTAGGCCTTGCATTTATTTGACTTGGTTCCAACAGATGGCGAAAATAGCTAATCTTCAAGCTCACAATGCCTCACTGTTTGGACAAAGAGTTGAGGCGTTACATTTTGTAAAACACGGCCTTGTGAAAATAGCAGATCTACATGCTCACAACACCTCACAACGCAGGGCGGCGTGAGCATGTAGATCTGATATTTTCACAATTTCTGCCCCTAATATTTAATTTATCATTTTAAAAGTATTAAAAAGTCCTTAAATTGTCTCTTTAGAAATGTGCAGATAGCCTCTGTATACTGTTGAGTGGAAAAACAATGTTTCACATTAAGCTAAACATTTGGGACCACCCAAGATCATTTGGAGACCCCTCTAGGGGTCCCATAGTTGAACCACTGACTTATAAGGGGAGTATGGAGACCCCTCTAGGGGTCCCATAGTTGAACCACTGACTTATAAGGGGAGTATATGAGGCTGGATCCGTCTGGAACACTGCACTAGGCTCTCGCCAGCTCTGTAGCTCTCCACACTTGAACAGTTGTGTCCTTAAATTCAATTATAATAATTAACCCCTGTATATACGGGCAATAGTTTTACATAACTTTGTGTACACAGCCAATAGTTTTACATGAACATGTTCAGGCTTTAGTACTGTACTGTCTCGTGTAGCCCAACAGAGCCCATCACAGCACAACACGGCCCACCAGAGCCCAATACAGCCTACCAGAGCCCAATAGACTCCAGCAAACCTAAGTCCAGCCCAGTCCTGCCCAACAGGAGTATAGACCAGGGAAGGGGGGTAGTTAGATGACTGCACCAGACTCCACCAGGCTGCTCCATGCTCCAGCCAGCTCTGTAGATCCTGTGTACACGGCACTCCTAACTCGAAAGGTCAAGGAAAAGGGTCGTTTTAGGCGTCAAAACAGGCCCTTTGTCCTTAAAATGAATAAAAAAAATCAAAAAAATATGTTTTGTTTCAGGCAGGACACACGTTTCATATTTGAAGCATGCCCGATCTGATGGAATGGGTTTCGTGTCTCTCCGACACTTTGAACCCTTTACGATTGCGAAAAAGACACCGAAACCCGGATTTTTGTCCTTAAAATCAATAAAAAAATCTAAAAAAATCTGTTTGTTTTACGCAGGAAACACTTTTCATATTTGAAGGATGCCTGATCCGATGGAATGGGTTTCGTGTCTCTCCGACACTTTGAACCCTTTATGATTGCGAAAAAGACACGAAATTTGCACGCCACCAACACGATTACACATTCATTCGGATAAAAGACACTTATTCTGACTTACTTTTTGACGCTGAATCCAACAAACCCGGTCTCGTGTCTCTACGACACTCCTAACTCGAAAGGTCAAGGAAAAAGCCACTGTGTACACAGGCAATAGTTTTACATGACTTTGTGTACACGGCCAATAGTTTTACATGAACATGTCTAGGCTTTAGTACTGTACTGCCTCGTATAGCCCAACAGAGCCCAGCACAGAACAGCACAGCCCACCAGAGCCCAATACAGCCCCCCAGAGCCCAACAGAGTCCAGCAAACCTAAGTCCAGCCCAGTCCTGCCGAGTAGGAGTATAGACCGGGGAAAGGGGGTAGTTAGATGACTCCACCAGGCCATTACTGTCCAGATCTGGCTTGAATAGGCCAGACCAGGGTAGACAGGACTGCACCAGACACCACCAGGCTGCTCCAGCCAGCTCTGTAGATCCTTGCACATGCGATTAACCACTGTGTACACGGGCAATAGTTTTAAGTTTTACATGAACCCTCAGAGGGACACTGTGGGCTTATCAAGTGGTCCATGGCCGGTTCTCAAAGTGAGGTCGGGGGGCCCACAGTGTCCCTCTGAGGGGACACGGCACAGACCGTGTACACGAAAGGCAGGAGCAAGTGTTCAAGTCCCATAGAATCTATGGGAAATGTACACAGGCGTGTACAAAGTCACCAGTAGTTTTACATGAACCCTCAGAGGGACACTGTGGGCTTATCAAGTGGTCCATGGTCGGTTCTCAAAGTGAGGTCGAGGGACCCTCAGAGGGACACCGTGGGCTTATCAAGTGGTCCATGGTCGGTTCTCAAAGTGAGGTCGGGGGACCCTCAAAGGGACACTGGGCTTATCAAGTGGGAGCACAAAGTTGGTGAGGGGGGTACTAGCTATAGTAGGATGATCAGGCTTGTCGAGGCCAAAGGGTGTACTAGAGTCTTAATAGGCACCATTAGGTTGTTCTAGGCCGTTGTCTGCCCTTTAGCTGCTCACACAATTGAGACCAAACACTGTGTACAGGAGCCTTAGTTTGTGTGTACATGACCAATAGTTTTAAATGGATATTTCTAGTCCATCGCACACCGCTGCCTTGTGCACCCTTGGTTGGTTCGTCTTTGTTTGGGAAGGAGGGACTTTGAGGATGTACCTCACTTTGAGAACCGACCATGGACCACTTGATA
The DNA here is from genome assembly GCF_963921795.1 of Nannobrachium achirus. Taxonomy (NCBI): domain Eukaryota; kingdom Metazoa; phylum Chordata; class Actinopteri; order Myctophiformes; family Myctophidae; genus Nannobrachium; species Nannobrachium achirus. The sequence goes on from NC_137817.1 coordinate 51,694,616, forward strand.
AGCCCACAGTGTCCCTCTGAGGGTCCCCGACCTCACTTTGAGAACCGACCATGGACCACTTGATAAGCCCACAGTGTCCCTCTGAGGGTTCATGTAAAACTACTGGTGACTTTGTACACGCCTGTGTACATTTCCCATAGATTCTATGGGACTTGAACACTTGCTCCTGCCCTTCGTGTACTGCCCTTCGTGTACACGGTCTGTGCCGTGTACACTTTGAGAACCGACCATGGACCACTTGATAAGCCCACAGTGTCCCTCTGAGGGTTCATGTAAAACTACTGGTGACTTTGTAGACGCCTGTGTACATTTCCCATAGATTCTATGGGACTTGAACACTTGCTCCTGCCCTTCGTGTACACGGTCTGTGCCGTGTCCCCTCAGAGGGACACTGTGGGCCCCCCGACCTCACTTTGAGAACCGGCCATGGACCACTTGATAAGCCCACAGTGTCCCTCTGAGGGTTCATGTAAAACTTAAAACTATTGCCCGTGTACACAGTGGTTAATCGCATGTGTAAGGATCTACAGAGCTGGCTGGAGCAGCCTGGTGGAGTCTGGTGCAGTCCTGTCTACCCTGGTCTGGCCTATTCAAGCCAGATCTGGACAGTAATGGCCTGGTGGAGTCATCTAACTACCCCCTTTCCCCGGTCTATACTCCTACTCGGCAGGACTGGGCTGGACTTAGGTTTGCTGGACTCTGTTGGGCTCTGGGGGGCTGTATTGGGCTCTGGTGGGCTGTGCTGTTCTGTGCTGGGCTCTGTTGGGCTATACGAGGCAGTACAGTACTAAAGCCTAGACATGTTCATGTAAAACTATTGGCTGTGTACACAAAGTCATGTAAAACTATTGCCCGTATATACAGGGGTTAATTATTATAATTGAATTTAAGGACACAACTGTTCAAGTGTGGAGAGCTACAGAGCTGGCGAGAGCCTAGTGCAGTGTTCCAGACGGATCCAGCCTCATATACTCCCCTTATAAGTCAGTGGTTCAACTATGGGACCCCTAGAGGGGTCTCCATACTCCCCTTATAAGTCAGTGGTTCAACTATGGGACCCCTAGAGGGGTCTCCAAATGATCTTGGGTGGTCCCAAATGTTTAGCTTAATGTGAAACATTGTTTTTCCACTCAACAGTATACAGAGGCTATCTGCACATTTCTAAAGAGACAATTTAAGGACTTTTTAATACTTTTAAAATGATAAATTAAATATTAGGGGCAGAAATTGTGAAAATATCAGATCTACATGCTCACGCCGCCCTGCGTTGTGAGGTGTTGTGAGCATGTAGATCTGCTATTTTCACAAGGCCGTGTTTTACAAAATGTAACGCCTCAACTCTTTGTCCAAACAGTGAGGCATTGTGAGCTTGAAGATTAGCTATTTTCGCCATCTGTTGGAACCAAGTCAAATAAATGCAAGGCCTACAATTCTCTGTCTGTCTGTCTGTCTGTCTGTCTGTCTGTCTATCTGGCAATATCCTCAGGGTGTCCAGTCAAAACACCACAAAACTGACATTCAAGGAGTAGTTCACCCCCAAAATGACTTATTTTTTCAATGTATTACTCACGCCATGGAGACTTGAGTTCAATAGAAAAAAAGTCACTTTGGGGGTGAACTACTCCTTTAATGAAATGTTTTTCTTCTCTTCACCCACACCAAATGATCACCACTCTGTTTTGTTACACACGTGTGGTTCTAAAGATGAAAGAAAAATGCAGGGCATTCACAATCCGGCTAATTAAACAACAAACAAATTGGAATTATCAGAAATATTAGTTAGTCGCACGCATACTGTACCAACAAAACACAGTAAGTCCAAATGGAAAACAAATACACTTGCACTGATCTGAAACATTCTCTCCCAGTGAACTTGACTGACCAGGGAACAAAGACAGACTGGTGCCACTCATCAAGCAGAAGCCACTGATCAAAAGAAGGCACTAATTGACCACACCTGGCTTGGTGGCCTGAGTGGTGTAGTATAGTGTGTTGACAGCAAGGCTTATGCAGGCCAACCTACTCTGTCCCTGGCATGTGCGAGGTGCTTGTAGATCTGTGAGGTGCTTGTAGATCTGCTGTATTGGGTTTTTTAACTAGTTTGAAGTGTTGGTGCCGTGCTGTGACAGCTTGAAGCAGGGATGGCTCCCCACAAACCCAATTGTGATGAAAAATATTTATGAAATAAATAAATGAATATATATATATATATATATATATATATATATATATATATATGTGTGTGTGTGTGTGTGTGTGTGTGTGTGTGTGTGTGTGTGTGTGTGTGTGTGTGTGTGTGTGTGAAAGACAACTGACTTTTATGTAAACCATACTATATGGACAGTTTGTTCTGCATGTCACTATGCTGGAAAGTGTCCTAATCGGGAGATAAGCCCTGGGTTCCCTGGAGGGGTGGAGGTTGTGGATTGGCAGGCAAGGAGTGTGTGTGCAAAGTTTGGCATTGAGTAATATGCTGGCTGTGTACACATGTTCACAGCGGCGTCAGTTCAGGAAAGGCTAAGGTATGGCAACATGACTGGTGTCTTGCAAGACACCAATCATGTTGCCATACCTTAGCAACAGGCACGATGAAAAGTACATTTAATTATTTCCCCCCTGTAGCCAAGGTATGGCAGCTGCCATAGCTTGCCATACCCAATTGACGCCCCTGCATGTTCACCTCCAGTAGGTTGGGAAAGTAGCCTGCCACCCTGTGGAAATAGGCTTGAACTGCAAGATAGGACCCTAAAACAAATAAAATGGAATAAAAAAGCATCCGTAAGACGGATGGGCGAACAAGTGGTGTCCATACGTAGATGGGGTCCCAGAGGACATGTAGAGCCCACCCCCTTATTTTTCACGCCCCCAGGGAACACACAGCGGGGTTTGGAAATTTGTCGTGTACACCAGCCCTAGGACCTCGGCTTCGTGGACCGATTTAACGATAGGGGTAATAACGATAGGGGTAATAATAATAATAATAATATAATAATAATAATATACTGTATTTGTCATCTCAGTTGAGTTCCTACCCATTCTACCCAATGTAATCCAATCTATCTAGTCCGCATAATGACCAAACTTCCATTATCAAACTCAATGACGATAAATTGTGAGTGTTCAGCTGGAGACATTGATCTCCGGAAGAATGGTGTTCTGCCTTGCAATCCTCTGTCCAAACTTTGTCAGCCAGTCATCAAATTGAGATTTGTCTAGCCTGACAATTCTCCCATCAGCCATACAGTAGTACCTCTTGCACAAGCTTGCAGAACTCCTTGTGTTGCTCCTGTGCTTCATCACATACTGACACAGACCGACAGCTCCTCCGGTACAAGCTACTTCCATGCTGAGTACAGCACAGCAATCATAACACGTTTCTGTTTGGTGAGTCATGTACTGAGTAGACCAACCCAGCCAAGATTAGATGCAGGGATTTATAGCCAAAAGTTCTCCGCGTTCCCCTTGGCATCATTATCATGTAACACACAACACCTGGCCTGGGTGAAACGTGTTAAGGGAATGGCTTTTGGGCCGGGACTTTTCAGCCCCTAGTCTATTCTCTCTCTCTCTCTCTCTCTCTCTCTCTCTCTCTCTCTCTCTCTCTCTCTCTCTCTCCTCTCTCTCTCTCTCTCCCTCTCTCACACACACACCAGAGCTGACCTCCTCCGCTCCTAGACGCAGAGAGTACTGAGTGCACCCGGTCCGGCACAGCGGAGGGGAGAGTATTTTTTGCAGGTCTTTCAGTCCGACCAGTTTAACATTCACCAGGTGGTTATCATTCACCCGTGGCCATTTGAATACCATTTGAAATGCAAGTGAGACTGATGAAAAACACACGCCACAAGTCGCCATCCTCTCGATTGTGGTGATTAATCAATAACCAACTGGATTTAATATTGCCCGTCTTATTAAAAAATACAATGCCTTAGATGGCGTCTTTTGTAACATTGAAGGCAGCTCTCCATCAAGCCGAGGCTCACGTTACAGCAGGCATTTGTGTTGGGAACACTTGTGGCAAAGCAAAGGAGAAAGTGTTTCGGACAAAAATACTTTTTTTATTTTGGCTGCTGACTCTGATTGACGACCCTGAGCGGAGCGAGCACGTAGCGAGAGATGCGCAAATCAAGGTGAGCGACGGAGTGGCGCGGGGCGCAGCAGTGGCCGACCAGATTGACGAGCGAGCGGGACAGGAGCCCTCTGGAGCACGGAGCGGCTTTACGGAGCATGCTCTGACACACACACACACACACACACACACACACACACACACACACACACACACACACACACACACACACTGTTGTCAACACACAATCTTGTAGAGTAATCTCAGTCAGTGGCTCTTGTCTGGGAGGTCCTCATGCGATGTGTGTGGTAACAGTATAAACTGTGCATAGGCATGCGAGTGTGAGTTACTGTGGTTATGGGGACGGCATGCTCTCTGTCGGTCTGAAACTTTCCTTGGAAGATCTTGCAAAAATTTGGAGCTAATTACCAAAATGCCAGGTAGGTACACATTTTTTGCAGTAAATAGATAGGTGCAAAGTTAAAAGAGGTGGTGCCATGATTTTTTCGCCCCTATAAAACATGATTATCAGGTATTATGACTAGTAAGACACCTCAGGGTGACATGCGACCTCGCCCTTAAGGGCGAGGTCGCGCCAATTCTTGACTATCTGGCCAACCACAGTGTTTCTCTGACGATTCTAGTTGTTATCATTCTGGGGGGAGTTTGTTCATGTTTTTGTGAGGGTATCAACCCTAGGAGACACGGGGAAACATGCAAACTCCACACAGAAAGGCCCTATCGCCAACCCCATCGAGGGTGTGAGCGATGGGGCCTAAACATGGAAATGTGGAGAACACTATATATGGAGATAGTCCAGTCCATCATGTCATAATGGGACTACCGTCATAGACAGTAGCCATTGTTAGGCCGGAGTCAATGGCTGTGTCTATGACGGTAGTTCCATATGACATATTGGACTAGACTATCTCCATATATAGTGTTATCCACATCTCCATGTTAGGACTCATATATGGGCATAAAAAGTATGTCATGTGACATCACTTCCTGTACAGACAGTCAGCCATTGACTCCGGATTAACAATGGCTACTGTCTATGACGGTAGTCCCATATGACATATTGGACTAGACTATCTCCATATATAGTGTTATCCACATCTCCATGTTTAGACAGCCAATGACTCCGGCCTAACAATGGCTACTTTCTATGACGGTAGTCCCATATGACATGATGGACTGGACTATCTCCATATATAGTGTTATCCACATTTCGTGTAGCCGCCCTGTACAGGAAGTGATGTCACAACTCGCTGACATCACACTGACATCACAGAGGATACGGAAGGACGGTCACGAGGATACGGAAGGAAGGAAGGAAGGAAGGAAGGAAGGACACTCAAGCGACACGATTCTTCAGAGTATATGCGACCTTCGGTCGCAACAACAATTATACTAGGAGGAAGATTTTTTCCAAAAAAGTATACAGAAAGAGTTAAAATTGGGTTTTTATGTGGCCACACCCCCAGTTCATTAAGTATGCATGGATGTCATGGTGGGTGGTGGTGACCCAGCTGAAGTTAGCCACACCCCACAGTGTTGGGTGAAAGGTAATTAGGGGAGGAGTTGATTCTGTGATGTAATAAGTATGTGTGTTTTTTAACTGACACTTTTGACCACAAGGTGGCAGCCTCCAAGAGAAAACAAACAAATACCAAGAGAATACGTAATTGCTCATAAAAACCACACCAGGGGGTCTAATGAAGTACTTTCAACTTCCTAGACACATGAAAAACAGAGAAAGTACAAAACTATGGCACGACCTCTTTAAGTACTGTACTTGAGTACAATTTTGAGGTATCTGTATTTTACTTGATTATTTCCAATTTGCAATACTTTTACTTTTACTCCACTACATCTCGGATCCAAATATTGTACTTTTACTCCACTACAATTATTTGAAAACTTTAGTTACTAGTTACTTTGCAGATATAAATTATAATATTATAAAACATACATTAACCACTTTAGCCCTATTATATACCTAGACTATTTGAAAATAGCCGATCTACAAGCTCACAACGCGTCGCATCGCGACATGTTGTGAGCTTGTAGATCTGCTATTTCCAAACATTTTGTAATTTTACTTTTGGTTCTTCAAGTACATTTTTACTCAATGAACTTTTACTCAAGTTCATTTTGAATTCCGGACTTTTATTTATATAACAGAGTACATCTACATTGCAGTATTGATACTTTTACTTAAGTAAAAAAATTGAGTACTTTTTCCACCACTGAAAACTGTAGGTACTGTATGCCGGTCCTACCACTTCACGGTGGCCGTGAAACCCTCACCCTTCTCGATGGAGCCCTGAAGCTCGCCTATGGCGTCGGCCAACAGCTTCTCCTCGAAGGCGGACAGCTTCCCGAGCCCGAGGTTCTTTTCAACGCCATTCTTCCCGAGGAGGAGGGGGGTCGAGAAGTACTCGCACGCCGTCTCCTCTGACCTGACGAACGCGCACTCCACCACGCCCTCTTTCCCGCTCATGGCTTCCAGCAGGGACAAGGTGAAGCGGGCCCCAGCGTAAGCCATGGAGAGGGTCGCAGAGCCGGCCCCGGCCTTGGCCTTCACCACCTCGGTACCGGCCTCCTGGATCCTCGCAGTCAGTGCGGCCAGCTGGTCAGCGGTGAACTCCACTTTAGGCGTGCACTGTGAGATGAGGGGAATGATGGTTTTCCCCGCGTGGCCGCCGATAACTGGCACGCTGACGCGTGCCGGGTCGAGGCCCTTGAGCTCTGCGACGAAAGCGTTGGCCCTGACGATGTCGAGGGTGGTCACGCCGAACACTCGGTTGGGATCGTAGACCCCGTGCCTCTTCATCATCTCCGACGCGACGGGGACCGTGGAGTTGACGGGGTTGGAGATGACGCAGACCATGGCGTCGGGGCAGTGGCGGGCACAGGCGTCGGCCAGGGTGGCCACGATGGAGGCGTTGGTGCTGAACAGGTCGTCGCGGGTCATGCCCGGCTTCCTCGGGACCCCGGCGGGGATGACCACCACGTCGCAGCCTTGGAGGGCGGCGGCGAGCTGGTCGGGCCCCATGTGACCCGTGACCCGGGCCTGGGTGTCGAGGTGGCTAAGGTCGGCCGCCACCCCGGGGGTGTGGGCGATGTCATACAGGGAGAGGCGGCCCACCAGGGGGCTGCTCTTCAGCAACAGGGACAGCGGCTGGCCGATCCCACCCGACGCGCCGAGCACCGCCACTTTTGCGTTGGCGTTCTGTGCCGACGACGCGGACAAGCTCCGGGATAGGTTCCGGGACAGGTTCCTAGTGATGCACGTCATGGGTCTCAATGTGCGGGAGAACATTCTTTCGTTTTCGTTTATTTTACTCGAACCAGTTCCTGCTGCTGGAGTGGCGTAAAATCAGAACTTAACGGACGATGTCTGTCCGTAGGTGATTCAGGGATAGCTTCAAGTTGACTATCAGCAGAGTATGGATCTTAATTAATCCTGTATCGTATGGTCACCGTTGAGCCCCCCTGTAGGATGCAGAATGCTCAACTCTTATGGCAGGTCCTTAAAGAGATAAGAGTCTTGACCTGCTTCTTATGTATGCTGCCTGACTGCTTGATCTTGTCATTGCGGAGTTCCATCCGTCAGCCGTGCCCAAATATGGAGTCTATTATGACATATCAGTACTGTGATGTCATATACTGAGGGATCTCCATATATGAGCATGAAAGGGACAGACAGACAGACAGACAGACAGACAGACAGACAGACAGACAGACAGAGAGTGATCCGTCCATCCACGTATGTGACGTACGCCTTCTAATGGCGCTCAACTTTCAAATATATATCACAGAATGAAATGTTTCGGTGCTGAACAAGTCACTTGCGCGTTTGTGTGTGCGTGTATGTGTGGTTTATGGCTAAATGTTGTTTGACTAGAGCTCACTGGCTGGTATTTGCAAAGAGACAGCCTAGACCTTTAGAACAGCCTTATAGAAATGTCAGGCAGCAGATAAATCACTTGTGTGTTTATGCACGTGTTTATTTATGTGTGTGTGTGTGTGTGTGTGTGTGTGTGTGTGTGTGTGTGTGTGTGTGTGTGTGTGTGTGTGTGTTGACCGGATGACAGGGCTGAGAGATCGAGATGCTCAGAGGAGGCGATCGAGGGCATCACACATAAACACAACGTCTCTCTAACCATATCATTCTCTCTGCATTATTCAACCTGTTGCCCTAGAGCAGTGGTTCTCAACCTTTTCAGGCCGCAACCCCTAGAATAATCATATTTTAACTGGGGACCCCCCTACCTTACGAGCACTAAGGGTTACATTTTGTATAACACGGTTCTATTGTTGCGAGGCGTTGTGAGCATGTAGATCTGCTATTTTCACAATGTCTGCCTCTAATATTTGACAATTTGGCCAATGTTTAATTTGTCATTTTAAAGATATTAAAAGTCCTTAAATTGTCACTTTGGAAATGTGCAGATGCCCTCTATACACTTAAACTTTATGTCGGTTTGTTTACTGTTGAGTGAGAAAACAATGTTTCACATTAAGTTAATAATCCGGGGACCCCCCAAAATAATGTGGGGACCCCCCTGGGAGTTCCGACCCACAGGTTGAGAACCACTGCCCTAGAGATGGGGCCATTTTTTACTTTTTGGCAGTCTTGGCTCTAACCCAAGCGTCTCTCTCTCTCACTCTCTCTCTCTCTCTCTCTCTCTCTCTCTCTCTCTCTCTCTCTCTCATTCCTTCTGTCTATCCATGTCTTTGCTCACTTTCATGCTTTCCCTACAGCTGCATTCTTTCTGTCCCTGTCATTCATTTTGTCATCCAGACCCCAGATGCACAGTGACAGTGACAGACCTGCCTGAATTCCTACTGTTTGCACACATACACACTCTCATGCACACTCTCATGTGGTGTAAAGTAGTATTTCCGTTTTCCAATACTTTTACTTCTACTCCACTACATCTCGGATCCAAATATTGTACTTTTACTCCACTACATCTATTTGATAACTTTAGTTACTAGTTACTTTGCCGATATAATAATATTATAAAACATACATTAACCACTTTAGCCCTATTTTATATCTAGGCTATTTGAAAATAGCTGATCTACAAGCTCACAACATGTCCGTCCCATCGTGACGATATTTTAACATTTAGTACTTTTACTTTTTGTAATTTTTACTTGTAAGGGTGCCCTCACACCAAAGTACCTATGAGAGTGGAATCCGCGTTCCGCCAATGCATTTCAATGATAAGGGAGCGTTTTTTGCAGAAATCCTCTGCTGGCATGAAACCGCTTCACTCGTGTATTGGCGGAACGCGGAATCCACTCTCATACCGGTAGGTATTTTGGTGTGAGGGCACCCTAACAGAGTATTTCTACATTGCAGTATTGATACTTTTACTTGAGTAAAATAATTTTGTACTGTTTCCATTCACTGCTCATGCATTATTTAACCTGTTACCTGTTTTTTTTTTGCTTCTATCTATTTTTTCTTCCTCTGTCCTTTTTGTCTTTCTCTGACAGCCATGCATTCTCACAGGCTATATTTACACAGACACATGCACACACACGCACACGCACACGCACACACACACACACACACACACACACACACACACACACACGCACGCACACACACTGAAAGACTGTGTCATTTGCTGTTGGCAGTGCCCTATTTTCACTGTTTAACCATGGAACAATAGCACCTGGGAAATGCAGTGTCTAAGATCGGAAAGGCAACGACGCGAATCCCTCTGATATCAGTGTTCTGGGAGTTGGAAGAGTGACAGAATGTGTGTCAGATAAGGCCCATGCACGCACGCATGCACGCACGCACGCACACACACACACACACACACACACACACACACACACACACACACTCGGGCATAGACATGTGTGTACTCTGGCTCTACACTTTTACTGTGCACATAATATTGATCGTATATCCTCCTTGAATCTGTCAACTCCACTGTCGATTGATCTCAACTATCTCTCTCTGTCACGCTGACAGGAGAGTGGAGGCAGAGTCAGGGCAGGTCACATTTAAGTCTTTATTGGTGACCAAAACAGAAGGAGCAGGCAAAAAACGAAGGCCCTCATTTATCAAGGTGGTGCAGATCAAAATTTGGGCGTATGCTACACCGAAATTTAGGCAAGTGTCGGCATTTATCATTTCAACTTGACTTTGACGTTGGCGAAGGGTAGGATCAAATCTCACGTCAGGTTCTGAGGTAGTGTAGGATTCATCTTACACCTTTTATTCCATTGTAGACATGCGGGGCAGCATTGTCTAACTACTGTATCTGACACATGTATCCACTACAAAATATATAGCTAACACACTAATAAATAATCCCTGTGAAAATATAACATTTTATAAAAGCATATACGTAGGCTATCATGGGCATGCACACATTTTATTTCCAAGTTACAATGACAAGCAATTATAATCTAGCGAGATTGGAAGCAATCTAACACTTTAACAGGCTTTAACAGTCATTCGGATAAGATTGCCCATCTGGTTCAGAACAAGCTATAGGTCAGGATACGACCACTTATGCGAGTCGGAAGCGGCGCGGCGCTTATTTTCGTGGACCGTGACTGAGGTATCCAACTACAGTGAAGTGTGTCCTATATTTAATGAGTATGTGTTAAGGATAAACCCAACGCTCCAAACCTTCAGATTATGACTGCCTCCTTGTCGGTATCTCTCAGTAACATTGCATGCATGGCAGCCTGTGGTTTATGGGAATACATGATTGCTTTATTTTTTTGTGTAACCACTCTAACGCCGATATTGGGTTAAATTAATATATTCCATTCGTGACAATTGTGACAATGACGTGGTGTCAGTCACTCATGTAGGCTGTAAGATTACTTTACAGAATAAATGTTAATAATCGTTCCACAGTGAACCAAATGCTGCTTGGCTTGGTGCTGTGTGCGTGCGTGTGTGCGTGTGTGGTCTGTGTGGGACGCAGACATAGGAATGAACTTGAAGCAACTGCAGAGTAAACTCTCTTCTATTGGCTTTTCTTTCGTTGTTAGGTCTTATTCAGGTTGTTCTAGTCGTAAAATCGGGGCGTTTCGAGAAAAATTAAGGGTGTGTTATTTAAATTTCAGTCTGCGCATTTATCAATGCTGAGATCAAATGTACACCAGGTGTGTCTATTTAGGACGTGTTGGTAAATGCCACTTGAACGTTGGCCTATGCAAACTTTGGGGAAAAAAAATAGGCTGTTTTTTACACTCCATTGATAAATGAGGGCCAAGTCCAGGTACAGGCAAAGACTAAACACTTTAATCATTTTGCCTCGAAAAATACTGACATCAAAAGTCCAGTTTTTATCTTGAAAATGAAAGTAAGTAGCCTGTTTTCTATTCAGCAACAGTAAAAAAAAATCGTACATAATTTGGTTTAAAGCTTTACAAAGCCCCTTTCGACTATCTTGAAAACCAATTCCAAGACTGCACTCTGTCGAGATAACAACTTGCACCTTTGTTCTCTAGGCCATGGTTATCGTAATTGTGCATCAGCACAGTTTTGTTTGAAAGTATTGTATGTGTGGGAAACAAGAGTCTACTTTTAGATCCTTAGGTTTACCATTTGTCAGGACTTGCAGCGTATTGTACACTTCGTCTATTCCTTTCCCACTATGCAAGTGCCTTCTTCACTTTAGGATCGTAGTACTTCCTGTTGTTATCAGAGGTGGATGTTCCGATTTGATTTTTTGATTGTTCTCCTCAGTATACTTGCGCCTTGCTTCACTGGCTGACGCAAGTAATTACTTGGCCCTGTCTTCTACCCTGAGCCATCCTAGACTTGCAACATGTGTTGGGAATAGGTGGGTCATGGGCCCCAGGCCCAGAAGTAGAGGAATCAGTTTGTTTTGGGAGATTTGAAGCTTTAGTGACATTGAAATGTAGGAGAACCAAGAGGTGCAAGCATGGTCAAAGTGGCATTGAATGAGAGTAGTTGACAAAAGAGGACAGATTACCCCCAAAATCTTGTTCTTTGATTTATTTTTTTATCACCTTTGATGCCATACTTTCACCTGTCCGTTTGTTGTCAAGAATACATCCCAAATTGGTAAGCAATTTTAGCTTGAGATTACTATATCTGTGCGTAGCGTTGTTCCGACACACATTACTCTGATGTTGCATTCGTCAGTCTCTCCCCATTACTAACCCTATCTCTAACCCTAACCCTAAGCCACATTGTCGGAGTAATGAGACGTTGGACTGACATATTCCTCCTATACCATCAATTCTGACCTTAAAATCTTGTTTTATTTTTTTTACCATGTTATAATGACAATTTGTTATTGGAAAGCAAAGTAAAGATTTAGCTTGGAGCTTGGAACTGAGAGCCAGGAGTGCTGAGAAAATGTTAAAACAGTTTGCCACAATCAGTTTGTCGATAATGAGCGGTCCACTTGAAATAAAGCTGATGTTTGAAGTTTGTTGTTGCAGCCTAATTGTTTTAGTGCCTCTCAGAGCTTTTCTTTCATCATTCACTTTCACTGATCATTAATTTGACTTTTTGAGTTCTGTCAGGTTGTGTTTCCCACATTATTATTGACTGATTTGATCCGTCAACTGAATTGAATGACTGAGAACAGGAATTGATGCCAACAATTGACAAACCCCTTTCAGGGACTAACTGGACACTAATTGTTTACATAGGAGATGCGATCTAAGAGAGTGCTTGTTTTCGGTGGAGTCTCAAGCGGACTTGAGCCATGTGATTGATTGGTAGATAGATAGATGGATGGATGGATGGATGGATGGATAGATAGATAGTATTGTTTGGTGTTACAGGTGCTGTCCTGCTGGATAAAGACCTTCATCTGACACGCACGCACCACGCACGCACGCACGCACGCACATGCTGATTTCTGGTGTTGTGTTGTAGCTTTTAGTCGAAATTTAGCAAAATGCAATACTGTACTTTGACTTTTCTTTTTATGCAAATGCTTTTCATTGGACGCTGCCCCCCCCCTTGTGGTAGACTGCAGGATTACACCAGTAACTGAATAGCCTACTGCCACATCTTTGTTGTCAGTAGACATCTCTTATTTCCATATTCTATTTTTTTATTCTATTCTATTCTATTTATTTATCTTCTAGGGTTCCCTGGCATAAACATTTTCAGATGGGGTCCACAACCAAATATATATAGCCTACATTTGGGTGTCCTTTGACATGAAAATGTTTGAGAACTACTGTCATAGACATTTGGAATGCTTTGTGTATGTGACGCCAAAAGACAAAACAGCTGGTCAAGCTTCACATGACATTACAATATATAATATAAATCGATAAGACAGTAGTAACCCCTAAACCCAGCAAAAGTTCAATGAGTTCAGTGGACCTTTTCTGTAACCCCCAAACCTAAAACCCATAAACCATAATGGTTGGATTAATAATAGTTTTTGATTAAGAAAGACGGCCAAGGCCGCTGTTACGTGGACTGGAGTTTGTGGACGCTGGATATTAAAAGCAGATGTCAGATTCGTCTATGCTGGTAAGACTGAATACATTTTGATATTGATTGAACTGTGGAAAAGGTTTGTGTGTGAATACTGTATTAACAGTTTGTAAAAGAGGATTTTAAGTGTGACTGCAGCGAGTCACTGACTGCAGTCAGACCAGAGTCACCAGACAGAGTCACCAGACGCGCAGTGCACGTTATAGCCTATTATTTAATCATCAACGTAGCCTACTTATGTAATTATCTAAAACACTTTCACAAGCCACAATGTGGCTTAATTTTATTAAGGGTAACAAACAGGCACGCTGCATGCACTCACTGCACATGCACATTATAACACGTTTGCTAGTGAGTTTAAATCAGTGGCTTCCTCAAAGAAAAAGAAACGAGGCGAAAAAGCATTGAAAACATAAGGTTCGGGCCTCGGCTCGGGTCGGACGCTTTTTCATGATAAATGCTCGGACGTCGACTCGGGTCGGACAGAAAACTGTCGGACACGGGTTCGGAACGGACAGAAAAAATGGGCCCGATCCCAGCTCTACTGCCCATGGGGTATCTTTTTCAGATGAGGATTTCTTCTGTCCAGTGTGTGGTGACATATTTGAAGATCCGCTTCTCATGTCATGCAGCCACACTTTTTGTAAAGCCTTCATTCGACTTGCGTCAGTGCAACCAAACTTGCAATTTCCCAGAATAACTTTCCAGTTAGGCATTGGTCCAAATTGGTCCACTTCCTACATGCCCGCCCACACCATAGGATAGGATGTATCAAGTAGGCACATTGGCCGTCACAATTAGTTCATAATGAATGAGACCATTGTGATTCCCTCTGTGTATACCAGTCTTCCAAGGTTCAGTCGTTCCACTTCTTGCTTAACATTTAATGCATTTCTTCACCCATTAAAGGAGATTTTGGCCTAGAAGGCTATCTTACCATTAAAACTACTTATTTGCTTTGATTTTGTTTGTCAGAAGATGCAATGTAGTGCATTTTGGGGCCATCTGCCTATACCCGACCAGGGCTTCAGACAGGAGCGATAGGCTGAATTATAAATCTGGTTATTTCTGTCGCTTGAGAGTACATTTTCTCGCCACATGTCTGCCGTACATAATGCCTCTAGTCAGTAAACATTGTTTATTCCCACCCAGTGCCTCAAATTATTATTACTAGAAGCTCGGCCGCTGGGCGTCTAGTCGGCGACCTGGCCAACTCGGGAATGATGTAAATAGGGAATGAATGCACCACCATTTAATGCAAACCCCATTATACCTGTTGTCATACAACCTGTTTTGACCATCTGTTTGTCTGTGTCCCTTTTATGCCCATATATGGAGATCTCTGCTCTTTGGGCGGCCAAGCGTCTAGTCGGGTGCCGGCCTACTCGGGAACGATGTAAATAGGGAATGAATGCCCCACCCTTTAATGCAAACCCCATCATAACTGTTGTCATAGGACCCGTTTTGACCATCTGTTTGCGTGTGTCCATTTATGCCCATATATGGAGATATCATGCCCATATATGGAGATATCTGAATGTATGCGTCCATTTTATGCCCATATCTGGAGATCTCTGTATTTGTCTGTCTGAGTCCCTTTTATGCCCATATATGGAGATCTCTGCCCTTCGGGTGGCCAATCGTCTAGTCGGGGACTGGCCTACTCGAGAACGATGTATATATGGAATGAATGCCCCACCCTTTAACGCAAACCCCATTTATCTGTTTGCTTGTGTCCATTTATGCCCATACATGGAGATATATTTCTGTCTGCGTCCATTGTATGCCCATATATGGATATCTCTGTATCTGTCTGTCTTCATCTTGAGCAGTAATACGCAGCCTGCTTGCTTTGCCACCCATGGGGAATGATGCCCCTCCGGTTGTTAGGCAATACCCATCATGCCCGTTGTTCAGTTGGCGTACGTGATGTCAGAGCCCTTTATGATGTGATGTCACAATGAGTCTGCGCTTGTGCTGATTTCCTCTGGAACAGCCTGATGTCAACAATCAGCTCCGCATAAGGAGATTCCGAACGTTTCGGGAAAACCGTTCATCGGGTCGGGTCGAGGCCGGGCACTGCACTCCGCGCCGCGGCGGGGAACGCGCGTGCCGAATCTGAAGCCGGTGGGATGAACGGTTCGGTGGGATGAATACGTGGATTACATACGCACAGACAGACAGACTCACAGAGACTTCTCGCATTTATAGTTAGATTATTGTTGTGAAGCTGTGAACTTTGAACTCACATTGAAATCTCATCTCTCGAGGAGATCTTGCATCTTGTGTCTATTGAAAAAATAACATCTGGACCATTCTTTGGGGTAGAAAATAAGGACTTTTAAAGGTAAGATAGCCTTTTAGGCCGAAATTCTCCTTTAATGCTGTGGTCACTCCTCAATGTGCTTTTGGGTCTCATCAGTCCCCGCTTTACCCTCTGACACTAATGGCCGTTTGAACGCTGGTGATGGTCGATGACAGGTCATTAGTGGTTACCTGCATAGCAACGCTAATCCTGGCAGGTCCAACATGTCTAGTTCATGGAACTTGTTGATGTTGCTCTGGAGAGGACTGCCAGGTACAACCCTATCTCCTGGTATTGTGTTGCTGAAGTGAGCCATGATAACTGGACCATAGCCTCCTTCAATTAAGTGCACAACACAATGTTATTTCCAGCATCTTCTCAAAACTCTGTTACGAGTATATGCAAGTATTCTCTCACAGCAGAAGCAGCTGTCGAATGATCTGTAGCCACAAGGAAATGTGAATGTCAAAATTAAACTAAAAGGTTTCAGCAACAGATCAATGATTGGTCTCCAGTGTTGACTGGGCATTACGTACCGTAGAATGACTGAAATGGCAGGGACTGAGCTGTTTCAGAGGTTTGAGAAAGTCCACAGACTTTACTTTTACAACAAAAATAATGCATGAGTAAAGCAGTTGGAGTAGAACCGCTGCTCCTACACTTGGAAAGAAGTCAGCTTAGGTGGTTCGGGCATCTAGTACAGATGTCCCCCAAGCGCCCTCCTAGGAAGGTCTTCAATACACGTCCCACTGGGAGGAGACCCTGTGGCAGACCAAAGACCAGATGGAAGGATTACATCTCCAAACTGGCTTGAAAACGCCTAGATATAGTCCCGGAGAGAGTAGAGGAAGTTGCTCGGGATAATTAAGGAACTCTGGAAATCTCAGTTGGAACTGTTACCTCCGCGACCCAATTCCGGATAAGCGGTTGAAGATGGATGGATGGAGGAATAAGAACAATAACAATGCCTAATAAAAACAATATTGAGATGATCAGGCAAAATCGATTAAATATTAGTTTGGTTTGGGGTCTGGGGCCGACCAGTGCATCAGTAGGGTTGGTTTTTACCTTGCTTTCCTCAACATCTTCACTATCAAAATGATCTTCAACCTGTAGAGGCATCGGCTTTGATCTGGCTGATCTTCTGACAGGGGCTGTGGCTTTATCTGGCTTCTGTTTTGATGGAGGCCTGTTGATGGGTGGACTCCAATGCAGCACATGATCTTCACCATCCATCTCCATGGCAACCTTGGGTTTGGAGGACAATCGTTCTCGTCCTGATATTTTGCCCCTGACTGGAGGCCCCGGCACCTCATCAGAGGTAGTGGACCCCTGTGTCTTCTCTTTGTGTGGCCTAGAAAGGTCAATCCTTCCATGGGCACCGCTGGTCAGCAACTCCTTAAGCTTGTGGTAGTCAGGCCGTTCCTGGTACCCCAGAGATCTGACATACAGTAGGAAATTGGCCAACTCATCTGTACTGGCTGGACTCGGGGACAGATGCTGGACGGAGCCTGGCAGGTTATCCATCAGCATGGCCTTGGCCTCCTGTACCTGTGTTGGGTTCTTGAGAACTGCACCCCAGGGAAGTGTTCCACACAGCCAGTGAAGAAGACAGAAGCCTAGAATCTGGAGGTCCCCACGCCTGGATGGAGCGACTCCCTTGTGTGCGTCCAGGCTGGTGTATTCAATGGTTCCATTGTGGCCCTTCTTCGGGTTCTCCTTGTACTCTTTATGCAGTCCGTCGGGACAGTACCTGTAGGACAGGCCGTAGTCTGCTAGGTACACCTTGTCAGGGTCTCTGTGACCCAGCATCAGATTGGCCGCTTTGATGTCGGCGTGGACGTACTCATTGTCATGGATGTACTCCAGCACGTCCACCAGTCCTCGGCCGAGCTGGAGCACCATCGCCTTCTTCAGCCGACCTTCAGTGTGCCGGCTGGCCTTCTGCAGGTCACTGCCCAGGCGGTCCATCACCATGAAGCGGTACCTGGTTCCATTGTGATCGGCCAGCCCCGATCCCCAGTAGGTTGGAATCCCCAGAAAGTCCAGTTTCCTGCTTCTCGTCCATGCCTGTATGCTCTCTTGCTTGGCTGCCCTCTGGTAGAACTTGAGCTCTGAGAACAGGGGCCCGTTCTCGTGGTATTCGACTTTTATGACAAAATCGCTGTCAGCCTCAACAGGCGTGTCCACGTCTTGTGAGGCCAGATAGATCAACCCAAAGCCTCCTTGACCAATGACCTTTCCCAACCTCCATCTCTTCTTTTCCGAGTCGGTGAGTAGAAAGCCTTCTGGGAGTGGTTTAGGCAAAGCCCTTTTCCTTGGAGGTGCCATGAATCTTTAGAAGTGAGGCAGATGTGTTGTTAAACACAGGCTATATGTGTCTTCTGTGTAAGCTCTCCATCTGACATGCTGAAAGCAAAACAAAAACAAGAATGCTGGTTCCTCATTGGCTAAATGTTACTCTGTAAACTCAGAGAAAGATGCAAGTGTGGTTTGCCTGTTTATTGTTTGGATAGGCAAAATGGCATGTGAAGCTTGACCAATCCCCTGGAGTTTATCGAGTAACATTTAGCCAATGAGGGAGCATAAAAGGGGACACACACCGACTGCGGACGGCGCGTGTCAAAACAACTTACCCCAATATTTTCACCTGAACATACCCACACCAGAGGCGTCAGATGTGCACAGGTGCGCGTTCCCGCCTCGCCGGCTGCTCCGATACGCCACTGTTCTATTTTCCAGGCGTTGCCTTGTGGTTAAAAATGTTCGCGCGCCGTCCGCAGCCGGTGTATGTTGCCCTTCAAGGTGACATCACGACCATGCTGGTTCCTCATTGGCTGAATGTCGCCCTTCAAAATACAACATTATTGGCGTTGATGTCATATGTCCTCCATTGCATTGCCTCAATGTCGATATCCAAATACGGACACCCGCATCCTCCAAATTAATATGGACACTTAATATGGACACCCCATGGTAAATATGGACATATACCGTAATCCCCAATTCGAATTTATATTACGTCATGACAGGACAAACCCCAATAAGTGGTAACAGTCCACAGGAGCAGAGTGGAACAACTGAATTCTTGGACTCCTCTTTCCTCGGCCCAGCATCAATAACAACAGTGTTCTGACCTGACATCCTGAAGACATTGCTTGCCAAACCTTGTGCCATTGGAAAGCAAGCTTAACTTTGCAGTAACAATTGACATGCTCCTGACAAGCTTAGTTAGTCCACATCGATTAATTGCCTCTGAACACATGGTGGTGAGAGGGTAAATACATAACATAAATATATATTCTATCTCCTTGCTTTTAAGGGCTCAGCTAAGATGTGGCAAAGTATTGTGCTCACAGTGCTGGTCATCCAGGCCACGATTATGTGTGTCTTGCTCTTCATACTTTTTGGTTGGTATGTAGTTTGGCAGCTATTCCTGTCCAAGTTCAACTTCCTGCGTGAACTGCAGACAGAAACTCAGCCATCCAAAACCAAGACTGAACATTCTGCTCATGTTGCTGGACGGAACTGGCTCCAGAATAGGAAAAAACATGCAAAGAACCATGAAAGCAATGTTAAAACACATGCATCTGGTGGCTCAGGGGTAGAGTTGCGGAGGGTTAGAACACAGAGGGTTCCCGAAGAGTTCCCAGTTCGATCCCGGGCTCCCCCAGAGTTAGCAGGTGAAAAGTTAACCTGCCGACGATACGGAGCGCCGGGAGCCACGTCCCCATGGAGGGGGGCCATGTCCCCTCAAGGGACACAGGTGAAATGTTAACGACGATACGGAGGGCCGGGAGGTAGCACCTTAACCCTAACCTCAGTAAAACTAACATGGGTGAATATCTAACCTGCTACTTTTTGGTGTAAGTAATCAGTAAAGCAACTGAGTTATTTTTTAAATGAAGTAACTAGTAACGGTAACTAGTTACTGTTTTTCAGTAACTAACACAACACTGTTGATTATAAATATAATATTGGTGAGAAAACTATTAGTATAAAAACAAGATGGGTCGGGTACAATAATGGAGTGACTTCACGTGACCAGTCTGTGACATATCTATGAAGTATGATTCCATATTTGGGCAAGGCTTCAAGCCATTCCAATGTCTACAGTAGCTCTGAAAGGGGGGGAATCGATGCGGTTAAGGTTAGAGATATGGGTAGTAATGGGGAGAGTCGGACGAACGACAGTAATGCCTGTTTCGGAACAATGGCGTGCACCCCTCTGAAAAAGGCTATAGCTATTAGCAGAGGTACTGCCAATTGCATGGGCAATGAAATTTGGTGCGCAGACCCTCGCAGACTCTTGTGTGATATCTGCCACTCCCTTACCTCTCTTGTGCATTGCCTGGTTAAAAATGTATGCCTTAATAATGCACACAGAATAATAAATGAAAGCATAATATAAAGAAGTACAATACAATGCAGGATATAACAACAAAAAGAGTCAACATCTATAGTCTGATCTGGAGGAAATAACAGCATGATGGTAAGACCATAACACATGGCAGAACTGAACAGTTCAGTTGGCTCTGCTGTGTTTGCACACAATCTGTTCTGCACAACAAACAGATGATGGAGGAGTAAAATATTCTGGGGACATTTTGTTCTCATGTTCTCTGTGCGTGTGTGTGTATGTGTGCATGCGTGCGTGCGTGCGTGCTTGCGTGCGTGTGTGCGTGCGTGCAGCGTGTGTATGCCCGTTCATGACAGATTTTCTCTGTTTTCGAGAGGTCTCTTGAACACATGTTACCCCGTCAGAAAGAGGCTTCTATAAGAATCGTGATGCCACATTCATCACGCCTAACCAGTTTATCATTGATCTAACCCAGGGGTTCCCAAACCTTTTTGTCTCAGGGCACCCCATAAATATTCTTTTAATCTGAGGCACCCACATTATAATTTTCACTCCCAGCACCTTAGCCTATTTATAGCATATCGTCGTTGTCGGGTGGAAACCTTATATCTCCAAAACCGTTCCTTTTGTATTTATCATCTAACAAATGTTCTAATCTTGTGAAAACAGCAGATATATAAGCACACAAAGCCTCTCATTGCGAGGCGTTGTGTGCTTGTAGATCGGCTGTTTTCACTAGTTTTGTGCGACGGTCTTGTATGATGAAGCAGGGTTTTGCTTTACCAAAAGACGTACTCATTTTTTCTGCCCGACAGTGACAATATTTTAGTGATTATGTTGCGAGGAAAATGTTGAGATAATAGGCATTTTGGTTAAAACTGACTGAAAATAACTTTGTACTTCAGGTTTAAAATGATACTAAATATTTTGTCAAATGTCCAAATAAAATCAAAATTTTATCAAATGATCTCGCGGCACCCCTGGACTGCCGTCACGGCACCCCAGGGTGGCCCGTCATGCCCCGTCACCCACTTTGAAAACCCCTGTTCTAACCAACAAGGTCATGATATGGAATTACTTCAATTTTAATAGAGATTTGCTTTTGTTTTTATCTACAGGCATCTGGTAAAAGTATTTGTGTGCCCAACTATCTCACACAACTGTGCAGATGGTATGCAACTAGGGCTGGTTGTCACTCAAAGTGAAGATGAGGCCATTATAGGTTATTTAAGGGTCTGTTGAACTGTTGAAAGAGTTCTTCAAAGAGATGTATTTTGCTGGAAGAGGTCAGGCAGGACCCGGTCATAGAGCCCGACCGATGCCATATCTTTTGACGGATGCCGATGTTTGCCGATGGTGAGTGCTAGACCACCGATTGCCGATGTTTAACTGATTTTTTTTAATAATATAAAATAATGACAAATAGCCTAAATTTCAAAACCTTTTTTTTCCTTTTTTACCATTGGTAATGATGGAGATGTGGTAACCAAATGGACCCTTTATAAGATCTTTAACTCGTGAGTGTAAAATGAAACCCAATGGATCCTTACGGGCAACGACAATATATTCTACGCTTTGGGTCTGAGTGGCTAAATGTCATCAAATGGTGGTCTAATATTATTGACCAATATATCGGTCGGGCTCTGTCTTATTTCTCACTCATGATGGCAAGGCAGACAGAGAGAGGAGCGCTGCACCAAGCATTCCCAAAAGCACCTGCTGCTTTGTGCCTTTCATCTCCTCCAAGCTGTGTGGAGGTGGCTGAGGACCAAGGAGCATGGCATAGACATGAAGGATATAGGAAGGCTCACACTGCCAAGGAATCAATGCCAGTGCGTGGTTCTCAAACCTTTTCTTCTGTGTGTGTGTGTGTGTGTGTGTGTGTGTGTGTGTGTGTGTGTGTGTGTGTGTGTGTGTTAGAGGGAGAGGAGTTTCTTGATTTTTTCTTTTTTTTTGGGGGGGGGGGGGGTTGCAAATGCTTGACCCCAAAGGTATGCATCAAAACTCTTTCGGGTTGCTTCCCTAATTCACCAGACTATTAGCATGGTTGCTATAGTTAGCTCACTATTGTATTTGGTCCAAGATTTATTTTTCCCAGCAAAGTGAACCTGTGTTTTGTAACTTTCTGAGTAATGTTATCCGGGTTGGCTGGCTGCACAACAGAAAAGTGAAGCTTTTGGTCATGCTTCACTATATCACAATATCTAATATAAATGGGAAGACGGAATTCATTTCCCAGCAAATTCCTTGTGACGACAACCACGCTTGCAATTTCCCAGAATTGCAACTTTCTAGTTAGTGTGGTTGCCTAAAGGGGCAAGACATTATGTTACGAGTTTAAGGAGGAACTTCTAGCCAATGAGGAAGCAGCATTCACCTTTATGCAGCTCCCTCATTGGCAAAAAGCAGTTTTAGCTGCTCCCTCATTGGGCTTGTTTCCAAAGACCTGGTCAATTGTTTCACTCACAGAATCGCCAAAATCGCCAAAAGTGATTGTCCAATGCTAACTTAGCAATCGTTGCTAACTGGCAGCTTGCCATGGCAAGCTTCTGTCAGCAGTCATACAGTAGCTGTCATTGTTATTTTGCCCGCTCACACACAGTTTGCAACATAATGACAAGACTAGGAATACCACGATAAATGCGATGGTGACTATAAGAACCAGATTCCACTTACCCAGAAGACAGTTGGAGGGTGTCCGCTTTTCCCGAGCTGAAATCTGCACTTAAACTGCAAGGCTACATGGCTTTGTTGTCGGACACATACACAGCTTAATGTCGGGAAGGTTACACAACTCACCCGCCCAGGTGATGGCAATAATAGACTACTAATCACTGTACTGTATTTACCATGCAGTACATGAAAACTCCTGTTCGGACCGGTGATAAATGATAATGACATTAAAGTTGATTGAGTTGATACCGTTTCTCCCTCTAGCCCTGAAACATGACGGTAGTATCTCAAGACCATCATGGGTCCACCTCAACCCGGTGTTGAGCAGTTTAGCCACACGTACGTCAAACCTTCAGATTTCAAAAGTGAAATCTCGCTATTTTTACGTGTCATTACTTTGACTATGGGAGGGTCACCAGCGTCGGCAGGTTAGCTACTCACCACTCACCAGCGTCTAGGTTACTGAGGTTAGGGTTAGGTTTAGGCATAGAGGTTAACATTCACCAGCGTCGGCAGGTTAGCTACTCACCAGGTTAACATTCACCTGTGTCGAAAGACTGGGACGTAGAACAAATGTTATGTCAAAATTTAAAGCACTTAAATCTTATCGGGGGCCATGTTTTTCTCACTACAAGACCCTGTTGGTTGGGAGGTCTGATACATTAAAAACCTTGTTTGAGAAAATGGCAACTAATCGGATTAAAATGCGCCTTATTAAACAATGCGGAAGATACAAGTAATTCTGCTCTAAATCTGAACGTTTGTGTAGACTTAAGTGGGATATTGGCTAAACTGCTCCACACCAGGTTGAGGTCAATCCATGACGGCCGTGAGATACAACCGAATTGTTTCAGGGCTATTTTTCCCTCTAACATTTCCCTGTGTTTTTAGCTTTTTGAAATAATGTCATGCTTATTTTTCCAGTGCATAGCCTACTGCAGGCCTTCAGGAGACATTTTGAAGCTTTTCCTCCTGAAACGATCGATTATTTACATGTGAAAAAGCTGTCATAACATGCAAGTCAATACGTGAGAAGCAAAGCTTGCCAGCGCTCCTCTCTTAGTAACTCGTTGCTAACATGGTATTGGACAAGGACGAGTTGGGGAGGGGCTTAGCGTAGGGCTAATTTATTCTTTTGAATTGGAATCATGGAAAGTAACATTTTCATTTCATTTCAAATGCATTTAGTTATACTTATTTTAAGTTTATGAACTTAAAAAAAGGACCTAAAAAGACAATGAAATGTTAATAGTTTATAGATGAGAAGGACACACTTTAGCTGACAGACTTCAGCTTGGCCCAACCGGTTGTGTCTCTCACTCCTAAGGGTGGATAGTTCCATAATACGTGGTTGCAATGGTCCTCCAGAGGTGGTATTGGATCTGTGGTGGCGAACAGCGCTGCTTTTTCAATGTCTTTCTTCACCTCCGCGTCGATACCCTTAAGTTCCTCAGCGCTGGTCATGCTGTTGTTCAGCATGCGCTGCCTGAGCATGTTGATGGGATCACTCTCGCTGCGCACCGCCTTGATTTCGTCGCGCGAGCGGTAACTGATGCCGGGATCACTCATGCTGTGTCCGTGGTAACGGTAGGTCTTCAGTTCCATGACGACGGGACCCTTCCCGGATCGGCAGTGATCTGCGGCGAATTTGATGGCTTCCCTGACGCCGAGCACGTCCATCCCGTCGACCCGGAGGCCAGGAATGTAGCCGGCCCTTGCATGGAAGTCAGTGTAGGCGGCGGCTCGCTCCGCAGAGGTGCCCATGCCATACCCGTTGTTCTCGCAGACGAAGATGACGGGCAACTTCCACAGAGATGCCATGTTGTAGGCCTCAAACACCTGTCCCTGGTTGGCTGCGCCGTCACCATAGAGATTGACCATGATCTGGTCGTTTCCCTGTAATTTGCAAGAAAGGGCGACGCCTGCTCCCACGGGGACCTGAGCTCCCACAATACCGTTTCCTCCGTAGAAGTTCTTACAGTACATGTGCATGGAGCCTCCCTTTCCCTTGGCCATTCCTCCTCTGCGTCCAGTGAGCTCGGCCATGATCTCACTCACAGTTCCGCCCCTGGTGTAGGCGAAGCCGTGGGCACGATATGCTGTTATCAGGTGGTCCGTTGGGTTGATTCCTGCCTCGATGCCGACTGCACATGCTTCCTGGCCGTCGTACAAGTGGCAAAAGCCCTGGATTACCTTTTGCTTATAGAGCTCGTCAGACTTCATCTCCATGCGTCTAATGGTCTGCATGGCCTTGTAGTATCGCAGACCCTCCTCACGGGTCATGGCCACCCGCACAGGCGGGCCCTCCTCAAATTTGTGGAGGTCCCATTTCTTTATGTCAAAGGTGGCCTCAGGGGTGAAGTCAGCATATGTACGTGTTGATACGACCGCTGCAATGGCATTCCGTTGAGCACCCACTCTCAGCACTTTAGAAATATTAGCCAGCATCTTAGATATGATAATTCTTATGGGATCCAGAGTTGACAGGAGAATGTGTGTATCAGAAAAGGTGTAGCAGCAATGACCTCAGGTGTTTTTCCTGTTCCTTTTATACTCGGGTCACTATGACACAGACATAACCATATAAGATGTTCCCAATGCAGCTACAACTGTCTAACCTGAATGCGCAAATAAATCAGTCAGCTCAATATGGCACAAATATGGGCATATGTTATGTTGGACAGGGGGTCCGGGAACTCCATATATGGCTTAACATCTCCCAGAGTTATGGGGGTTCTTGCAAATAAAACGTTTGAGAACCACTTGTAGGCCTACCAATGGACTCAAAATGTGCTATAGTGTCATATAGTCAATCATTGTCATACATATTCTGAAGAAAACCTGTCATACATATTCTGAAGAAAACCTGGAAAACCTACTTGGCATTCAGTAATTGGGTCTTGTGATCAAAATAGGAACATTATAATTATGTATAAAACAGAAAGTCAAAATATTGCCACAGACTATGCCTAGTCTTGTGTTCGTGTATGAACATATTGATGACACCTGCTCCCATTATGTGTTGTTTCTCCTGGAAGGAGCTAAGCTCCAACATCTGTCTTTGTCCGGGACACGGGACACAAAGCTTGGCCTACATCCTTGCACATAGCGCTCAGAGTTTGTTGTACGCCCAGGGTCACATTGTCCAAAAAATCAAACCTCGGTTCGAAGTGAAGCGGTGAACTGTTATTCTATGTGTTCTGGAGTTATGAACTCTGTGATCTGTACATTCTTTATATTCTGAATGAATGAATGAATGATTTTATCTGGAGGGCCGAATTGTCATGTGAAGCTTGACCAATCCTCAAAGTATCCAATCATCAGACCGGGACGGACACTACACACATATTCTGGACGTACGGGACAGATAAAACATGTTCATTCTGGACTGAAATGACCATATATGGACATGGGACACACATTTTGTTTTTGAAAAAACCTGTTCATTCTGGACTGATATTCTGGACGTACAGGACAGATAAAACCTGTTCATTCTGGACTGGAATGACCATATATGGACATGAGGTGACAGACTTCTTGTTTTTGAAAAAACCTGTTCATTCTGGACTGAGATGACCATATATGGACATGAAACACACATTTTGTTTTTGAAAAAACCTGTTCATTCTTGACTGAAATGACCATATATGGGCGTGGGACACACAAAGCGACTCATTGGAAGCGGCTTTCGCCGCTTCAAAAAATGTGAAAAAAAAATAAAAAAATAAAAACGTTTAAATACTATCACAGGAGGTGGCAAACAATGTTGCCTGAGCCATTGTTCTGATGGAATGTCCGGGGTGGGTTCATATAGCCAGAGATGTCATGACGAGGGCATGGCGGGAAGGGACTTTGCCTGCTCTTGATCATGTCAGCTCTTGTCATTCATTGACTCGTGGTCGACCTAACAGGACCTGAAGGTCCAGAGGGCACTTGCCTGGAATGCCTTGCATGGGATGAGGAGAGAATCAAGACCTCAAAGAGGCGGCTGTTCATAGCTACAGTGGAGTCAGTACCGCTGTATGGGGCTGAGACTTAATTAATGACGAAGTCTAATTAACAACAATGTACTGGGCTGGATTAAGGCTTCGTAGTGCCCAGGAGTATGACGAAGTTCTAGTGCCAATTTTCTCCGAACAGCACGCAAATCGGTACACATTATCTCTATAATCATGTGATCAAGACGGATCTGTCTGATCTTTCATATTCCATACTGATTGGTTAGGATTGGCATCTAAAGTTAGCGGGAGTAGCTCGTTTTGAACAAAATTTCTCAAATCATGTCCGATTGCTATGAAGGTTCACACACACATATTCTACACTCCCACAAAGAGGAGCATTTGTTCTAGTCTGCCACTGCGATGGTTGTGAAAAAAAAAAAACTCTTCAGACTCCAGGCAGCAGTTAACTGTATTCACTAACCCGATCACTAAATAGCCCATGCATTAATCCGGGCCTGATGAGCAAAGTGGTTGAGAAGTGGAGAAGGGAAGGGACAAACTGGCACAGCTTTGGCAGGAACTACAAGGGAGTGGGCAGGGATGGGGGGTTAGAAGGGACAACAGTAGGCTCTACACGTTCTCTCCTCCAAGAGATGCTCTAGAAAAGGAAAACAATAGTAACCAAGACAAAGGCATTGGCTTCATTGGCTTCTCAGAGGGATATTAAATGACCAAAGTCTCATCTCACGTTGTTGTTGTTTTATTACTGTGCATTTGGCTAGGATGGTGGCTGGTCTTCGTAAATATGTCCTGTTGTATGTCACGATATCCTGTTAACGTGCTCATCTTCCCAGCTATTTTGCAATGGCAGTGGTAGTACAAGATGTAAACAAAAAAAAGTCAACTACCGCCTATACAGAACTTAGTGTGGAATGCAACAAGGCGGTAAGGTTGGCTATGAAGAGACCTCTTTAATATCCATTTCTCCTCAGGTAGTCGGTTGTGTTAAACACCTTCTGGTTGAGCAGTCCTCCATGGATGCCTTCCTTCCCCATGACTAAAACCAACACTCGGTTGGCCTTTCCTGCGGAGATGTTGTACGTCGGCCCTCCTCCTTGACTCTTTGTCTTGATGTCCATTGACCAGTCAGTGTCCACTAGGAGGCTGTCCCTGATGACGGAGCACTTCATGTTGCCTAGAGTCAGCCCGTTGGTGAAGAAACTGTGTCGATCCTCTCCCACTATGGTGTCAATCTCTTCACTCGTTATGTTGACGAATATACCGCCGGGAAGCGATGCCCACACATATTTGCCGTCCACGTACCCAACGATGGCCGCGTCCTGGCAGAGGCCGTCATCCATCAGGTCGTCCACGTAGCTTTGCCAGGACATGATTATTAGTAGCGAATGAATTCAAAAGGTGAAGAAGAATGCGTCTGACAGATTAGTTCCAGGTGTTTGCAAGTGGTTAAGAGCTGTGGTTTGAGTGGTTTTATTGTCGTCAGATTCAAAGCCGCTTTGTTCTGCTGGAGCATTTTTCACTTTTCATAATAACTAGAGAGGCAAATATGGAATTGACTGGCATCATCTATCTATAAATTAGGGAAATCTACCTGTGTGTGTCTGCGCTGACGTCATCCAATGGGAAAACCCTTTGGAAAACAGACATTGACGTCATCCAATGGGAAATTTGGGGGTTGAGAGGCACTGTCATAGAGGCCTAACGTCATGCACTGGCCTGCCATCTGGTGACTGATCTGGCTTTCCTGAAAGTAGTGAATATAACAAAGAATTCTTTGTCTTTTTTTATTGTCTTAGAACTGGTTCATACAGTAGCTTTCAACATCAATTTCAGCAAATTACATTTTACAGTTATACAGTATAGTTCCAATGCATGATTAAATCGAGCCGTTGATCTTTCCCACGACCTTTCATGTGTGTGAGTATAATCAATCCTGCTTTGGTGACACCCTTTTATATGCAGACTGTAATCGGATACTAATACAAAAGAATAAAGAAAAGAAAAGAAAAACAACTTGTTATCCATCTATAATGAGTTGTGAGTCATCACATTAGTGTCTTTCTTCACTTACTGTATCAACCAACCATGCCATGTCAGTCTCTGAGCCTGCTGCGGCTGCATCTGAACCCCAGTACTCCAATGGTCCACTTACACATTAGTGTTGATTTTGACAGCAAATTTAGATGTTTTACTCTAGTTTTAGTTGACTAAATCTACAGTTGATTTTGTTGACTAAAATATATTTTGGCCGTCCTTGATGGCGTCGCAATTGCAGATTTTACTCTTGGTTGCATGCTGAAAATAGATCTACAAGCTCACAACACGTCACAACGTGTTTGTGATTATTTACTTGAGTATTTCCAATTTCCAATACTTGTACTTCTACTCCACTACATTTCAGAGGCAAATATTGTACTTTTACTCCACTACAATTATTTGAAAACTTATAGTTATTAGTTACTTTGTAGATTTGTATTATTACTGGCATTTCCCATACCCTGAAAACGGGGGGTGCTCTCCATTCCGACATGTCTCCATTCTGACAGTGACTTCTTATTGTCGGAGTGGCAACACTTCCATAGAGGTTAGGGTTAGGGATAGGGTTAGGGTTAGACGTCGGAAAGGAGACATGTCGGAATGGAGAAAACGCCACTTTGGCCTAATACACATCAGCTGGAGTCATTCATATTCAAAACACATGCCAGTCATCACAAACAATTCCGGTGTGATTTGTGAAGTCTACTAAAGATTATTTACTCACGGAATAGCCTACCGATATGCACAGAGATCCGGGCCACTCTACTGTACATGCCAAGGTTTAGTTTGGTGTGAAAAGGTGTCCTAAAAAGGTTTTCTATTAAACAGATTTTTTCCCCCACCCTTTTCTTTCTTTAATGTTTTCTTTGCTTGATGTTTTTGTGTAAAGCATAGCTTTACGCTCAGCAAGGCATACTTACTTACTTACTTACTTACATTGAATTGTTTTGTTGAAATGTGCTATACAAATACATTTGCCATGCCATGCCTTGAACTGAGAGCAGTATGAATAAACACTATTTTTGAATGATTACAACCTTGTCAGATATTTTCGGTTCAGGAAAATATAAGACATCATTTCACAATGCATAATGCACATATTTTATTGAGACATCTAACGAGCTCAGAGTGAGTTTCTGACTGGGCAGTAGTATTTTCTCTGGCAGATTCATCATGTTTCCAGGCTAGACAGCCAAGGAACTCACTGTCATATTAGTCTACATCAGCCTGTTGTTTAGCCTATTTTATTTGGCTGAACAGATTCTTTATTCATTCTGGTTGCTGTATACTAGGCAACCGGACTATCGTTCTTGTCCATGTTTATTTCACCTATAGAGTAAACCTTTTTTTCTGTAAACGTGTCTTTCACCTAGAGTAAACCTGTTTTCAGTTAACTTTTCTCTAACCCCCAAAATCCATTGAGTTCAATGGACAGATTTTTGTAACCTTTTTCTGTAACCCCAAAAGTCTATGAGTTCAGTAGCCTTTTTCTATCCCTTTTCTGATTGAACAATATATAATGTACAATCAGACAGGATATAATATAAATGGTAAGACGGAATTCAGTTCACAGTGGATTCTTTGTGACTCGTGTCAGTGCAACCACACTTGCAATTTCCCAGAATTACACCTTTCTATAGTTAGTGTGGTTGTCAGTAGGGCAACCAGACTACTACTAGTATTCTGGTTACACAATATGATGTCATCAGTGATGTCATCAGTGTTGGCATTGATGCTGATTGTAGTTGAGTTCAATGGGGTGCTAGCAAGGATTGGTCGATCTTCAAATGACGTTCCGGTTAACTAGTCAATAAATAGGCAACCACACTTGCAATTTCCAATTGCATCTTCTCTAGTTTATTACTCGCGCCAGCAGAGCACGCAAGTACTGCTTTCGGTTGCATACGTATGTACGTATGTCGATGTCTGCCCGTGTTTAAGCCCGTAGCCCAATCAGGGACCAGCATTTCTGGTGATGCCACTGACATCGCCAGTGGTGATGTCACTGGCATTCTGGCATTGCCAGTGGTGATGCCAGTGGTGAGCGCACCTCATGGCACGCTCTGCTATCGCACAAGTAGCACATGTGCACAAGACGTAAGTTGGCAACTCAACAGAGAGCAGTTATTCATTCATTTGCTCGTCCCGACGGCTCTCATTGACCTCATGTTTCCTTCCCAGTGCCTGACAGATAGATCTTCATGCCTGCTGGAATTGCAGGACCAAGTTAAGTTAAGTGTCCTATGCTTCTTTTATAATAAAATAATCCTTGGTGAAACAGGGGCTAGGGGCTAGGCAGGCCTCAGCCAAACGGTCGAGAAGGTCAAACCACAACCTCTGCACGGTGACTGTCTGAACATCTTGGGCATTGGCAAGTACCTGGGTGGTTGTTACGTTGGTCAACAATGTAAAAAACTTCTGCACGGCAGTGCTGAATCAAGTTTCTGTTACCATATTTTAAAACAATGAAATAAAACAAAAAACTTCTGTATGTTAAATATCTATTTTTTAAAATCTGGCTTTGTGTTCCTAGGAATGTATCTGTTTGTATGAATGTCCCGCATTGTGGGATGCTTAATGAAATGAACTCATAAATAGCATCACTCACTTCACACTTTTTAGTCATAACTTAAGAGTACACTATTATGTTTGTGAACATCACCCTAAGATCTACAAGCTCACGCAGCAAGCACATTGTGAGCTTGTAGATCAACATGTGTTTTTATCAATTTTATTTGGAGAGATTTGGTTTTGAGGGAAAAGGGGAGGGGACCAACTAGTACAGATGATCCCTGGGGACTCCGGTCAATGAAGATTATGTAGTGAACATGGGTGGATGATGCATCTGACATGACGCAGAGCACATACATATGTGGAGCATCCCTTGTCCATGGAAATGTCCATGATCTACTTCCAGAGGTCAGGAATTTGTCTCCAGTTGTCCTTTCTTTGCTCTATTTATGTCCTTGATGCTCTATATGTCCTTGATGATCTCCTCCATCTCTTCTTTGGAATACATGTGGAAGGTCTTGCCCGGTTCCATTGTGGCCAGCTCGATGTTGGTGGCGCTGAGCTTCTCTTCCATCACCTGTTTCAGAATGGTGAGAGAGTGCTTGATGGCGTCTTTCAATGTCATGGACTTATGGTAGACCTCCTGCAGTGAACTCTGAGCTCCCTCGGCGGCCGAGCCAATGGCCCGAGCGTCACACTGCACAAACGTGCCAGATGGATCCATGTGGTACAGCTGTGGTCCTTTCTCATCTAGGCCGCCAAAGAGGAGTGCTACACCAAAGGGCCGACTCATGGCTCCAGCTTCTGCATCCTCTTCTCCAAACTGGAGTGCGAGTTTGGACACCGCCTGAGTCACGCCCTCCACGGTCATAGTCTCGTTGTAGGTAAACCAGTGGTTCTGTGTTTCCACTCGTGCTTTGTCAATGAGAGTCTTGGCATCAGCTATCAAGCCGCTCATGGCACAGCCAATGTGAGAATCGATCTCCACAATCTTCTCAATGCTGCTGGGCTCCATCAGAGGAGAGGTGATCCTCTTTTCCACAACCAAGCACACGCCCTCTGATGTCTGGATGCCTATGGCTGTGGACCCCAGCTTTATCGCTTCGATTGCATATTCAACCTGAAATAATCTTCCTTCAGGGGAGAAGGTATTAACCCCCCGGTCATATTCCGATCGTGTCAAAAACATTGTCAAATAATATTGAAGAGCTGACAGTTGAACTTATCTTTTTCCACTATCAAATAATAATTCTAACCAGACACCGAGTTGACACTCTGTGAGGTGTTCCTTATATACTCTCTTGATGATGGAACCATGATGTAGACGTCCATATTTGTATAGGAGGTCATGTATGGAGTCATGATGGCTGACGTCATAGAATGGCGACATGGCTGAGGTCCAAAAATATAGAATCAATGTTCTATCTTTCGAAAAGGCAAGATCTCATGTCTAACCGGTGCCTACACCAATAGTTTTTGGTGTATATAATTTTCTTTTCTTCATACTACATTTTAAAGAAATTCAGCAGTGTATTTGAACGGTGCTAACAGTTCCTACATCTGGCTTATGTCTGTTTGTATGTATGTCCCACATCCACACTTTATTAATTAATAATGAAATGAACTCATAAAAAGCACTGCTCACTTCACACTGGGCGTGGTTTTTTATTAGTGTGGTTGCCAGGGCAACCACATTATTACTCTGGGGAATTTTGCAGTTTTTACAACTCTTAGTCTCATTGACTTGAATGGGAAACTCCATATATAGTGAGTAACTTTTAGGTATCTGACTTTTCCCATTGACTTTGAATGGGAAACACCATATATAGTAAGGTAACTTTTAGGTATCTGACCTTTCCCATTGACTTTGAATGGGAAACACCATATATAGTGAGTAACTTTAACGTGATGTAAGAGTAAGGTAACTTTTTAGGCAACCACACTCGCAATTTCCCAAATTGCAATTTCTCTAGTTTTCAATCCTTCTAGGTAATCTGGTCATTTAAAGTTAACTTCCTGATAGCATCTTCATTGAAGGCAGTCCTGAGAAAAGGGGAGACATTTGTGTGATTTTTGTTGCCTGGCCTGAAACGAATTACACTATCATTGTACAAGTTTTCCTCCTTGACAATCTTTGAGTTTTATCCTATTTTTTTACGGTGCCCCTGGAAGGAACTAAGCTCCAACATCTGGCCTTTTCCGGCTCTGAAGTGTGGCCTACATCTGGCCCACATCTTGGCACAAAGCGCTCAATGTTTGTTGTTCGCCCAGGCCCCAGGGTCACATTGGCCAAGCTTCGTATGACACTCAATGAAATTAACTCATACATTGCACAGCTCACTTTACACTAGGTGTGATTTGTTTTTAATCTATTGACTTTTATGCCCAATGTATGACACAGTGTTTGACATAAAGCATTTTATTTGCTGTGTGTAGCAAACTGCTTGCCTCTGAGTCACTGGGTGAGTGAAAGGGTGTAAAAATTGCTACTATAGAGTTATAATAATAATATAGCTGCTAATCGTACCATGAGGTCATAAATCTGCAGACAAACATGGCAGTAGCCTATTGATCAACACAATATTGTCTATATGAAATCTGGAAGCCCTGCCCTAGTCATAGTATTTTGAAAAAAATGTCAATTAGTCTTAGTCATATTTTAGTCGTCTGAAATGTTTCAGTTTTAGTCGACTAAATATCATAAGATTTTAGTTGACTAACGCATTGCTCTGGGCTTGTAGCTATTTTCAGAGTGTAATCCCCGAGCGCAACCAAACAAAAAATGCCTTTTCTTTAGTTCTACTGGATCTCTTCTCCACTAGTCCCTCCCTAACATTTAGTCTATTTTTTTTGTTGACAAAATTGTCAATATATTAGTATTAGTTTTAGTCATCTTTTTATTTAGTTTTCGTCAGTGAAAAAAGGTAGTCGACAAAAATATTTCGTCATAGTTTTAGTCAACAAAATCAACACTAGCCCAGATCCAAATAGCACTTACTCCACTTTCCTGGCATCTGTTGACACAGAAAATAAAATGCTACGAGGACTGTGTTCCGCTGGGCTTCCTGTGATAAAGATTATTCCGCACATTCAGGAAATTGAAGGAACCATCACAGACATTCATTTCAACAGATGGCTTGAAAAAAGTTGGTAGCAGCTAAATGTAACCGCTAGTATGGACGGATGGTAAGTGTATTATTGCCAGCAGAGCGTGCAAGTACTGCGTTCGGCTGCGTA
This sequence comes from Nannobrachium achirus, assembly GCF_963921795.1. Lineage (NCBI taxonomy): Eukaryota > Metazoa > Chordata > Actinopteri > Myctophiformes > Myctophidae > Nannobrachium > Nannobrachium achirus. The sequence goes on from NC_137817.1 coordinate 51,729,254, forward strand.
TGTATGTGGGTGTGGGTGTCCTTCTTTGTGGCAACTTTCTGGCAACGTCATCATTAACAGCCAATGAGGGCCCGGCATTCCTGGTGATGCCAGTGGTGAGCGCACTGCATCATGGTGCGCTCTGCTGACGCGCATGGCCTATTTGTGCACAAGGCGCTCCACAGAGTGCTCCACAGAGTGGACTCAACAGAGTGCAGTTCTTATTTCTTGGAACACTGCTTGCCGTGCCTTTGATGTAGCAATAATGTTTTCATATTAGAGTCTGTGGCAGCCAGCAACATTGTATATTATGAAACATAATGTTGAATGAATCCAACAGGATAAAGTAAACCTTAATATTATGTCTTTTGACAAAGTATAGTGCTGCAGCAGCTGTGAGTCTGTCACTAATCAGCACAGCACGCCTTATCACATCAAAGGCATTGCACGTTCCAAATGAATATGTTTAATACAGTGGATAAATGCAGAGTGTGACAGTCACTTCAACAGAAAGAGTGCAAATCCTTGTTGTAAAAATGTAGAATTGTTCGTCATATCGGCTAGGCCCAGTTTGTCACATATTTCTCAGGACGATTTTTTGTCGGGACGGGTCGGGCTAAACTTTTGGGCCGATTAAAGTTCTTGAAATTGAATGAAAAGCTTTTTTTTTTGCTCTCTCTTTTCTTTACTTTTTTCTTTTCTTTTTTTTTTATATGGACCAATCTGATATGGACCAAAAGGTTGCATTACGTGCTCAGTCCCCCTCAAGGTGATGTGGTCCTTTGGGCAGAATGTTTCATTTGAAAAAATGTCTATACAGTCTTCCCAGCAAGGGGAATCGGACACTTACTGTATTATGCCATCATATTTCGTGACCTCCTATGCTGGCCTTGAATTACAGTGATCAGTGCTTCTACTTTAGCCAAAAGATTAGCAAGTTTAAATATTTTCTTCCACTCCCTACAGTGAGTATTACCCTGCTTTCCCTGTTTATGTTCCTATGAATTATTTTGGACACCCAAGGTTTGTTATCAGGGAAAAGTATCATTCGATTTCTTGGGGATTGCTAATTCGTAATAAAAATGCACGCAGAGACCTCATCAGTAAGTTAAAGGGATATTCCACTTTCAAAAAAACTTTTGGTCATTTTATCGTCTAATCAGGCTTTTATGAACAACAGTTTTTAATCAAAAATACATGAAAAAAGTTACATCCATTTGAAAGATAACAACCTCACGTCCACCACGTTGTGTTTTTTTTTCCATCGCCTCCTAAAGACGAGGAAATAACCTTTTTCCTGGTTACGTCATCGACGTGTCAGTTGATGTCCAGTTGACGTCCAGGGAATACTGTGAGTGCTGACCCATAGGCTAGTGGACAGCGCCATCCAACATAAAAAAACATAGCTCGGGCGGCGGCATGGAACATTCAGCGCTAGCTTGGGAAACTCTATTTAGGCTGACAATGAGTTACGTATCGGCATTAAGATCTACCCTTTGGCTGCACCTCATTGGCTAAGGGCCCTGCCTTTGTACTGTCGAGGAGAACTTGACTGATAGATCTTACATCATTTTGAGGAGAACTTGACTGATAGAACTAAGTCATTTTGAGGAGAACTTGATAGATAATGAAAATAACATATGTGTGCTCGCTTTCAGCGAGCCCATCACAATAATAATAACAGCAGTAGTAGTAATGCTGCAATACCTTTGTAAAGCACCTTTCTCAATACATAACCACAGTTAATAGAGTGAAACAGTCAGAAAGGCTGTTTAAACTATGCCAGTGTCAGACACAGATCACCACACCCCCAATAATGAGTCATTGGGCTTATCAAGTGTAAATACTCCACGCATCGGGTCTCAAACTGTGTTTGTTTATTCTGCTCTGGTGACATTTAATGCTTGCAGGGCTACTTGGCTGTTATTGCTGGAGTATTCTGTCTGGTGGTTATTGGCTGTCTCCCACAGAGTGACCTTTTTGCGGCTTAAACAACTTGAGCGCTGCTATAAAGATCATGCCCTTCCATGTGCAACATGGCGAGGCTATGCATGCAGAGTCAGACAGGAGTGCACTTATGCTATAGGCTGCTCTTTGACACACGACAAACTCCCTATCCCACTAGATTCTGGAGTCCCTTAATGACTATGTTCGGTTTAGTCCCAGTGGTGACCTTTAGTCTCAGCAATGCTAGCTTAAGTTTACTCAAAGTCACTGACATACAGTATGATACTAACGCTTTCTGTCTCTCTCTCTCTCTCTCTCTCTCTCTCTCTCTCTCTCTCTCTCTCTCTCTCAAACAACAAACAAAAATACTCTACCTCATATTTTGTTCCAGTGCGACAAATCTCAGCCAGGCATACTGTACATTGTAATGTACCATCTGTATTGTATTGACCATCTTTCAAGTTTTAAGACACACAGAGCATTCATTTGCCTTGGTCATTGCAGACACAGCGTCTTGTTGGGTTTGTCTTTTTCTTGGTGGGTGGGATTTTCTCGGGCGATGGCTTGAGCTCCTATAGCGGCCGGAGGATCAGGTGCTCGGGGAGCCGTGTTGGGCTGGTCCAGTCCTTGAAAACGGTTTCAATGAAGGATAACGTTCAGTTGAGCTTAGCTTATTGATCTGCCATTTCACTTTCTCTTTTTTTTTCATTTTCATATAAATTTTAATGAATGTAATTAAAAACAGCTTTCCCTTCCTGCATGGGAGGTTAGCATGCTGCCAAGAGTCTTGCATTATATGGCCAGTACATCTTGGCACAACGCGCTCAAAGTTTGTTCTACGCCCAGGGTCACATTGGCCAAGCTTTGCGGGACGCGTAATGAAATTAACTCATAAATAGCACTGCTCACTTCACACTAGGTGTGTTTTTTTAACCACTAAAGACCTCAGGACGATTTTACAAATGTCGTCTAAATAAAATATGTTTCTATGTCTGTTCTATATTTCAACGACCAGGACACCCAAAATTATAAAAGACTATTTTATCTACCGACCCGTATCTCAAATATTTTGTTCCAGAGACCCCCAGAAGCAGAATTTGAGTTAAAATGTTTACTTTCCAATAATATAAAGATTTGCTTATTTTAATCATTTTTTCAAAAATAGCAGAGTATATCTGCTATTGTTGAATAGCTAAACTACTGAAACCCCGGGCTAATGTGATTCGGGAGCGTGTCGCTATTTCTACAAGTCATCTTTTCTACAACCAAACCTATAACTCTAACCTCCATGGGGTGAGTAGCGATACCTGCCGACGCTCCGTTGTCGAAATGATGTGCGTTCAAAAAAGCGAGATTTCCCCATGTGATTCTCTACTCATACAGTATTATGTTGTGACCACATATATTTTATTTATACGCCTCTATTGTGTCTCACTGCATCTATACAGTATTCTGCCCGTGTGGCTTGTTTGTCTTCTTTGGCCTCAGAGCATTTGTATTCATGGTCATGAATTGCATTAATAGGTACTCATTAGCTTGCAATGAATAATTGATGATTAAATTATTAACTTCTATAAGAACAGAGTCAGTCCTACGGGCATCTGTTTGCCTGCCTGCCTGCCTGCCAGTCAATCAATCTTCTTCAGACCATCTGTCTGCATGTACTCTTAATTAGCCTGTCCACCTGTTTGTCACTGTCTGTCTGTCTGCTGTATGTCTGTCAAAATAAGTTTCCAAGACCTGTCTGACTAACACACTCCTTTTATCTCCAGCTATCTCATCTGTCCCAGTGTAAACACGCAGATGAATGAATGAACGAACTAGAACTGCACTCTGTCGAGGTGCCAACTTGCTCCTTGTGCTCATGTAGGCCAAGTCTTAGAACAAAAACTAGGCTCTACTCAATTTTATTGGTGAAACATTTTTACACTCAAAAATATTGAGTAAATATTACTGATATGAAATCAGGTAAATGAAACTCAATTAATTTGAGTAAAAGTAACCAAAACTTTTACGTACTTATTAACAACTAAAATTGAGTACAATGACCTAAAGAAATTGAGTAGATTTAATTAAATGATTCAGTCAATGCCACAAAAGACTACAAGTAAATACATTGAAATATTAAGTAGATCTAATTGAATATTAGAGTATGATTTAACAAAACAAATATGTCACATTTACTCTATTCATTTACTTTTATTGATTTAATTCATATAGTACCATTTTACCCCTTTCATTTACTTTACCTTTTACTCCAGGAGTACATGATGTCAAATGAATACACATGAAATAATTATGCAGATAATTATGTTTTTAATCAACTCATTTTGACCATTGTAACACCACATCAAGTATGAACATTCAACATACTTCAGTATGTAAATGACATGCAACAATGCCTGCAAAAACAATATGTTTAAAGATAATGATCAGGAAAGGGGTATCCCTGACACTTTTAAAAATTTTAAAGTTTACTAAAGAGCAGTGTGTGTTCACAATACTGTATATAAGTACCTCTAATTGAACTGTGCATACTGTAAGTAAGCAGTCTGTCAAACATTATGCACCATAAGAACAATGAGCCCATCAAATAAACAGTAAGTCATAACCACAAAATACATTAAAGAAGACAGTCAGAGGCCATTTGGCATGAAAGGAAATCACAACTTGGAATATGAAATAATAAATAAGCATTTACAGTAGCTCAACATTTAAACATATTGACTATGCACACGTGTAATGTCTATATGCTAAACTGACCTGTTTGCATTATGACTCGAATGCACCAGAAACAAACACTTTACATGAACTAATTACTATCAGCAACAAATACCATTGCAAAAATGCTGTTTTGACAATAAATCCACTTTCAGTTGGTTATACCCACGTTCTGAGAGCATCTTGCTGAACAGTAGTCGGCAAGCAGACATTTTTTCAGTCTCTGAACTTTGGCTGAAAGGTGTCCGCGGGATCCAACTCAACTAGTACTTTTTGGAACATCTCAAGACCATATCTGAGGTTCTTGGGGTATCTCAGATTAAAGGCATAGTCCCAACAGATAGCAGCAGATCCCCAAGATTGTTGAGGGCAGTGATGCCCTTAATCACAATACCTACATCAGTAGGTTCATTCATTGAGTCCTCTTGGTTCTGCAGCAGGTAGATCTTCATCTTCTTCATCATCACCTCCTCTGTCAACTTCTCTTCTACTCTGACAGGTGCACCAGCAGCTTCCTTCCTGCACACATTGTGAAGATAATTGTTTAGAGCTCACTTTCAGGCTAAATGTTACAAGACACACAGACACACATTGAGCAATCCTAGCTGTCTCCACACATGCAGCCCTGGGCATAATCTTGAATAAGTTGGACCAGACATGCAACGGATGCAACAGCCATTCAGCCAATGTCACAACCTTCTCTGGGCATCACTATGCTGTTCCTTTGCATGTGATGGTCTCATCCACGATCACATTAAAACGTCAAAAAAAATATTTTACTAACTTGAAAGTCCTTGATCTTGACACTCTCTTCTTCCAGATGGTCGACGAGACATCGGATGATGACCTCTCGTGTTCGTTGATTGGGGATTCCTCTCTGCAGAATAGAAACATAATTATTTGAACAATAAAGAAAAAGTATGACTGCACTTTCATAAACTAACATAAACTTTGGCAATACAATTGTTTCCACAACCCAGTTTTAGCAACGGAAGCTGGGAGACTGTCCTTAGTAGCTATTAAGACATACATTTAGAAATTAATAATCAGGAGAGAGAGTTGCAGGGGATAAAGATGAGTTTAGCATAAATTAATGTAGTAATTATTGTCATTAGCCAGGTGAAATATAATTAAAGCAGTTAGAGTAAATGAAAGTTTCATACCTGAAGTAGAATACTCATTTGTGCCCAAACTGCCCTTCTTGGACTGGAACATGGACAGTAGTTTGGGGGTATAGAAGTCCAACATTGCCATACATTTTGGCTCAAGATTCAGTGTGGTGATCATCCTGAACTTTGCACTAACCTGGAAGACAGAGATGAGGGGAAGAGAGTAAAAAAGAAGACGTGAGATTATAGATCTGGTATTTTCCCCCAGGATAGGGATGCTAGGGTATACAAGTAGTTAACTACAATGACAAGATGTCTGCCACATTCAGGTCTAATTCCTGTAACCATTTCTGTAAACATCTAACAAGGCAGGCCAACTATCCTTGATGTCTGCTGGCTGACAACATCATGTCATATAATGCTTAATATCTGCAACCCAATTTTACAGGGATATAGTTAATAATAATAATTGTATACTTCAAAAAATAGTGGATATAGCTGATCTACAGCTCACAATCTCGAGCTTGTAAATTGGTCATTTGAGCATTTCTGAAGAAAAAAAAATAATAATAATTCAAATAACTGACACCATGTGAGGCTTAGTCAATTTATGATTCCAATAATTACTTGGCCAAACCAAAATCAAGGAATACCGTATAATCATGTTGCTTATTTACTTCATACTTTTTCCAAGTCTTTTACACATGTAATCCTCATTGAACACCATAATAGATACATGTAGATAATATGTAGGCCTACCTGTGCATTTTATCTTCATGTACACGCCATTGTATGCAGCTGTGCATAGCTTGTAATAAATGCAAAAAGTCATGACTAGAGGGCTTGCACATTACCCTCACTGTGACCTTAGCTGCAAACCTTTGTAAAGAACACAAGTTATACCCAATACATTTATGTAGCCTATATGCACAAAGATACAGTAAATCTACTTACCAATATTTGCAAACACTCTCCAGGTCTCTTGTTGAAAAAGATGTGTGCTGCTGCTGCTGCTGCTGCTGCTGTTTGTTGACAGAATGTTCCAGTAGAATTTTCCCATGAACCCTTTTTTTTCCCCATGAACCCTTGTGTACAATTTTGAATCTTAGTCATATCTACTCAATTGTTTAGGTTGTTGTGAGAGATGAAAGATTATTTAGTTGGAATTAATAATAATTAAGGGTCTTTTTAAATTGATCCATATAAGTACTCCATACTCAAATATTATGAAGGAAAATTACCAAAACAAATTGAGTATAATTCATGAATAAAATCAGTTGGTCAAATACTAATTTATTCTCACGAAATTAACTCAAATAATATATGTACATCTAACTCAAAACGAACAGTTGGATTTTTACTCATTTCGTTTGGTGTGACCTACTCAAACAATCACATACATGATATTCAGTGATTTTATTGAGTAAATATAACTTTTTCTAATAGTGCCATATACTCGGCCGCAGAATCATTTCTCAGAGTGTACTTGTGCGCCAGCAGAGCGTGCCATGAGGTGCGCTCAGCACTGGCATCACCAGGAATGCTGGTCCCTCATTGGCTTTTAATGATGATGTTGCCAGAAATGCTGGTCCCTGATTGGGCTACGGGCTTAAACACGGACAGACACCGACATACATACACAGCCGAACGCAGTACGTGTGTGCTCTGCTTGCGCAAGTAATACATGAATGAAGGTGATGATGATGATGATGATGATGATGATGATGATGATGATGATGATGATGAGAGGCATTTCCCTAATTTCTCCTTGAATCAAATGACAGCCAAGTAAGTGTCTCTTGCATCCTGTACTCTTCTTCCCCTCTCTGTCTCTCTCTCTCTCTCTCTCTCTCTCTCTCTCTCTCTCTCTCTCTCTCTCACACACACACCGATTTTCCCAAATCCATTTAGCTTACATGGCCTTATTCAATGCCCAAGCTATTCAGCCCTGTAAGCCAATCAGTGTCTAAATAAGAGCAGGGGAGAACTGGGCTGTGTATGTGTGTGTGCGTGTGTGCGTGTGTGCGCGTGTGTGTGTGTGTGTGTGTGCGTGTGTGTGTGTGTGTGTGTGTGTGCGTGCGTGCGTACAGTCACTTGTGTATATGTAGCTCATCATCTCTTTAATAGGCTCTAATAAGGTCAGAGTCAAGATGTCGAAGTGTACAAAGATGATATTGCAAACAACAAGAATGTTAATGTTCAAGTAGACCAAATAAATGACCGCCATAATATAATATTATTGTTGCTGCAAATATGTAGTTTCTGATTATGTTATGGTGGGGTGCGTATGCTCCTCTGTTGTGGAATGTCCTCCCTGACCTATACTATTTACAATTTACAATTTAAGCATCTAGCATCCAATACAATAAAATAGGATAATCTAAGAAAAACTAGACCAGGTCAACCTGGTTGTGCCAGACCCCCTGTCTGTCATCATCATTTATGACATCATGCCTTTTGTAGGCATGTCATCATCATGTCATCATCATATATACCCTTTATATAGAAAAGGGACAGACCGACATTTGCTTATGTAGGCCTACCCATTTCATGGGTCTGGCAAACATGAGTACACCAAGCACATATTCAGTAACAATCAAACCTTGGTTCGAAGTGAAGCGGTGAACTTATGTGTTCTAGAGTTTAAGAATTCAAGATTCTGAATGAATGAATGATTTTATCTGGAGGGCCGAATTGTCATGTGAAGCTTGGCCAATCCTCAAAGTATGGTCTCATTGGACATTTTTAATCATCCAATCATCAGACCGGGACGGACACTACACACATATTCTGGACGTACGGGACAGATAAAACCTGTTCATTCTGGACTGAAATGACCATATATGGACATGGGGGACACACATTTACGGACAGATAAAACCTGTTCATTCTGGACTGAAATGACCATATATGGACATGGGGGACACACAAAGCCACTCCTTGGAAGTGGCTTTCACCTCTTCAAAAACTAGAAAGGTGCAATTGGAAATTGCAAGTGTGGTTGCCGTGTAGGGTTGCCACCCGTTCCGTATAATACGGAATCGTTCCGTATTGGACAATTAAAAGATGCGTTCCGTATTGAACCAATACGGAACGCGGTTTGTTCCGTATTTAACCAAATGCCCCATAAAGGTCTGTCACACAAACCTCAACACAGAATTTAACAATAATGAATGAAATAAAACACAGGAAAAGACAGCAAAAGTCGCTGCGGCTGTACGCTCTCCTCTCCTCTCCTCTCTCCGCTAGCCCCGTAGCCCGGCCCCTGTCTGCATATGCGCTGCATGTCGCTGTCAATCACCGTTGCCTAGTTACAGTCGAACTTCCTCCAGGCAGATCAGGCACACCGCGCGCTTTAAAAATGTCGCCTCAAAAAAAGGACAGACGCCTACAAAGGTACAGACGCGAGTGGGAAGAAACAAACCCGTGGCTTGACAGCGTCAGTGAAGACGTTTATAAAGCGAACTGCAGAGTATGTCGGCGAACGTTCTCTGTATCACATGGTGGAGTGTCTGATACATAGAGCTATAATAATAAGGGTCTGATATCAGACAGCATGAGAGGAGAAACACATTCCCGAAATATAAGAACACAGCAGACCCAGAGAGCGGTGTCGCAGTTCTTCATACCTGAAACAGCTCCTGAGATTGATTCGGTATGGGACATATTGACCTTATTTATGATTTGAGTCATTCATGTCATGTTAAGATGTCCTTATTTATGATTTAAGATGTCATCATGTCAGTAGTAGCCTGAGTGGTTCCCAAACATTTAGCCCATGCCATGACACAAAAAAGAAATGAGACATTTTCACAGACTTTCTCAAACTAGTGAAAATAGCAGATCAACAAGCTCACATCATTGTGACCTTGTAGATTGGTTATTTTCACCACTTCTTAGACATTTGTTTTCTAATTTTCAACTCCATGAAGTTACTGAGGAGGGAAAATAATTAATATATTTTTTTTAATTCATGGTAAAAATGTTCAATGTTCATAAAATAGGCTATGCTCAGGTTTAGGCTAGTGAAGCCTATTCAGCCTAAAGTAAAAATGTTCAATGTTCATAAAATAGGCTATGCTCAGGTTTAGGCTAGTGAAGCCTATTCAGCCTAAAGTAAAAATGTTCAATGTTCATAAAATAGGCTATGCTCAGGTTTAGGCTAGTGAAGCCTATTCAGCCTAAAGTAAAAATGTTCAATGTTCATTGCTAATAAAGCACTTTAAACTAGGCCATGCTCAGGTTCAGGCTAGTGAAGCCTATTCAGCCTAAAGTTAAAAATGTTTAATCTTCGTTGCTAATAAAGCACTTTAAGTATATGACTTAATGGTTTCTTGACTACCTTCTCTTTACTGACCACCAAGTGACCCAATACAAGAGCCAGGTTCAAATCATTCATACATTGCTTTATTTCATACAAAATTAACTTATTCATATTTTAGAAACAATTGGCCACTTCAAACTGCAAAACAATATAGGTTATACCATGTTGTGTGTTATAGTTATAACTATTCTATGCATTTCATGGGTTTGGGACTGCATTTTTTCGCCGGCCGGCGGCTGTGCCACGCGCACGGAACGCACGCACCGCGTGCCCGGAAGAGGTGTTCCTTATTTCAATTTCTGAAAGGTGGCAACCCTAGGTCCGTGACGCGAATTTCACAAATGGATTTCGTCTTACCACTTGAATTCAATTCAATGGGGGAAACTCATTCACTAATACATTAATGACCATATATGGAGATCTCTGTGTCAGTCCCTGTCCCTTTTATGCCCATATGGAGAACCCATCAATATCAAGCCCATATCTTGGAAAGCCCATATATGGACATACTGTGTCAGTCTCATGTGGTCTATGATGTCAGACATCTATGATGTCAGCCATCTCCATACTCCATTATTTACTTGAGACTGAGATGGAAGATGGAACAAGCCGGACAAGTAGGGGAGAGCCACCTCAATTGTAATGTTTTTCACTTTTCATTAATTTATTCCGAGAAATATTTACCTTCATATGCAATATTTTCAAGCAAAGGACATATATGTCTGCTATCATTAACCACTTCAGGTTTTTCAATTGATAAAACAGGTTGTAAGTTATTAAACCAAAAGTGGACGCTGTCCCGAGAAAATTATGAAATGTAGCAGTTTGAGCGTTTGAGTGAATTCCATGGGAAAATACATTGATTACACCTAACAGGTTAGCCTTATATAAGCCTTATAATGAAGGCAACACATGCTGTAAGTTTCTATATTATCTATTCATGGGTTGCATTTGTAGTCCTAAACCGGCCATATTGAGGACCAACACAGGCGTTCAATTTGTCTGATTGGCATAGAACCAATGTTCTATGTTAATCAAAACACCTGTGTTGGTCCTAACAATGGCTGGTATAGGACTACAAATGCAACCCATGAATATTAGCCTACTATCAAAATGACTAAGTAGGTAAAAAAAACATAATGAGCATTCATGATTAAATGTTTATTTTCCCTGCAGCGCATCCTGGAGAGAATGTTGAAATTTAATATTTAGTCTACACATTTTTACAGCATTGGAAAACGTTAAGAATTTTTGTGTCATGTCTGTCCTCCAAACCATATTAAAACAAAAAATATATTTTCCCCCCATCTTTTTCCATTTTCATACATTTTTTAATAAGCTCCAGGGAGCCACTAGGGTGGCGCTAAAGAGCCGCATGCGGCTCTAGAGCCGCGGGTTGCTGACCCCCGGTTTAAACGATGTAAACTATTAAATGAAGAACAGATACATGCAGAATTGCAGACAACCACGTGGATTTTTGCTCAGCACCATGAAAGAAAAAATGTGTAGACCAAATTTTTTTTACACATTTTGAGAAAAGGCAGTTTTTCTGCAATACCTCTGTCTAGGCTGGATACAAATAATTCTTACTTCCTGCCTGGACACATTCATTACGGCACTGGTCACATACAGTATTGATGCGCTGACGTCATGATGGCATTGACCAATAAAGAGATAACGTGCTTGTTACAATTACGACGCGTTACAATTGAGGCGGCTCTCCCCTACTAGTTTGGTTGCCCTACAGGGGCAACCACACTAATAAAAAAAATAAAACATATTAAAAATGAAATCTAAACGATAAGACAGAGGGTCTTGATCCTGTCGAACCTGGTGAAAACAATGAGGACACAAGGTTGAAAGTGATTCTGTCTGTCGGTTTTATAATGAAAAGCATTAACAAGAGCTTGTGACTATAATATCTACATCTATCTTATGGTGCTCATTAAGGATTCAAAGCATCATGGAAAAATACATCCCTGCTTAATATTGTGCTGCCTATTATCTCCACCCCTTACCCTGTTTTTTTCTTTTTCTTTTTTTTTAGGATTACAATGATAGGCTTTTCGAAATAAAAGCTTTTGTACTCGGTCAGAGAAAGATTGCCTTGTTTGTGTGATCTGTCCAACAACAAACAACAAGGGAACAAGAAAAGTGGCAGAAAGAGGAGGGAAAAGGAGACATAATATGAGAGAGAGAGAGAGAGAGAGAGAGAGAGAGAGAGAGAGAGAGAGAGAGAGAGGCTCAACGCTCAAAAAATAACACATTTTCGAACATACAGTAGTACACCATTTATGGCATTGGTTGGTTACCAATAATGGATTATGAATCCACATGTAAATCATTAAATGTATGTTTTCCACTTCCAATTACACCACAAAGGGGTTACAATTGCTGTAGGATAAGGGGATTGATAGGCTACCGTAAATGGGGATATGTTGGCCTTCCATGAAACGGTTGAGGAATTAAGGCCTGTCAAAACTCTCTCCAAAACCGAACTTCCGACTTTTCGACATGTAGCTTTCCGAACTCTAATTCGGGGTAATGTTGTAGATGAACCGGACCTTTCCTACGAAAGGTTTGGTTTCGGAGAGAGTATGGGCAGGCCTCTAGAGTGTTAAGAAAGGAAGAATGTGGTAACAAGGTAGACACTAAGTACTGGAAAGAGCACATTCTTGGCTTGCTATGCCTATATTATTATGTACATATGAGGGACCAGGGACGCCTCCCAGGGGGCCACTAGAGTATTGCAGAGGAGGCAAGGAGAGCATGGGACAGTCCGGATGATCGACAACAAACTTAATGTAGGCACACCATTTCGCACAACCTCGTTCATTAAGAGAGACTATTACCATTTGAAAGAGAATCATTATCCGTTCACAAGGAAGAGACTTTGTGTGCATGGAGCAGCAGGGGACTGCATAATCTTCTGTAGGCAAACTAGTGTTGGAGTGAATATCCTGAGGAGAGGGCTCGATCTATGAAATGAGACACTAATTGGTGACATTGACATACCATTAGAATGTGCCAATTATAATACAGACTGATGGAAAATTGATGCTGGATGGAAATGTTCTGCATTTTAACCGTACAAATGAATTATATTTTATCGTGTAATAAACGTCCCCACCAGCTGCCTTTTTTTCTTCTTTTTTTTACTAAACAGTGAGGTGTTTCATCACCACAGGCCTGTAAATGCTGTCATCATACTTTGACTGTTTTTGTGACTCGATGAATCACAACACATTCTCAGGTGTGAAGCAATTAGAAATATTCACAGATAATTGGCTGGTATAACAAAGATGCTTCGCCACCGTTACAGAACTATGCAAATTATAGACTAGACGGAGATACCAGATTTCTCTGTTCCATGGTGTTGACTTGCTAGCTTACCACGTGAACCCTATCCACAAGTTTCCAACGTCCCATCCTGTGTGTGTGTGTGTGTGTGTGTGTGTGTGTGTGTGTGTGTGTGTGTGTGTGTGTGTGTGTGTGTGTGTGTGTGTGTGTGTGTGTGTGTTTGGGTGTTTCTCTCTGGTCAATACTATATTTATAGAAAAAGTGATTTTGTGTTTCATGACTCTTTAAAGTGGTTACAATCTAAAGTGACACAATTCCAGGTCTCCTATTCACCATCATTTTCCCAAGGTTTTAAAGACAAAATTCCATGACATTGTTTCTACATTGTTTTTTTCTTTCTTCATATCTTAGTGTTAATGGTAGAGCACATGCAATATCTTCACGGCCCACTAGAAGGCCCCGGCCTACATGTTGAGCATTAGAGGATGACATTTGACAGGAATTCCCACGGGTTGCATGATTCCCACGGGATTCCCACAGAACGGGATTAAAATTTGTATTAAAGCCATGATGGGGACGTGACGGGAATGAAAAGACAACAGGAGTGGCCAGGAGCGGGAATCATCCCAGACTGTTAGATCAAAACAGCAGAAATAAACAGCACCAGTCACAGCTGCTGTTTTGGTCTTGCATGTCAAAATAAATGCCCATTCCTACTGAAGCCTGATCTACAAGCCTACAAGGTGGCGCGGAAGCAACACATTGTAGTGTTGGAGATCTGCTATATACGCACAACACATTCCTACGGCTAATCATAAATCAGACATGAGATGCATTGCAAGACTCCACAGCGTTTACGTTGAACTGCAGTGGAGAGAGTTGAACAGAGCAATGGACATGAAACAAGTGTCAAAGTGAACTTTTATAATCCTCCAAAGGTGATTTTACATGACGTCCATCATATTGAAGTGGTTTGTTAATTTGTTTGGATATCTCATATCAAGTCAAAACTAGTGCACAAACCAACAACACTAACCTCAGTAATACTATGCCTAAGCCTAAGCCTAACCCTAAACCTAAACCTAAACCTAACCCAAACCCAAACCCTAAACCTAACCCTGAGATGACAGACTTATGGGCAGTCCCCCCGAAGAGATGACACAATCAGGCACGTAGCAATATTCCTAAGTCCCATTTGTCTGACATCCCATTAGTCCGACACTGGTGAATGCTAACCTGGTGAATGCTAACCTGGTGAACCCTAACCCTAACCTTAGTAAAACTATGCCTAAATCTAAACCTAAACCTAACCCTTAGTCGGACAAATTGGACCTAGGAATATTGAGATTTCCCAGACACAATCGAGAGATGCAGACATGCACCCCCAGGTGTATGTCTTTGATTTTAAACACACTTGAAAGGTAAGGTCATAATAATGTGTGTATGTTTGTTACCGTGTTAGTGTCTGTGCGGGACTCACTTTTAGCTTGGAGTGTTTGATGTACAGTATTTATGGAGCTTTTAAACTAAGTTTTATTTTGCATTTGTTTCTTATTCCTTTTTAAGTACTCCTTCTTAGAGAGTTGTAAAACTGAAAGGGAGACAATGTGTGGGAGAGAGTTACTGTACAAGCAGAGTAGTTCGGGCACGATTCGATGCCAGGCGAGACAGGGGTGACTGAATGTTTTAATCAGTGCACAATTTAAAACCTTCATATCCAGGATATATCACATTGTAGCATCGCTTCCTAATTAGAATGTGCCACCGACTCATTACTATATCAAGGATACAGAGCAGACTCACTTCCTCTACCTCCTCCGCGCCGTGTAATTCGATCATCTCACTTAGCTTCCGCTTTCAGCGAGCACAAGCACATTATTTCCAAGAGGATTAAAGACCTGCGTGTGAGGGTAAATGTGAACTTCTCCCAGGGAGAGCACTTGTCATTTGATGTCATCTTTAGGTACTTCAGTATAAGAAACGCAGTGGAAACGTGTTGAAAGTATTTCCACCTCAAGCTGTTTGAAAGGGTAAGCGACGGAGGTTGGCATAGAAGTGTCTATACTATTCGTGTTTACAGTGAGGAGAATGTGCCGATAATGTATTCAGTCTAGTGAGTCGCTTTCCTGACACCCTCAAAATGTTTCATTATCTTGAGTTAAGAACCAGAATCACTGATAAGAGATTTAATATACCGTAGGCCTATAGTGGAATAATGTCTCGCGTTGCCAGTAGTGGTCATTTTGCAGCATTTGGGAGCAAAATACCACATACATGGTAACAGTAGTTGGCCGGGCTTGACGTGCCGTGGCAGCTTGAACACAACCCATAACATGTCTGGTCTCATGGCGTGAGTCTGTCATCCATTGCCTGGAGGACTATAGGTTTTGGGGAGAAGACTAACAGACCAACTCCACCCACCCCCCTAAGGGGGTTGTGCGCAGCGATCCTGCCACGTAAAACGCTAGTGCTACAGAAATCCTAACCAATGAACCAGATGCTGGGAGGAGGATACTGTAGATGCACATCAGGAAATTGAAATGATGACGGATGACAGCCAAACCCAACTGGAAGCTGGCATCCCGAGGGGGGACATCCTCAGACCAAAAAGATAGTGGAATAATACACACTTAAACATTAGGTTATTAGAATAGAATACAAATGTGACCAATTTGAATCAACGCTCACAACCTTATGGACTCTCTCATGTCCTTTTATGGGTATATTATATTGTATTTTACCTTTTATATACACGCTTTTTATCTCAAGCCTATGGATAACCTCGGGGCACCCGCTGGCCTATGGTTCAGGCGCAGACCACAGTGTAGCCTGACAGTGTGTCGCTGGTTCGAATTCCGATCCCGACTACCTTTGCTGCGTGTCACTCCCCATCTCTCTCCCCATTTCCTATCAGTCTACTGTCCTATCAATAAAGCATAAAAGCCCCAAAACAAACCAAAGAAATGTATTGATTGAAAAACTGTAACATGACGACGGATGTCCTTCAATAAAGAATACTTAATAAAGGTAAGCCATAGTAATTATAACAAAGGAGTCCCCTTACTCCATATACCCTTGCTGTATCTTCTTCTTACTCTGTATCTGTACCTTAACTGCCGTGCTGCCTCTGGCGACTGGATTTCACGGGACAATAAAGGTCTCTATCTAATAGGAAGGGAAAACAAATCACACCCAGTGTGAAGTGATCAGTGCTTTTTAATTAGTTAATTTCATTATGTCCCACGAAGCTTGGGAGGAGGTGCAAGCCTAGTCAGCAGCAAGCATAAACTGTAAAGGGACTGCACCCGCCAGAGAACAGAGATGGACAACCATACTACTGCATTAAGTGATTTTATTAGCACTACGGTCTCTATCTATTGATCTGTCTAAAGTGTATAGTTGCTCAGGAGCTGTGCACAATGTGCCAACATCAACACAACTCAGATTGCTGCTGCAAAGTGTGGTGTTTACCCACTCAAACCCATAGAGTTATATATAAATTCAGCGATTCACTTCAATGAAGTTGCTCAGTGGTGTTTTGAAGCATGCGGAAGTAGCTAATCCAGGTGCATTGTGTGGGAGATTGGCACATAATTACGTGCCAAAATGTGTTATGCCGAGACGTAATTACATCATGAACGTCACTCGGCGTCCATTGAACCCTATTGCGTAGACCCCAGCGGCGCGCTCTTATGCTCGTGCATGTTTTTATGGGTGGCATGTAGAAAGCTGGCCCACCCATCGATTTTGGCACAAAAGAAAGGCAAAAAAAAAAGTGTTTTTTGTGTGATCATCATCTTGCTTAATATGAATAAATGAACAGTACTTGCTCCAGTGATGGATCTTTTACACTAGCAGCAGTTGGCTACTGTGTGTTTGGAGGGGGAGTGTTTATATTTGTAAATGTGTTGTTGGGATGAAGTGCAGCTGGGAACTCAATGCTTTGTATTAGCCTATTAATTATTGTTCATTGATACTGCCGCCCGCACCCGTTTTAACCCCCAAAAACACTAATAATTTACAGAAAACATTTTTTTATAATAATAATCCCGAAAGTTCGCAAGAGTCCCACCCTGGGCCCACCCTAAAGTTGCCAGGCCCACCATATTTCTCTGTTCTGGCTGCGCCCCTGGTCTGTACACGGCCTCCTGCTTTCCCCCCCACTGCTACACCAAATCTCCTGACTGTAAATAGATGATCTACATTCTACACGTTCACAACGTCTATTTTTGCAAAGTGTTTGAAAAGGATGGCATGCCTAGAATAGGGATGCTAGTGTTCTAGTGTGATGTGAGGGTGGGGAAAAGTGAGTTAACATATAGCAAACATTTGCACATATCATGCATTCGAAACAGAGAATAATGCTTCATGGATATTAGTTAGTTCATATTGCAGTTATGTCGACAGGTGCTGAGTACATCACTTCAATGTGCGTGAAAAGCGAAACACACACACACACACACACACACACACACACACACACACACACACACACACACACACACACACACACACACACCTTTTTTTAGGAATTAAACAGGAAGAAAATCCACAGTGAATGTGTATGGGAGAGGGAACCCAGCAAGCACGGTCAGGACCTGGACCAATCAGTGACGTCTCGATTGAGGCCAGATCAAGTCAAACCATGACTAGTCAGATCTGGCCTAGAATATCACCTGATTTCAACCAACATAAATCCCGCCCACGAAAACGGACGTCCTGGATTAATCAGAGAGGGTCCGAGACAGGCCAGATAAATATAACTAGTCAGATATGTCCCAGAATATAAACTTACATGCTCATATTTTAACTAACATTACAAACAACTAGAAGCTCGGCCACCCTTCGGGCGGCTGAGCATCTAGTCGGCGCCCTGGCCAACTCGGGAACAATGTATATAGGGGATGAATGCCCCGCCCTTTAATGCAAACCCCATTATACCTGTTGTCATAGGATCTGTTTTGACCATCTGTTTGCGTGTGTCCATTTATGCCCATATACAGTATGGGGATATCTATCTGTCTACGTCCATTTTATGTCCATATATGGAGATCTCTGTAGGACCCGTTTTGACCATCTGTTTGCCTGTGTCCATTTATGCCCATACATGGAGTTATCTGTCTGTCTGCGTCCATTTTATGCCCATATATGGAGATCTCTGTAGGACCTGTATTGACCATCTGTTTGCCTGTGTCCATTTATGCTCATATATGGAGATATCTGTATCTGTCTGTCCGCATCCATTTCATGACCATATATGGAGATCTCTGTATCTGTTTGTCTGTGTCCCTTTATGCCCATTATGGAGATCTCTGTATCTGTCTGTGCCTCCGACTGTGTTGCAGACACAGTGCTGGTTCCCCCTTTAATGCAAACCCCATTATACCTGTTGTCATAGGACCCGTTTTGACCATCTGTTTGCCTGTGTCCATTTATGCCCATATATGGAGATATCTGTATCTGTCTTTTTGCGTCCATTTTATGCCCATATATGGAGATCTTTGATGAGCCCAGAAGAGAACATGGCTGCGCCCAGCTTTTGTGTATAGTATGGAGAGTGGAGACCATCCTTTGTATAAGAATGTCCCTTTTGGAGAAAATGAAGTCTCTTTATGGGCCTCTCAATGGATTTACTATGGAGGACGTTAACTTCGCGTGCACGCCCGACATGCGTTGTAAACAAATCGCTGACATTACCGATGCGGGCGGGACCGGAGTGACGTACAGTAAGTAATAATATCTTTACTGTATATACAGTAAGATTGACAGTCCTCGCCGTCAACGGCGCCATGGTATTAACCCTTTCACTGACGGTGAGCGTCGTCAAGGGCAGCAGAACAGTTAATGCAAACCCCATTATACCTGTTGTCATAAGAGCCGTTTTGACCATTATGTTTGCCTGTGTCCTTTTACTGTATGCCCATATAGGAATATCAGAATACGTAACCATGGCATTTTTTGTTGACTCATGTGGTGTACGTGATCTCAGAGCCTTTTATGAAGTGATGTCACAATGAGTCAGTGCTTGCGCCGATTTCCTCCGGAACAGCCTGATGTCAACAATCAAATCCGCATAGGGAGATTCCGAACGTTTTGCGAAAACCGCGAGTCGGGTCGGGTCGAGGCCCGGCACTGCACTCCGCGCGGCAGCGGGGAACGCGCGTGCCGAATCTGAAGCCGGTGGGACGAACGGTTCTCGAGATACACGGATTACAAACAGACAGACACGCAGACAGACAGAGATTTGTCGCATTTATAGATAGATAACAATAATCCATAAGTCCATATGACATCCTGGTAATGACGTCAAGATCATCCCCATATGGGCTGTGATCTGGCCTAGTTCTGAACGTCACCGGAGTCACCGGAGGACGTTATCATAACGTCATGAAAATGGGTTGCAAAAACTGTGGGATAAAAATTATGTAAAAAAAAATAGTTAAACACTGTGACTTACTTAGAATTACTTGGGAGGACCTGATCACTCTCTCTCTCTCTCTCTCTCTCTCTCTCTCTCTCTCTCTCTCTCTCTCTCTCATCCCTGTTTCCCGTCTATCTATACTGTACAAAAAAGAAATAACAGGGTGTATCAATGTCGAGTCATTCACTCAAATCATTGTTGAGCCGACCAGGAATGAGGTCAATAGAATTGTCGCTGTAGCCACATCAGAGCAAATCAGAACTGGATGTAAGTGGAAGGTAAAATTGCAGACTTTCTGCAGTGCTGCTGCCGGCTCTATTGAGTGCAAGACAATAAACAACTTGAACTTTGGACTTTACAAAGGGATCTATACCATAGCTGTGTGCGCGTGTGTGCAAACAAGAAAAAAGTGGTTCTCAAATCCGGCCAGGGACCCTTCAGGGGTCCCCAGCAAAGCGAGGAACAGTTTAACCCCTTTAGCCCCATTTTATACTGTGGATATTGAAAAAATAGCAGATCTACAAGCTTGTGAGCTATTTTAACTATTTCTGAAATGAAATAGAGCTTCAGTGATTCACAGGGACGTGCTGGGCCCCTGATTCAGCCCGGGAAAAAGAGTTGGAGAGGCCCTCATTGCGCGCTATAGAGAGAGATCTCTCTCTATAGCGCTGCTGCTACTCAAAGATTTGCCATTTCAGATCATGACAAGTGACAAGCCAGTGGGCCAATTACATTAGTTATATTTTGTCGTTGTCAGGTGGAAACCTTGTATGTCCAAAACCATTTGTTTTGTATTTATCCTTTAAAAAAGGATTTAAACTAGTGAAAACAGCCGATCTACAAGCACACAACGCCTCGCGGTGCGAGGCGTTGTGTGCTTGTAGATCTGCTGTTTGTATGATGAAGCAGGGCTTTGCAGGGCTTTGCTTTGCGGAAAACAAAAATTACAAATTTGAAACTTGGAGATACAAGGTTTCTGCCCGACAGTGATGATTCACTTTGTTGGCCGCCCAGCCCCCAAAATGGAACGAAGGACAACATTTCATTTGTAGTTTTTTCCTAATGGCCGGCCTGGACCTGCCGGGAATGAACCGGCCGTTCGGGAGTTGACCCGCTTTTCCCAATGGCCAGCACGTCCCTGGTGATTCATACATTTGTGTAAGTTTGGGGGGGAAACAAAATGTCTCTTTTTGATGTTGAAATTAAATATTGAGTTAAACTTTGAGCCACAAGAGAACACAGTCAACACACCAGGTCAGCATCTGAGCATATGGCCTCACATTGCCAGACACTATCACACTGTGTTAGCAATGGCAGATAGAGACACTATCACACTGAGTTAGCAATGGCAGATAGAGTCTAGCTGGTCAAGGTTAGAGAAGTTGGATCAATATTATATCAACATGTTTAAACACTGGTGGTCATAGAGTTGCACTGAGTTGGACTGGACATCATGTGTCCAACACAATGCTACACTTTGATCCTCAAAAAATTGATCCTCAGAAAGGCCCTATCGCCAACTGTTCTCCATTTCTGTCTAATAAAATAACGAATCAATAAAAAAATTAAAAATAAAAATAAAAAAACCTTTGAGAACCACCTCTCTTAGGAACAGCTAACTCCACCTCCACAAAAAGCGTGCATTCCATGAAGGAACGAATCAGTTGGCTCCAAAGATGCTCCCCCCACCCCCACACCCCATCCAGTGACAAACAGGAATACAATATATCTGTCACTCCCCCCTGAACACACCAATCAATGTCTGGACATCCCATAAATACAAGGTTTCATCCGGCCTGCTGATATATTCACAATCTGGGATCACCATGAAGGTTGCTTTGCTCCTCTTCCTCTTCTGTCTGGCCGAAGCTGATGACATCCGCTGGGAGGTCAACTCGCTAATCGAACAGCTAAAGAGCAGCATGGAGGAGAGGATGAGCCACCTGGAAGAACAGCTGAAGAACAACACAGGAGGACATGATGCAAGTTAGGATTCACCTTTCAAACATGAGTGGTCTTTCTTTAGTCAACATTTTTTAAGTTGCTTGATTCCATATTTAGATATTTGATATCTGACAGTAGTTTTAAACGTACAATTTGGAATATGTCTCAAATGTTTAATCATTTCACCAGTGTTGTAAAGTAACTACAGTAAGTACATTCATTGACTGAAGTACTGTACTTAAAGGGGAAGACCACCCATTTTGAATATTGAACTATGTCATTAATATACCTTAGAGGAGTTGTGTGGAAATAATAAAAAAGTTCCCCCTCTTCTGTGTTGCCGAGAACTGGAGGATTGATTTTGGGGTTTGCATTGCAAATTACAACTTGATGACATCACACATTGTACTTTACAATACAAACCCCAAAATCAATCCTTCAGTTCTCGGCAACACAGAAGAGGGGGAACTTTTTTATTATTTCCACACAACTCCTCTAAGGTATATTAATGACATAGTTCAATCTATCTATAAATGCGAGAAGTCTCTGCGTGTCTGCGTGTATGTAATCCGCGTATCTCGAGAACCGTTCGTCCCACCGGCTTCAGATTCGGCACGCGCGTTCCCCGCCGCGGCACGGAGTGCAGTGCCGGGTCTCGACCCGACCCGACGCGCGGTTTTCCCGAACCGGCGCGAAACGTTCGGAATCTCCTTATGCGGGGTTGATTGTTGACATCAGGCTGTTCCGGAGGAAATCGGCGAAAGCTCTGACTCATTGTGACATCACTTCATAAAAGGCTCTGACATCACGTACGCCACATGAGTCAACAAAAAATCTCTGTGAGTGTGTATGTATGTATGTAATCCGCGTATCTCGAGAACCGTTCGTCCCACGGGCACGCGCGTTCTCCATATATGGGCATAAAATGAATGCCCCCATATATGGGCATAAAATGGATTGCAGACAGACAGATACAGATATCTCCATATATGGACATAAATGGACAGAGGCAAACAGATGGTCAAAGATCTCCATATATGGGCATAAAATGGACGCAGACAGACAGATACAGATATCTCCATATATGGGCATAAATGGACACAGGCAAACAGATGTTCAAAACGGGTCCTATGACAACAGGTATAATGAGGTTTGCATTAAAGGGGGAACCGGCACTGTGTCTGCAACACAGTTGGAGGCACAGACAGATACTTCATATATGGGCATAAAATGGACGCAGATAGACAGATATCTCCATATATGGGCATAAAATGGACCCAGAACTATAACTGCAGTGATCTCCATATATGGACATAAAATGGACGCCAACAGACAGATACAGATATCTCCATATATGGGCATAAATGGACACAGGCAGACAGATGGTCAAAACGGGTCCTATGAAAACAGGTATAATGGGGTTTGCATTAAAGGGCGGGGCATTCATTCCCTATTTACATTGTTCCGAGTTGGCCAGGTCGGGCGGCCCAGCTTCTAGTATTCAAAATGGGTGGTCTTCCCCTTTAAGTATATTTTTTAGGTATTTTAACTTACCTGGAGCATTTCCTATGTTCTTCTTTTTCCTTGGACTCCACTACATCTGAGAGGCAAATATTGTATATGTTTTACCACTAAAATGATTTGATAACTTTAGTTACAGTTACTTTGTGGATTTAGATTATTATTACAAAACATGCATTGCCACTTCAGCCCTGTATACATTTAGGCCATTTGAACATAGCCTATCTACAAGCTCACAATGCACATTGTGAGCTTGTAGATCTATTTTCAAATGATTTTAATTCATTTTATACATTACGAAAGAAATGTGAAACGGGACATTCTGCATACTGAGTATTTTCTAATTTTGGTACTTTAAGTACATGTTGATGGTGCCAATACTTTAGTTTTCGGCTCAAGACAATTTTGAACATGGACTTTTACTTGTAACAGAGTATTAAAGGGATATTTCACTTTCAAAAAACTTTTGGTCATTTTATCGTCTAACCAGGCTTTTATGAACACCCTGAACAGTTTTTAATTTGCTTGATTCAGTATTTAGATATTTTATGTAAATGTCATCAGGCCCTCTAGGCCCAGGTCCTCTCCCCATACACACCAATTGTAACTTCAAACTCCATTTTAACCATGATAGATTCATTAAAAACACCCATTATTTTTTCTGTTGACTCATAATACTCTCCTATACGTGAGCAGGCCGTGTTTTCTCAATAACTTTTTTCATTTACTTTTAATAATTATTTGGGAAAATGGAAAAAATGAAATACAATAAGACATTATTAAAATTAAATGAAAACAGTTATCGAAAAAACACGGCCTGCTCACGTATTAGGAGGGTAATAGGAGTCACCAGAACAAATAATGGGTGTTTTTAATGAATCTATCATGGTTAAAATGGAGTTTGAAGTTACAATGGGTGTGTATGTGGAGAGGCCCTGAGCCTGGGGAGGCAGACCCAAGCAAGGCAGAGTTTTTTTGAAAGTGGAATATCCCTTAAACTATTAATCTACATTTCAGTATTAATACTTTTACTTAAAGGGGAATACCTCTCATTTTCAACATTTAACCATGTCATAATTAAACCTTAGAGCTGAAGAAAAGACCCCTCCCCCTTCTGTGTTTCCTAGCTAGAACTGGAATTGATTATTGGGGACATGTTATCAGTGACATACGGAAGCTGTATTCTTCGGCTCCTAGGCTGCCTCATTCTTGTGAATGAGGCCGCCAATGTCACTGATCACATGACCTAGGCAACTCAGAAGGGTCTTATTTCCACACAACAGTTCTAAGGTACATATATTATGACATGGTTCAGTGTTGAAAATGAGTGGTAGCCTATTCCTGTTTAAGTGTTTGTTCCTCCATTGAATTAGTTCTGAGTCCGTTTTCTCTATTTCTTTTTTTACAGATATGGCTTCCAGACTGTCTGCGAGTGAAACCAAGATAGAGGAACTGCATCAACACAAAGCAGGTAGGCCTATTGAGGATAGGCACTCATTTTGGGGAAAAATAAATAAATAAAATCAATCTGGTTTCTTGACACTCAAACTAAAATTGTTCTATAGACTCTTCATCTTCAAATTTGAAGTGAAATGACTGACTGTCCAGGCCTAATAGAAGTTAGGTGTAATTTGATATAGGGCAAAAAAATATATTTTTTTTCAATCTGGTTTCTTGACACTCGAACCAACATTGTTCTATAGACCATTATCTACAAATTGGTGTAAAAAGTGAAAAATAAACTTTCACTCAAATGTGCAACTCAAGTGTCCATGCACCCCATACAGTACAGGCTGATGTGTGTTTACAATCATTACATTTACAATCATCAATTTTCTTCAGATTTGGCTGCCAAATTAAATGCCAGTGAAAAAAAGCTCACAGACCTACAGACCAAGCTCAGCACCACTGAAGATCGGGTCCAGATCCATCACACCAGGCTGAGTAGCAGTGACAACAACGTGGAGACCTTGAAGAAAGCATGTCAAGGTAATTATTAGAACACAATGATGTTCAGTGATCACAGACAGGAGAGTGTTAATTAGTGTGGTTGTTGCTAAAGGCAAGCAGTAATATAGAATAGAGAGAGTTCCGTCACGCTTTGATGTTGCTTGCCTGCTGTAGTTCCAAACATTGGGGTTTCTCACTGAGATGGAACAAGCATTTCCGCATTCCATTTTTACAATGAGAGATCTATGCTAGTGAAATACATCTCTCTGTTCTACTGGGGGAAAGCAACACTTGGGCAACTTTAATAGTGTGGTGGCCTAATAAGGGCATAGCAGCGGTGGCCATTTTGTCATTTAGGTTTAATTCTAATGTTGTACTGATTTCAGCTCATCTTCCTCGGCTGTCCACCATAGAAACCAGGCTGACTGCTGCTGAAAGCAAAGTGCAGATACTGTGGAGTAAGTATGTTTACATACTAATATACTATAAGTATGTTTATATACTAATACAATAGTCTATATCTATAAGTATGTTTAATTGTTTAAAATAAGTATGTTTAGCAAACATTGTTCTACAATAAAGACTGACTACTAAGCATTATATTCCCCCTAAAAAAGTTTTAAACTTGTAATCTATGTGAATTTATTATCAGTTCCCATAGTTAAAAATATCCCTACCACACCAACTATTTGGCAAACATTTGGCAGAAATAGATCTACAAGCTCATAACACAATGTGACATGTTGTGAGCTTGTAGATCTGCTATTTCTGGCACTGGCAGAGATACTATAGCAGATCTTGTATATCTGGGTGACCCCGTCAGGTTTAAGTGGTTATAGACGGGTTTCTTGTTTACAAACATTGAGACTAAATGCACAGCTGAATGTATCATGTAATCAATTCCCACCAATCCCCAAACCTGTTGTTTTGGGGAGCGCTGGTTTCATTGGCTAATTTTGGTACCGAACCTACGCACGCATCTACTTCTTATCAGTGTAACGTGGACCAGAAACCTGTCCATTAATATAACTAGCCCTTACCCGTTCAAAGATATGAGCTCCAAAATGATGTGCAGTGTGTGGGTTATGGGATGTGCACTGTGCACACAGTATATGAGGGATGGAAAGTAACTTTAACTGGTGCTTGCATGATGTAGGAGCATCAATGTAAGAAACCCGTTTCGTTTAATGGCTACAGACCTGCCTGCACACCCCCCCCCCCCCCCCCCCGTGTGTGTGTGTGTGTGTGTGTGTGTGTGTGTGTGTGTGTGTGTGTGTGTGTGGGTTTGTGTGTGATTGTGCATGGCCTGAACAACAGCGCCCCTCCCTTAACATGTGTGGTCACAAAAGGTACTGTAGGCTAAATAGATATAGATACACCATAAAAATGCTAATATACAGCATACGATTTGTGAAAGTGACAAACGGGCTTCACAGTTATGTCAGGTGTGTTCATATGCTGATGGTGATGCGATTTCAGATCAATTGCTCCAGCCACCGAGGAGAAACGCTGTGACAGACAGACAGACAGACACTCACTCACTCACTCACTCACTCACTCACTCACTCAGACATTCGCAAAATTATAGTATAGATGATGTGCACATGATGTTGTCACACTTACAGTGTTACATATAACCAAAGTAATCCACTATTATAATGTCAGTGATGAGGATCTGATCATTTATTTGAATTTACTTCCTCTGAATTTAAACCCTGTTTCCTGGATCCCCAAAAGCTCTACTAGGACCTCTCCTGTTTTCGTTCTACACTTAATATCTTCACTGAAAATAGCAGATCTACATCTGCACAACACAGCCCAGTGCAACATATTGCGTGCTTTTAGATCTGCTATTTTTGCTCCAGAACAGGGGTACTTAAGTACTTAATAAATAATAATAAATCCTGCCTCTGCATTTGTCAGACATTAATATTCTATGGAGTATATTTAGTGACTGTTTTGTTTTAATAGCCTGTCTTGTTGGAGTTGATGAGCTGCTATACTGCAACATTTGTGTATTAGCTTAACAAAAAATAAACAATTTGTCAATGCTCCCGTGCTGACAGACAAACCAACGGTGGCCTTCTCTGCTGGTTTGACTAATTCTGGACAAGTTGGACCATATGGTTCTGATACAACTCTGGTCTACAAGAAGGTCTTCACTAACATCGGCAATGCATACAATCCATCTACAGGTAGGTGGTGATTAAACCATGTTACAGAAAGACACTCACCAACTCATTTCACACACTTGCATACCATCAGGCTATTAGACATGAATAAATAACATCAAATAATGCTTTAGTGGTGTGTTGAAATCAGTTATCAGTAGTCAAGAGGGGAGGAAAGTAATCACCACAAAAACAAGCCCACAACTTGTAGTTCTCCTTTTTTATTTTATTTGTATTTTCTTTTTCCATATTGTAAATGTTTACAGTTTACAGTTTAGGCATTTAGCAGACGCTTTTAATCCAAAGCGACTTACAATAAGCAGATAATACATCACTATAATAAACAAGATAACATGTCAGAACATCAACAACAATATAACAAATGCATATGAGTATCAATCTAAAAAACAATAAATCAGTAAAGAAAAGAAGGATTCTAAAAACAACAAAAAAACACAAAAATACTAACTAGCTTCCTGTAAGGTCATTGAGTGTTTCAGTAGTGCTGCTTTAGGTGGAGTCTGAAAAGGTGAGTCTTCAGTCCACGGCGAAAGCTAGCAAGTTTTTGTTTTGCATTTTGTGTTGTATTTTGTACTTTGTTGTTTCTATTAATTTAATTTAATTTGTGTTTGTGTTCTCTCACAGGTGTCTTCCACCCACCAGTTAAAGGAGTCTATCTCTTCACATTTACTGCACTCGGCGTTTGGTCAAATGAGGATTTCTGCATCTACATCTATAAAAATGGCCAGAGACTCGTGGGTAACTGTGAAAGCGAAAATGGACGTAGTGAACACATATCTAATGGAATGATCTTAGAGCTGTGGCCGGGGGACAGGGTTTACATGACCTTAGAAGCAGGGGACAGGGTCTATGATGATGTGTACAACCGCACCGTGTTCAATGGTGTTCTGGTCTCTACTTTATAGAGTGTTCTGGTCTCTTCTACTAAGTAACACTGCTACTGGAACCCTTACTTTATAGATTGTCCTGGTCTATGTAACACTGCTACAGAAACCATTACTTTATAGAGTGTCCTGGTCTATTCTATGTAACCTTGCTACAGGAACCAGTACTTTATAGCAGGGGTTCCCAAACTTCTTTGGCTCAGGGCACCCCTATGAATATTTTCTTTTTCATCTGAGGCACCCCTAATTTTCATTCCCATCATCTTATATTTGCGGCATATGTTAGCGATTATGTTGCGATGAAAAGGTTGAGATAATGAACTGACTGAAAATAACTTTTTACTTCTATGTTTAAAATATATATTTTTAAGTGTCCAAATAAATTCCAAATATTATCATATTGTCTCGTGGCACCCGGCCCCGGCACCCACTTTGAAAACCCCTGCTTTATAGTTCTGGTTTATTCTATATTCTATGTTACACTGCTACAGGAACCATTACTTTATAGTGTCCTGGTCTATTCTATGTAACACTATTACTGGTACTGTACCATCACTTTATATCGGTGTATGTAACACTGCTACTGGTACCATTACTTTAAAGAGGTAGTTCTCCAATTGAGGTGTCCTTGAGGAGGTTCCAGGGGTTCCCAAGCTAAATTAGGAACTCATTGTATAAATGCATCTTTTCGTAAGTAGACAATTTATACACTCACAATGATGCAATGCATCACATTGTGAGCTTGTAGATATATACTATTTAAATTTAAATGCCTGAAAAATCATGAAGAAGACAAGGTTAAGATTTTTGTAATGTTTGCCAAATGCCAAATATAATTTTATGGGGTCCATCGCACAATGTCAGATAGGGGTCCACAGACAACTACATAATTTTGGGGTCCTTCACGTGAAAAGGTTTTACTTTTTTTTAAAATAGTCTTCCTGTCAATAAACACATTGAAAAGCATTGT
>NC_137817.1:51763515-51858515 GCF_963921795.1 Nannobrachium achirus
GTCTACCGCCCACTCCCAAAAAAGCATTCAACTCGTTCCTGTGTATTTCTTACACACGGCCACTTCCCATTACAGCCTGCTCCTGCAGAAATGTCATTGGGACCGCAATACAAACACAAAGACATCGTAAGGTTGAGGGGGCAGAATTTGACCATTTCAGCAAGGTTGACAGACTCACACTGGGCTGGGCGAACTGCTGATTATTAAACAGACGCCTGTCGATAATGGCATTTAAAAAAGTATGTTATCCTCCTCCGCAAGACCATAAGACACAAAATGACAAATGGCCTGAAAAACAAGAGACAAACAAACAAGCACGCACTCGCTCTCGCACACACAGACGCACGCACGCATGCACGCAGTGTTGGGGTAGGTTAGGCAGTTTTATGGAGGAATCTCATTTATGTTTCTCCTCTGAAACATCTGCTCCCACACCAATATGATGAACGGGAATGAGAATTTTGCTGACATACTGTTGGACTCATGCAGTCAAATCCCTTGTATTATTGCTTATATCCTAATCTTTATACCATACCATATTGATTTTACCCTACAAAACAGTCCATAAGTGCTGGTAACAGATGTTTTAGAAAGCAGCAGTATTGATGGAAAATGGTCGGACTTTCACTCTCTCACAGTGACTTCGATATTTTATATAAATTACTCTTTAAAAGTCACACCATCTGCCTTTGGCTGCAGGTTTATTGTACAAATACAATAATGTTTTCTAGAGAAGCCACCTCTTCAGCCTCGGTACCCAGGCCGTGTACTCTTTTGTACTGTTGTCAGTCAAAGGTGTTAACGGGGAATACCACTCATTTTCAACATTGAACCATGTCAACCATGCCATGTCATTAGAGCTGTTCACTCATTCATTGATCGAGGATGCAATTAAGAGTACACCTTCCGTATGTCACTGATCACATGACCCCAACAATCAATTGAGCCACTGCCGCCCCATTTAGGGATACTAATGATACTGACTTTTTTCAGTGTTGTACAACATTCAGGAAGGCGTGCACTGTAAACAAATAAAATAGAAATAAACTACAAAAAGAGCAAGGGACAATAAAAGAAGAATATATAGGCCTACATAAAGTGTCAAAAATCTAACCTAAGTGAAGCAGTTAATTTGTATTCTATGTGTTATAGATCTATACATTCTGTGATCTATACTTTCCATGTGCTTTAGTTCTAGTTCTGAATGAATGAATGATTTTGTCTGGAGAGCCAAATTGTCATGTGAAGCTTGGCCAATCCTCAGTTCTTCATTCTGGACATGCACGGGACAGACACAACTAACCAATCACGGCGTGGAGATGAACGGGACAGGTACGGGACACACAAAGCCACTCCTTGGAAGCGGCTTTCACCACTTCAAAAAACAGTCAACGCTCATAAGTGTCACGTCACAACACAAATAGCAATACTTAAAGCACAACTTAACAATGCAGTGCTAAACAAAAGTGTTCATAACAGTCAATGCTAGTCACCGCCATGTCAAACACAGCAATAGTACTCAATACTACCAAATAGTGCAGGGCCAAACAATAAGTCTCCATTTGTCAGTGCAAATAAATCAAGAATTAAAAACAAGAAGGGAGACACAGCAAGACACCACAAGAAACCCTCCATGCGTGCGTCCGTGCGTGTGTGTGTGTTGAGACTGTGACTGAATGCATTAACGTACGCATGCTAGCTGTCATGTTTTAACACATTTACTTGCCCAGTTTTGAACCAATCCCATCAGGCCTGTATGAGCAGACAATTAATTGCAGCTGACACTGGTGTCATGTACGCAAATCACTGCGAGCACACACAGATAAGATTCCTGGTTGTAAGACAATCCGTTTAGACAGGCTCCCCTTTATTTCCCATGAGCTGACGGGCGTGGCGTAGAACACACACACACACACACACACACACACACACACACACACACACGCACACGCACACGCACACACACACACACACACACACACACACACACACACACACACAGTCGGGCAGATCCCTCGTATCTCCAAGTTTTTTCTTTTTTTAAAGCCCTATACAAAAGTGTCGTACAAAAGTAGTCTTCTTGTAGATTGGCTACTCTCACTACTTTAAATTGTGTTTAAAATAATAACAAAAAAGGACAAACATTTTGGACATAAAAGGTTTCCACCCGACAATGACGAAATAATGAACAAGTAATAGAGAAGTACATGTATGCACAAAGATGCCCGGAGGAGCATCTTTGAATGCAAATCAACCACTGCCTCCCAAGCTAGCAGTCTCCGTGGGAGAAGGACTGTTCTCGTCATCACAGGAACAAGAGGAGGGAAAACAGAATGAAACATGGCGTGTTTTTCATGACTGATGTCAAAATGCACCCAGGGCAGGAGGGTCTGGATGTGGGACCTTGTGTTCTGCACTTCACTGGTGCCTGGTAGTTGAAATCCATATTCTGAGAACTTTAGCCAAAAATAGCCGATCTATAAGCTCACAATGAGCAAAAAGAGCAGACTAAGTACATAGGTCAAGTTTATTAAGTATTGACGGTTCAAGTTCAAATCTGAAAACACAATCCAAAATACACTGATGATCGTGCTGTCAAACAATGAAACTATATGGAATCTATGAACAGATTGTGGGGGTCCCTGCTTTATTTCTCTCTCAACTAAGGGGTCCTTGGCCTGAAAACGTTGCAGACCTTGGTGCGAGGGGCTATATGCCCGAACCACCTATTGGCTCTTGCTGGAGGTGAAGGAGCAGCGGTTCTACTCCGAGTCTCTCTCTGGGGACTGAACTTATCACCCTATCTCTAAGGGAGATGCCAGCCTACTGGCATCATGGTAAAACAAATCATCTTGGCCGCTTATATCCGCGACCTTATTCTTTCTTTCACACTTCATGACCATATTATATTATAATGGGATTATTTTCCGACTGCATACAATGACAACAGTCACAGGGCCCTTGGACAGCAGCTGAATGACAACTCTGTGTGTGTTCTCTCTCTCTCTCTCTCTCTCTCTCTCTCTCTCTCTCTCTCTCTCTCTCTCGCTCTCTCCTGAACTAAACCTGTAACAAAATGATAATGGACTTAAAATGCGTCAGCATGTCCCTGTATATTCCCGTATATTCTCAGAGTGACAGACTCATCATCATACATAGGATGTAAGCTAAACCAGTGGATGAAGAGAGGGAATCTAGTATGGGCTGCGCATCTCTCTAGCCTCACACACACACACACACACACACACACACACACACACACACACACACACACACACACACACACACACGCACACACACATGCACACGCATACACACACACATGCACGCACACACACACATCCATCATGTCTTTGTTTGGTCAAACTTTATGTATAGTCAAATGTCACCCTATAAATAGAAGGATGACTGACTGCGGAGCAGAAAAGACAATCACATCTATCTCCCCCCCCCCCCCCCCCCCCCCGGTCTGTCCTTACTTGGCCTCGTGACATTCCCTCCTGTCTGTGTTGTTACTGTCATTTTATCACTGCTGCATCCTCGATCAATCTCCCTTTTCACTCCCTCGCTCTCTCTCTCCGCAGTGAAAGAAAAACTCACCCACTCAATGGTGGGTCTGTCCGTCCATCTGTCCGTCCAGCCACCACTTTTATCCCAAAAAGATAGCTTGAAAACGGTTGGCTTTATTGACATGAAACTTGCAAATTGCATGATACAATCTTTAATACTAGACAAGAAGGAGGGCTGTGGACAGTTCAGAAACCTGCCTACCAGTGACATCATCGATGAGGAATCGAAGCTAATAGAAACCGCAGGCTTACTATTCCTGGAAGGTTGGCACGCTATAATGGAAGGAATTGTTCTCGCTATAAAACAAATATATATAAATATATAGGCTATAATTATGTTGTTTGAAATGACCAAACCTGCCTACTGATGTCACTGGTGAAATTAGCCGGGGACCCAGTCCCTCAAAATGGGGGAGGACCTGTGATGTTCTGCCGTACTTTTTATTTCTGTTGTATCCATTAGTTTGGTCATTAAGGTCCACAGAATGAGAGGTCTGCTCTGCCGGAAACATCGCGAAAAAAAGTTATGGCCATTTGTATATTCACTGTCCCATTGACTCCACTATACAGGAACAGAAAAATATTACATGAAAAACATTCCTTGGGCTAGAAAACGGACCAACAAAACTGTGAAAAGTGATGACTCATCACTGTGATTTTTCACAGTTTTCTTGGTCCGTTTTCTAGCCCAAGGAATATTTTTCATGCAAAACAAATGCTTGCAATGGATTCAGAATCATGAAAACCACCCCAGTTTGACCCCTCACATGCTACTTAAAGTTTTTATTTCCTTTTTTAATATTTTTCTTTTCCTTTGTAGTGGAGTCAATGGGACAGTAAATGGCCATAACCTTTTTTTTCGCGATGTTCCCGGCAGAACAGACCTCTCATTCTGTGGACCTTAATGACCAAACTAATAGATAAAACAAAAATAAAAAGTACGGCAGAACATCACAGGTTCAAACTTATTCCTTGAGCTTTTGGGCTTGTGGGTCCCCGACTAAATAGGAAATGTCCACAGCCCTCCTCTGAGACACAAAGTGAATAGACAAAAATGGTACCATATTACAATGAGCATTCGTGAAGACCAAACATATCCTCCTTTAAGCACTTTTGTAGGACGTGTGCTATATACAAAAAGACATGCCTAGGCCTTCCTCACAGTTGTGGTGCCTTTTTGCTTTTTCTTTTGTTAGTGCGTGTGCCTGTGTGTGTGTGTGTGTGTGTGTGTGTGTGTGTGTGTGTGTGTGTGTGTGTGTGTGTGTGTGTGTGTGTGTGTGTGTTCAGATGTGATTGTAAGTGTTCTCTAAAAGCCTGACATAGCCGCCTAATCATGACAAATGAAATGACGGAGTGCGGGGGAATGGCAGATAGCCAGGGATGATTCAACTTTATTAAATGCTAAGTAGATTTTTAGAAATACCAAGATCGTGCAGGTTAACCAGCAGCGAATGGATAACAGATTATGTGTAGGTGATGTGAATGTATGGCACTGTGCTAAATTGTGTCTTGCATCCTTGCCTCTCTCTCTCTCTCTCTCTTGTGTCTCTCGTGGGAGTTAACTGTCATCCATTAGCTGAGGTCCCATCAGGCCTCGTTACAGCAGTGGTTCTAAACCTGTGGGTCAGGACCCCCAGGGGGGTCCCCAAATTATTTTGGGGCGTCCCCAGATGATTAACTTAATGTGTAACATTGTTTTCTCTCTCAACAGTAAACAAACCAACATACAGTATAAGTGTATAGAGGGTATCTATCTGCACATTTCTAAAGTGACAATTTAAGGACTTTTCAATACCTCTAAAATGACACATTAAACATTGGACAAAATGTCAAATATTAGAAGCTGAAATTGTGAAAATAGCCGATCTACATGCTCACAAGGCCTCGCGTTGCGAGGCGTTGTGAGAATGTAGATTTGCTAACCGCCAACTAACCGCCAACTCATCACATCCACAACATAGTGGGCTTAGTTCACCCATTCATTAACCCATTTGGAAAGGAAACACATTATGCATTATTACTTTAACCATTATTTCATGCTTTAACTATTGAAAAATTGCAGATATACAAGCTCACAGCACGGCACTGAGTGCCGCGCTGCGAGCTTGTAGATCTGCTATTTTCCAAGTCTTTGAATATTTTTGACCCGATTTGTCTTCTAAATCCTTCGTCTAAATCAGTGATTATTAAACTTTTTCATGAGTTACAAAGTTACAGACCCGTAAGGGTCCATTTGGTTACATTTGTACTCTCTCAGAGTTATAAGACTTCTTAGGGTCCATATGGAACCCTCTATACTAGGAATCTTTAAATGGAACCGTTAAGGAATCGGACTAGAGAAGAGAGAAATCGCAGGGAACACTCCCGTTTTAATTGACGCCGGCACGGCGCCTTTCCCTTTGGTGGAGCCCTAGCCTAAAGGAGCCCAACCCTATAAGCACAACTGACATCAACCCGTATGATGTTGTCAAAATGAGAAAGATCAACAGGGACGCCACGTCATCGTTAGACCTCCATCCTGTTCATTGACAGTGCTGTGCCATCACAACAGCATGGTGCACGGGCTCTCCATGAACCTGCGGAACTCTGCCAGCCACTGTGCGCCAACCGCCCCGTCAATAACCCGGTGGTCACAGCTCAGCGTGACGGACATCATGTTGGCAACGTCACAGCCCTCCCCGCGTAATTGTTTACTTGAGCATCCAACAGCGA
Source organism: Nannobrachium achirus (assembly GCF_963921795.1). Taxonomy (NCBI): domain Eukaryota; kingdom Metazoa; phylum Chordata; class Actinopteri; order Myctophiformes; family Myctophidae; genus Nannobrachium; species Nannobrachium achirus. The sequence continues at coordinate 51,769,797 of NC_137817.1, forward strand.
GAATACAGGACTGAGGGGGGTTGATGATTGCTGAGAAGTTCTTGATGCCAAACATCCCCAGGTTAGAAATCGTAAAGGTGCCGCCCTGGAACTCGTGTGGTTGCAGTTTCCCGTCTCTAGCCTTGGCTGCCAGTGTGGCCATATCAGAGGAGATGGCAGCCAGCCCTTTGGTGTGAGCGTTGAACACTATGGGCGTCATGAGACCTCTGACGGTGCTCACGGCTACACTTACATCCACCGTGTGATTGTGGCGTATGACCGTGTCCATCCAGGATGAGTTTGCTTCGGGGACCTTGAGGCAGGCTAGCGCACTGGCTTTGATGATGAAATCATTCACGCTCAGCTTGATGTTCTGGGATTTCTCGTTGTTGATTTCCCTCCTACAGTCCAGGACTTGATCCATGATGACGTCTACAGACAGGTAGTAGTGAGGGATGGTCTGTTTTGACTGCATCAACCTCTGAGCGATGACCCTGCGTACGTCGCTGACAGGGGTGTCTGTGTAGGTCCCGACGCGGCTAGCAGTGCCCCGAGTTGCAACAGGGGCTTCCTTGGATGGGACAAAATCTTCAATGTCTTTCTTGGTGACTCCCCCATCAGGACCCGTGCCTTTAACCTGAGCCAGGTCAATACCTCTCTCAGCGGCCATTTTTCTGACCAGGGGGCTGGCAAACACAATACCTTTCTTAGAAGCGGCAGCTGGAGCACGGGGGTGAGCTGCTGCGGGTGTCACTGATGCAGCCAGTGTGGGTGCTGGGGCTTGTATAGGAGTGATTTCAGTCACCGTGGTCTCCACGTAGTCTTTGAAGGCTGCAATGTCGCTCTCTGTCTCCACGATGATGCAGAGAGGAGTCCCCAGCGGAATGTCTCGGGTACCCTCTTCTTTCAGGATTTTGGCCAAGTATCCTTGCTCCTGCACCTCAAAATCAATGGTTGCCTTGTCCGTCTCGACCTCAGCCAGCAGATCTCCCTCGCTCACCTTCTCTCCAACCTTCTTGTGCCAGCGTTGCAACGCACCCGTTGTCATGGTGGGAGACAGGGCAGGCAGCAAGATCTTCAGGTGTGAAGGGTAGGAGCCGCCTGGGGCTGTGGCAGGAGCAGCAGCACCAGAAGGAGGTTTAGGAACAGCAGAGGCAGTTGATGAAGACTTGTCACCGACAGCTTTTAGGGAGTCCAATGTGACGTCCTTAAAGGCCGCCACGAGGTCAGGATTGTCAACAGTGATGCATATCACTGATCCTATATTGATTCTGTTCCTGCCCTCTGGAACCAGGATCTTGGCCAGGTAGCATTCCTCGTGCATCTCAAAGCCTACCGTGGCTTTATCGGTCTCCACCTCTGCTATAACATCTCCCTCGTCGATTTTGTCCCCCTCCTTCTTCAGCCAGCGAGCGATGGCTCCTGTCTCCATGGTGGGAGATAGAGCGGGCAACGCCACCGCCTGGTGAGGTGGCAGGCTGTAGAAACGCACATTCTGATAGCGGGTCGCGGGTCGAAGACATCGCAGCAAAGGCATTCGGTGGGTGAGCGAGTAGCTAACGCCAACCCTGGAGGAACCAGATTGAAACCTCCGCAGCCGACCAGCCCAATGGCCCATTGGACTGTGCACAGGTCCCGAGGAGACGGCACGGAGGCGAGGGAGGAGGCAAGTAGCTCTTCTGACCAGCGGGATTGAACGGAGCATGTTGATGGGCAATGTCTAGAGTAATCTATATTCACTCACACCCCCTTAAGTCTCTCTGTGTATGCGTGTCTGTAATCAGTTTATATTCATCAGTATACCCAAATATGGAAAGGACTGATGTCATAGCACCCAAATGATGTGCGAATGACTGTCATCGTACTGACATCATGGACTGGTCTCCAAGTAGGGCTGGGTTAAATAAAAAAAGTCCACAAAAGACCCCTCCATATTGATCGATATCTATCTATTAGTTTCAAGAGTATCCTGATAATGACTAAAGAGCGACAAAATCAGAAGGTTCATTAGCACGAAGGGTGTCGATCCCAACAAAAGTCGGATTTTCAAAACTAAGCTTGGAGTGCCGAACCCAACTTAAGACGGGATAGCGTTTATACTGTATATAAAATAACTGTAGCGTATGGTCAGCGGGACCCGCAAAAACTCAAATTCACACAATGCATTGGGAAAGATCTGGTTTTGCATCCAGGCCAATGTTATGAAATTCACGTTCTTGATCAAAACAGGCCCTTTTCTACCAACCATAACAAAAGCATGGATGGCCGCAGTTGTCATTTCTCTTCTGGGTGAAATAGAATACTATCATTGCGCGAAACCGAAGTAATAGTATAAAACTAATATGACTTGTGGTGAGCGATGCAGATTTTACTGGGCTAGTGTCTTGAGGTGGGTAGAAAATGTTACCTTTTTCATCCAGGGATGATCTGGTAGGCTGGTGAATGGATTTGACACTGGCTTGATCATTCACATACTGTAGTCTGCTGAGCGCTGAAGTCGTTGGAGAGGAATGGGTATTGGTGAACTTGACGCACAATCTGGTTCCATTAGTCCTGCTTCCATTATTTCCACCTCGGCTAGAGCAGCATTCATTTCCTTTTCTTGTTGCATTGCTTCTAAAGTGGCTTGGACACAAGCAGCTTGAACCTTTAACTCTCTTTATTCGAGTAAGCAGCTCTGGCGTGGGCTGCTTGTGCTTTGGCTCTCGCTCTGACGACAGCTAGGCTGGCATTGGATACTAAAGACTGGTATAAGATCCATGTGACAATTTGGATGATGTGGAATGGCTATCATCAGGCTGCAATGCATCTTCCTGCTTATAGCCATGATGATGTGAGATGTACTGTAGATGTGGAGACTTAACTTGACTTGAGAGGTGGAGACTGTAGTGTAGGTGTGCTCTGTGCTGGCTGATGGCTGGTTGAGTAAGGAATCCTTACAGGCTCTCTTTTCTTCACAGCCTATCCTGTGGCTGTCTTTTCACTTCCTCCTTCCGGTTTCCTCTTCTTGTCACTATTGATGCTGACCACAACCATATCTCCTCCATTCTTCAAGACCTGGTTCCACTCCTCCTCATCGCCACGGATCTTGTACAGTTCCAGGTCCGACTCTTTCACTTTCTCCACAACCAGCTTGTCCTTGGCGACTTCATTCAGGTCATCAGTGAGGCTTCGGACGGTGGGCTCCATGCTGACGTCTTTATAAGCCACCATCTCCGCCTCGATGGCCTTGGCAACTCGATCTCCTTCTCCAGAGAGTCCACGACTTGTGCTGCAGATCCACTCCCAGCAGCAACGCACAATGCGCTGCGGACAGATAGACGTCTCCCAGCTGCTTGAGGAAGAAGATGCGTGCGGTGGCTGGGATGAGGTCCGTGATGAGGTGGTAGTCCACCATGCTCCTGGAGTACAGCTCCAGGCGCTTCAGGTCTTACGGACTGAACTGAGCCAGGAGCTCTGAGCTGCTCGGAGTGGTGCAGCCCTCTTGGTGTTCCTGTTCTGCAGGATGTTCAGAGACAGAGTGGGACTGAAGCTGCTGAACTGGTAGGAGAGAAGGGACAGGAAGTGCCAATGGAAGTCTTTCCAGAAGGCAGACAGCCACTGGCCCTCCTCTGAGCCTGGAGCCGTGTTCAACTCTTTCAACATCACACAGGAGTGTTCCCCCGCCACGGCTCTGGCCACCTTGTGGCAGTTGTAAACAGTGTGATATTATAGGTACTATATAGATAGATAATGATGTGGTCATATATTTATATTTACAGACAGATCTTTGCTGCCATGATGTCTCTGACTGAGTACAACTCACGTAGATAGGTTACCCAATTCAGTGAAACAGTGCGTCTTAACACTACCGCTGCCTAACGCATCCAGTAATGTGATACCTGGTTTCCATGGTTACCAGGTAAACAGGCGCTGCTGCTGAGCGAAACACTACATATACCATGATGCAACCCGGCCGCCAGCATCAGGAAGCGTCTAATCTCCATAGGCTCCTATTCATTGCTGATGCAAAGAAATGGCTTTATCTCGGAATCTACTTCCAAAAACGCTTAGAACGCTGCGAGCCGCACAGAAAGCAGAAAGAGATGATCCAAAGTGGTGAACCCTGATTTTTATTAGCAGAGAGATCTATTGTTTATGAGAATGCCAAAGTAAAACATAAATACTGTCTTTGCGTTCACACGATTTGAACTTTCAGCATTTGCAGTCATCTGCTGCACTTCCTTCACTTTTCATGCAACCAGAACATCCAAATGTGCTTAAAAACAACTCTTAATACATTTTTACATCCTTTGGTCCTTCAGGGATCATCTGGAATGTATTTACAAGCATGTAACGTGAAAAATAGAGGTAGAGATGACGAAACCACAAAAGTTGCGTGCGATGGCAAAGCATGGCCTGCCTGACCTGCCTGTAGCCCCGCACGCCCACGACGCAGCAGAGACGCGAGGGCGAGAGCCAGCTGAGGGGGAGCTCTAGATAGGAGAGATATTTCCTGAGGACGCCAACAGTAACCAAAGAGAGCAGACAGCACTCATCGGATACCTGGCCAGTAGAAGCGAGGTGAATGACTGCTTTATGGACGGCTATGTGATTAGCATGACCACTGACTCCTCTTCCATCAAAGGTCAGCACCATGTTGAACGAGTGAGCTCTGATGTGCTCCATGATCACAGAGGAGACCACGGAGACGCTCCATTCTGCATCGGGGTCGTCAGGAAGTCTTGTGTGGTCCGTTACGGTGACTCTGGAGGCTGGTATCCCCAACACCGCACAGCTTTCCATGAGTTCCTGTTCGCGCTGAGCTCCTTGATTGTAGAAATCCCCTCGAGATAAACACAACACGTTAACTTGGGCCTTGAGCTTGACGAGTCTTAAAATCGTCGGCGCGAAGAACATGCATTCGTCGTCCGGATGTGCGGTTACAATGAGTGCTCTGACGCCCAGGTTGTTTGAAATGGAGGAAGGAAACGGTTTGTCTCCATTTGACAAATTACTCGTTAAACATTTTAAAGACGTGGCACTGTTTAGTCGATGTCGATAGCAAATCCATTTCATCCAAATAATGTAGGATATAATCAATAGAACAAGGAAAACAACCATTTTTATTGACCATAGGCATAAACCGTTCGATCTACATTCACGTTTCCGGTTCCCTCTGGAACAAGGATCGCAGCATTTCTCCATGTTTTATACTTGCGTCATCAAATATGACGTCAGACCAAATATGACGTCAGACCAAATACGACGCCAGACTTGCCCAAATATGGAGTTCTGATCTACAATAATAGCGAAGCCAATCTACAAGCTCACGGCTCACATTATGTTATTCAAATTGCCGGTCTCTCCCTCCGTCCTGTCTGTGTCTGCAGCCTCCCACAGTTGGTTCCCACCGCCGGTCCCTCATTATGCAGAATGTCCCATTTCAAGTTTTCAAATGTATGAAAATATTTTGGAAATTTACAAGCTTACAATGCCATTGCATTTCAATGGGAATGGAGCGGTTTACTGACGGTTTACGTTCCATTCTCATTGAAATGCATTGGCAGAATCGTGAATCCACTCTCATAGGTACGATAGGTAGTATTTAATGGCAGTAAATGGCATTTTTGGTCATTTTATTTTGAAGTTTCAGTCTGATACGGAAGCCATTATATTTCTGAACCAAGCAGAAGGTAATGGGAATACATCAGCCAGAAAAATGCTGTGTTTGTAGCCTGCATCTCACGCAACCCGAGGGAGGGAGAGTGGGGCAGCATGAAGCATGTTGTTACTATGCTGCTTATTTCTCACCTCAATGTTTTCAGATACATATTTGAATGTACAGTTTGAGTTTAAAATGAGTAATGCTCTGTAAAATAGGAACGCCAGCTTAAAATATCTGAAAACTGCTAGAGACTAAATGAAAGCTGCCACCAGGAGGAGGTGATTTGTTTGTAACATAAAACATTGAAATAAACAGCACTAGTCTATATTTACATATAGAGTAGATAAGTACTATAATAAGTACTAGATAATGTAGCTTCAAAGGTGTGTCTAAGATTACACACAACCAAATGTGTGACCACTGGGGACGGTGGGCTGATGTTGATCATACCCCCACTGTAAGCTCATCTATTTTGGTATGACATCAAAAGAGGTGTACAGTACACACCATATGGGGCCTGATCCAAAGCTGACAGTCTGCACTTTTGCTTTAATTCCCTGTGCTTTGATGTGAAATCCTTAACTCTGTAAAGACACTGTTACAAATAACAACCAGCTATACTGTAGACCTTATTCACACCGTGGCCATCTTGGTTCACATGACTTCCTGGGATAGCAGCCTGCATTACAAACCATTGTGAACAATGGAGCGATGGTCCCAAAATATGAGTTCTATTCAACCGTTTTCTTTTGACCAAATCGACAAATGGGCAGATGACAACATCAACATCCCCAAAAGGATTAAATAGAAGGGTACATCCACAATATTCATGGTAGTTAGGTTACACTGTTACTCTGTACAAAGACTTGCTACAGTATCTGTGCAGACTAGTGCTTGCTCTGCCATCATATAGTTAATATTACTGTATTGTGATTTTTGCATATTAATCAGGAACAATCTAACAACAAATAATTAATATGATGGTGGAGCAAGCACTGCACAGATAGCAAGTCTTTGTACACAGTAAGGTTGCAATCTACTGTAGCCCTAGATTTAATCATTTTGGGGATGTTGTTGTTGTCATCTGCCCATTTGTCAATTTGGTAAAAAGAAAATGGTTGAATAGAACTCGGTGGTTGAATATTTTGGGACCATCGCTCCATTGTTCACAATGGTTTGTAATGCAGTATCCCAGGAAGTCATGTTCATCCAAGATGGCTGCGGTGTGAATAAGGTCTATAAACTATACAGTATACAGTATAGGGTAGAGCAGCCGCTTGGGAACCGGAAGCTTCCCAGTACGATCCAGGGCTCCCCCAGAGTCGAAGAGTCCTTCAGCAAGACACTGAACCCCTAATTGCTCCTGATGAGTCGGTGCCCTGCATGGTTTCCTCCGCCATCGGTATATGAATGTGTGGGTCAATGGGTGAATGCAGAGCCATTCAAGGAGAGTTGCGTCATCTCCGTTCACTTCATGGGGCCAGCGCAGAGGTGGACCGAGCATCTGGCATATACCGTGCATATGCCCGGTACCCAACATTCAGTAGCACCAGCCCACAGTGCAGAGAGACATCACATGATTGGCCCACTGGCCTATCTCACTGGCCTTGTCTATCATCTAAATACTGGTCTAGTAGCCCAAGCACTGGCTACTGTGGCCCAGGAGTCCCATCCAAACATTTAACAGCATACAAGCCCACATCGCACCGCTGACTTGATGCGTTGTGGGCTTTCTATGTTCGGTTCACGCCAGGGCCGGTCTAGGCCAAGATGCCAGGGCCAAATTTATGTCCCAGTCTGGCCCTGGGCCAGCCAGGTCTTCTACATACACATCTATTGGCGAATAGTGACAAAGCGCTGAACCGGAAGTTTATGGAATGCATTGGAGTCTATGGGGAAATAGTGACATTTCAGGTTACATGAACCACGTGACTAGTGTTGTTTCTGACCTCGCATTGGCAGAACTCTCTAATACAAGACTCTGGGTGGATGTAATGCACAATTGTTGTAAAAAGCTGTACTGAGGAGAGTTGTGTTGGAGTTAATAAAGTGTTAGTTCCATCTAGGCCTCCAATTTATTTCAATTAATAAAACATTGGAATGGTGGATTAGGAATGCAGCAAAACGGAAAGAAAGAAAAGTCCATGAATTCAAGACTTCATGAGGTGAGTAATTGATATAAATTGTAATGCATAAAGCATTAACACAGAACACAACATCACAGTAAATCAATGCAACTGTGAAGTAAACATTTTACGTATAGTAACTTGGAAATGTATAGGGTATTGTTAAGGGCTTAACTGTAGGAGTTTTCAATTCATGTGCTCAAAATCCCGCACTGATATCTCTGCCTCACCACGATGTATGAAGAAAAAGGTGTATTTATACGAGAGAAACACAGACAAGATGCTGCAAAACAAACAAAAAGAACCCAAGGCCAGTGCACATGCACAGCCGGACTGAAACTCAATAGCGGCTCTTGTAAGTCGCCTTGGATAAGATGCCTAATACATTTGTAAATGGTTTGTGTTAGCAAGAAAAATAAGTGATTCATCCGATGAAATCAAAGGTTAAATGTCACACATCCTCTTTGTGTGCCTTGAATTGTCCAGTTGACCTACCTTGTTCACTAAAGGCAACACGTTATGCTTGAATGGCTTGAGTTACGCACACACACACGCACACGCACACACACACACACACACACACACACACACACACACACACACACACACACACACACACACACACACACACATACACACACACACACACACACACACACACATTTCAACTCTTTATCCCTCTCCTGGCTTGCACACGATGCATGCATGAACACACACGCACTCACACTTTCCCTGCAACACTCAATAGGTAAATCATGACTGCAAGACGTATACAATAGAAACATTATTGGATAGACTGTAGTGCTCATATCGTCACTGGCGGGCAGAAACCTTGGATCAAATGTGTGTGTTTTTTGGTAGATTAAAGCTCTGCTTCATCATACAAGAATGTCGTACAGATAGCAGATCTACAAGCATCTCGCGGTGCAAGGCGTGTGCTTGTAGATCGGCTATTTCCACTAGTTTAAATAAACAAAAACGGTTTTGGACATACAGTACAAGCTTTCTATGAGAATACCCTATTTCGCTACTAAATAAATGTGCACGCAGACACGCACACACGCACACATGGTGCATAAATACATACAGTATACACTGACAGTACGTTCAGGTGCACAGAAGCTCAGTAAACAAATCCATTAAGGCAGTTGCACAGTTGTGTGTGCGTGTGCGCGCGTGTGTGTGTGTGTGTGTGTGTGTGTGTGTGTGTGTGTGTGCTTGTGTGTGTGGTTTGATGTGTAGAAATGTATGTCAACCTCTCTACTCTGAGTAATGCATCACCCACACCTGAAGGAGCAAGGAATATGTGCGCTGCTTTTGAGAAATATAATGAGATAGTGAGTCAGACACAAATTGATACGATACAGTATAAGGTGTGTGTGTGTGTGTGTGTGTGTGTGTGTGTGTGTGTGTGTGTGTGTGTGTGTGTGTGTGTGTGTGTGTGTGTGTGTGTGTGTGTGTGGTGTGTTGTTAACTTGTTATTACTGATATTCAAGGATACAAGGATCCATACGATTTTGTGTCAGTAGGCCTCATTCAGGAAGGGTGGGTACGCTCAGATTTAATACTAAAGCGCAAATACAAGTGCTTCCAGGAGCATAGTCTGATTCATCATTAGTCTTGGTACAGTACGTACACATTTTGTGTCAAGCACACTGAAACTCACGTCTGCTCATGGGTTGACCCTAACTTTGTTACTAAAATGCCTTATCTTTCATAAAAATCTATTACAGTAGTTTACAGTAGTGCCAAGTACAGTACATAACACAATGTTTGTGTCCATTTGTCAGCACATATATTATTCTGAGTCAAAGGAAATGCATGTATATGTAATTCTGTCTGACCAGAAGCAGGAATAAATCACATCCCCTGTGATAAAAATGAATGGCCTTAACCTACTGTAAGCAGAGATATATGTCCCCGCACCCTCAGCAAGTCAAACACTGGCAAGGCCATTTGAGGTAAAACTATACTATACTCTCAGCATCTGTCCGGACTCTGTTTACTCCCAGATCTCAGGATGAAAGACAGATATCGATATCCGCTGTGATGCATCACAGTCTCTTCTCTCTCTCTCTCTCTCTCTCTCTCTCTCTCTCTCTCTCTCTCCCTCCCTCCCTCCCTCTCTCTCTGAAGGACTGGTGGCTCGGCCTCTGATGGACTACCTCCCGGTCTGGCAGGAGATTTTCTCTCTCTCATCTCTACCTACCTCTATCTACAGTATGTCGCATGGCTTCCTCTATCTACCAATTCCCTATCTGCTTCTCAATCTCTTGCCCTTGGTATCTCCTCTCCCCCTTGTGTGTTAAATTCATAGCAATTTAGATATTTGGCATAAATACTGTATTCTGACTGCTTGTATCGACTGATGACAAATGTGCACTAATAGAAAAAATGGGATGCATTGCAATGCATCGTAGAATCGAATCGAATCGAATCGTGACCTGGTAAATCGTAATTGAATCGAATCATGAGGCCAGTGCCAATGCACACCCCTAGTAGATAGCACTGCTCACTTCACACTAGGTGTGCTTTTTTCTCCTTCCGTTTCACCATTTCTCTGAACCATTTTCATTTACAGCAAAGTCAAAAGACACACAAGCACGCACGCACGCACGCACACAAACCACATCACTTATAGCACACCTCTACATCTGTTCGTATCTATTTGAAGCCCCGCACTTCACCGACTCAGCATTTGTCGTGCCAGACATCTGGGGATCCAACAGGCGTAGTTAAAATTATTCATCGCCTCCACAGAGCCAAGCAAATTATTTGCTTAATTTTGATAGGGGATAATAAAACACATTGCACACTTTTGATGTCTCCATAAAATATGGAGTCTTCAACAGCTATTAAATGTCCTAGAGAGAGAAGAGGGAAATGGGTCCTCTTTAATCAACGGAGGCTCTGTGGTGAAATATGTTGAAGGTTAAATGAGACAAGCACACAAAAATGCAAGGATCAGGATCAGGTTGAACTGCGGTATTCATTTTGGCAGAGCGCTGAGGAACTGTCCTTGGTCCTTGAATCATCATCACTCACTCCTGCTATGTCGCACGCCTGCTATCTTGCACCTTATACACCTTATGCCTTTAGCAATTTTGTACGATTTTGAAAAACATTGTAAACAGCCGATCTACATCAACACGCTGTGCGATTGTACTTCATAGTCACTATAGTCATGTTTACATAAACGTATTCGAAAATAAGAAGCGAATTATCAGAAATGTGCATAAAGACAAAGCAAATTTAGCCTGTTTCCATTTGCGGGTGTCATTCGAATTAACGACGCGACGGTCACATGAGCCGACTCAGCGCGGTCCAGCTGAACACAGCTAAGCGCTCCCTACCTCCTTGCCCACCACTGGTTCTGTCAGAGGTTGTCTTTGCACAACAGTCTGTAAAGAGCTACAGCTGGCAGCCTGGCACGTTGTGAAACCGGGAGGAATTTACACACGGTCCGTGTCACTCCGTGTGTAACAACCGGTTTGTTTTGTGGGCTAACGCTATACAATGGACGTTAATTAAGCGGCAGGGGAAAGTGTTAACTAGGAGGACGATGGACCAGAACGTCATAATTTATTCGCATTTATTGGCTGACCCGTTTCCATTCACTAATGCGTGCATTTAGTGCATTTAGATTTTTCGATAAAGCCTCAAAATCCACCTCCTCCAAGCGCATAAACGTTTTTGCGGATAATGAAAGTTTATTTGAATTTTGAAGTGTTTCCATAAAAAGATTTATGCGCAAAAGCCTTAATGCGGCTTTATGAGGCTTTATGGAAACACCACTTATGTCTTTTTAATTTTATTTACTATTAAAAAATTACAAATAATTAGACAAACATAGGGTTTAGGCATAAGGGGTTTGGTGGCGTGCAAGATAGACGTCAACTTACATTATTACTGTGTGCTAGTTACGTGTGTTTTCTCTATGGATTTATGTTGGAATGAAGTTACTAACAGGCACGTTGACTTTTCTGCTTGTGTGATATTACTGATATCCTAATTTGATGTGTTAGGCATCATTTTACTTGGGTTTATTGGCTAGTGATTCCTTTAATTGTGTGTGTCTATGTGGGCTCAACTATTTCCAATAATTCAATTAAACAATAAAGGATTTCAATTATAATGCAGTGATTCAAAAAGCCATTCATTTAATAATCAATAAACAAAAGCAAACAAAATAACTTGTGATCAATATACAGTATCAGCCGAATATTTCAGATTCCATTCCAATTGGCTATATGACTGCTTTAATTTTTATATTTTTGGGATGTTTACTTACTTCACATGCATTATCAATTATACTAGCCTATTTAAGGCTCTGTTCCAGATATATTTGCCCCAGTGAGCCAGTATGCACAATAGCAAGACTTTGACAAGAATGTAACAGAGTATCAGTATCATTGGTAACACCTGAGAAGTAAGGAATCGCCCCAATAATGCCATGTCATGCCAATAAAAGATTGTTAACTGTTAGCATAAAAAAGTAGAAAAAAATAACACCAGTGCGAAGTGAGCGGTGCAAACACAACACATGTGCAATTGCATATATCTCCCTGCATGGGCCGTTGACGTGATGTCAGTTACTTTATGTGTATGAGCACGGATCTCCATACATCCACAGATGTGCTAATTATTTTGGCTGTACTTTCCGGCTATCCATACACGGACTTCCGTGCTCTTTTTTTTTTTTTTTTTTGCTAATACATTTTGGCTATCCATACATGGAGATCCAGGCTCATATACGCAAAGTGAAATGTAGGAGCGGTTTGCACTATTTTCCTGATTTGTGTGTCTTCATGGCATGCAGGGGAACAGACAAAGCAGCGTTATACAGGTATGTTGCAACAGGGTGACACGAGGTGCGTGGCAGGAGTTAAGAGAGGTTACAAGGGTGTGAACGCTGATGCAGCACTGGCGAATGGTCTGAATGAATTCCACAGCGAACAGTGAGCAGTAGCAGTAGCATGGCAGCTGGTATGGTTGGCCCAGCGCCATTACGGCCAGACAGGGTGCGTTCCTCTTCATGCACCAGTAAGCACGCTCATCCCCTTCAAGCTGAATCTGAGGAGGGTGCTTGAAAGAAGTCAGGAAAGTAGTCGGTCCAGGTGACATCTCTCTGTGCCATCAAGACTGGTGCTGACTTCCTGGTACCATCATCAACCTCTCCCACTTGCTTCAAGAGGTCCACCATTGTCGAAAGAATGCCCCCCCGGCCATCCTAAATGACTGATATCTGGTCAAGAAGTGCCTTTAGAGGTTCATAAAAGACATACATCATATGCTCCTCTCTCCCTGCAGCACCTACATTTTGCCTCCTCCCCGGTTCTGCATATCACCCTCTCCCCCCTCGACAACAACATGAAAGTGGGATTCGTTAGGCTGGTATTTATTGATTGCAGCTCTGCCTTTAGCGCCATAGAACCACCTGGCTGGCTAACAAACTGGCTGACTTTGCACTGAATGCTGTAGTCAGTGTGTCACTGGGTCCTGGGATTCTTGGGGTGGACATCGCACAGACGTGGCCTGACTTGGAATATATGGAAACATAAGCTGCTAAACAGCCATAAAAGCCATGCACATCCTGAGCCATATAGGCTGGGTGCTGGACTAAAGTTAATCAACAATAAAAGAAAGACAAAAGTCCGCACACCGATTTTGCTGTTCCCAGTATATGGTTTTTACTTAGGTGACGTTTCGAGCCTGATGGCTCTTCTTCTTGGAAGAAGAGCCATCAGGCTCGAAACATTACTAACATTACATTACGGACTGACTTGGAATATACACACAGCGACTGTGGCAAAGACAGAGGATAATAATGCCTGCACCACCTCCAAGGTCTCACAGAAGGTCGGGAAACATACAGTACTCTCCTGACAGGGCTCATCAATGTACAGTATGGTATGGAAATCGCTTCTCCCAGGAGTTCTGTGGAAGGTGTTGCAGCCGGCCGCGCACGCCTCACTGTCCGTCCCTGCAGGATGCATACGACAGCAGATACTCGTGAAGGGCTGAGAGTCTAATGAAAGACAGTGCTCCAACACTTGTGACAATAAGGATTGTGCAAGTTCTTGAGGCTCTCACTGCCCTGAGCTCAAGGCAGCCAAGGCAGCTCAAGGCAAGAATAAGCTTTTCCCCTGTGGCTGACCAAAAAAAAGGTTATTTTCAATCCAGTATTATCTCTATTTATTATCTAGTAACACACAGTAACACACTTTATATTTGAAACAAATCTCAAAGTGCAACATTCAAAAGGTCAATTCAAAAGGTTGTGAATTGTATTGCTGTTGTCAGCACAGTCTTGAGGAACATGCCACGCCAACATGAGTGAGTGACAAATAAAGCCACCCTTGATGACGCTGGGCCAAAAGGTGCCATGTCTTATGCATGCTGCTGTAGGCCAATGAAGTAAGTCCCCGGATGTTTACCCTGCATGGCTCTGTAGGAGGTGATCCGTGAAGAAATGGGTCTGTTGAGTCGTCTGTCTGTCTTGCCAATATCTGTCTGAGAATATCTTCTCTGGAGATGTTCTTTGTTCCTGTTGACACGGCGGTCCGTCTTTGCTCATTCTGGCGGATTCTTCTTGTCCTTGATATTTTTCTTGATGTCCTCTATTTTCTTGGTTATGTTGGGGACGTCATAGTTCTGAGCCACATAGATCCCCACTGTGATCCCCACAGTGAAACCTGTGGCTGCGGATTTTAGCATGATGGAATAATATAATAGTCTGTCAGATGGTTGGTTGACGTAGCTCTCTCACTATAGCTGATAATGGGATTCAGACGCCTTGGATTGTCTGATACGAGAAAGATATCGAATGTGAGAATTTTAATTAGGCTTCTTGCTGCGTACATCAAATGTGCATCCACATAAAGGTAAGCCTTTGTTGTCTGGGTTAAGTTCAGCAGCCACAAATGAATGATTTATAGCTAGGTTCTCTTATAATCCTCACACAAATCTGATGTCATATGATGTCAGACCTGCCCAAATATGGAGTTCCACATGGTCCCGGAGTGCCTCCCAGGTCGGAAATATAATAAGCAAGCATAGCAAGCCGATATCAACAAACAGAAAGATGTAATTCTGGGAAATTGCAAGTGTGGTTGCCATGATGCAAGTCACACTTGCAAATGATGTCCGTCCTTGCCATATGGAGATCCCTGATGTCATCAATATTAAGTTTGGAATGCCCATATGGACATACTGTGTCAATCTCAGTCCATGATGACAGACATCTATGTCATCTCCATTATTTGGTAAAAGTTGAATTCTTGCATTTTCCCATTCAAGTCAATGGAGAAAATTAATTCACAAATGAATTAACTATAAATTAAACTATGTATAACGTATCTCTTGCAAGCAGACGAGTCCCAATGAAGATGGTCAATTTGACATATATCCCAATTGTGTGCAACCAAAACTGTGGGAGGAGTAGCGCAGCACCAAAAAGAAAGTTGTCAACTGGACAATATTCACTGAACAGAAACAGTATCTCAAGCTACCGGTATATAACTTGTAATGCAGTGGTTCTCAACCTTTTCATGTCGTGACCCTCCAAAATAAGCATATTTGAACCGACGACCCCCCCACTGACAAGCACTTGGACTGTAGGAGTTAAGGCGTTACATTTTGTTTGAAAGGACATAGAGTCTGCACACTGGACATGTTACATGTTGTTTGCCCTGTAGGAGAAGCCATTAAAAAAAGGTTTACAGCCTCCTGACCCACAATCCCATATTTGGGCATGGCTTAAATACTGTTACCTCATGGTGAATTGACCCCATATTGTGACCTCATCGTGCTGACAAGAGAAAACAACGCCAGACAGAGTGGTGCGGTATCAAGGCGACGTGCAGTATGATTTATGCTTGCCACAAACTGATTACTCAGACCCGACCTCCACGACCCTCTGAGCACTTGCATAATCTCCACTCTGGCTTGTAGCCATTTGAAGCCAATCAATAGATCCAACGAGCAGACAATTACTGGTTAGGTTCTGATCGAAGCATCACGTTTAGTACGAAACAGGTTGTACACAGTTGCATGAATAGTGCGGCTAGTTTATGGAGGACATGGTCCTTAGGTCGTTTACGAGCTGTGATCCGACGTTTGCACACATCCGTAGGTCTAAACCACGGTGAGCACAACACGGACAATCTAGAACATTCTGTCAATGTGGTGTATGTCGATCGGTCTGGGAAGAGGATCCCAGTGAAAGCCAAAGTAGGCGACAACGTGCTCTACCTGGCACACAGGCATGGCATTGAATTAGAAGGAGCATGTGAGGCATCACTCGCCTGCTCTACGTGCCATGTCTACGTGAGCGGAGAACATTTTGGCAAATTGCCGGAACCCAAAGAAGGGGAAGATGACATGTTGGATATGGCGCCGGCGCTTAAGGAGAACTCTCGGCTGGGATGTCAGATCATTATTACCCAGGAGCTGGAAGGAATGGAGCTGACCCTCCCTAAGGTCACCCGGAACTTTTATGTGGACGGCCATGTTCCCAAACCACACTGATCGCAGCAGAAACAACTAGCTGGGCTAAAGAGGTCAGCCCATTGGCCTGGAACACACTCTAGATCAGTGGTTCCCAAACATTTTGGCTTGTGACCCAAAAGAGAGAGAGATTAAACATTTTCCTGGGACCCAAACTAGTGAAAACAGCAGATATACACGCTCTTAAATTTGATACTTTATGTCCACATATGGAGGTCTCTACATCTGTCTGGCCATGTCCCTTTTATGGCCATACATGGTGATCCCTGATGTTATCAGTATATATGGGTATATTGGGGGATCTGTGGTTCTGGAAAGTCTATGTGCAGTGGTAAATGTTTGTGGAGAATGTGTGGAAAATGACTTAAGAGTGCACACTGACTGTGAAAAGTGGACTGAAGTAATCAAATGGCAGGTGTGCGGAATTTGCCAAATCAAGATTAGGCTGAGGTTACGATATGGCAATGAATTGGCTCATTTGAGCCACGTCCAGAGCCTTTTCTGGAGGTTCTGGGCAACCAATCTCCTTGTAAGGGCCATTCTGTCCATGACGTTAGTTATCTCCATACATGGAGTTCCATGCTCATATGGACCCTCCTACGGACACCAACGTCAGTTATCTCCATACATGGAGTTCCGTGCTCAGACGGACATTCCATGCTCATACATACATACATACACACGAAGCCAGACGTAGGAGCGGTTAGCACCGCTCAAAAACAACTTAAAGGACAACTCCCTAAATCACTTCTAGGCTAATTTTCCTACTTATATTGATCCCAAAAGACTGTCCATGGGGTCTATTAGGCAGAAATGACCCTGTTGTCCAGTTTCCCCAGCAGAATGCAGCAGCTGTCATAGCATAGAGTGGAGCACTGGAGCCTATAAGCATATCGCTATGACACTAATTGTTGTGGTCAAAAGTGTTTTATTTTTTCATGAATGTGCTACTAGTTGTCATTACAAATATATCCATGCCTTTGTTGGATCAATATAAGTAGGAAAATGAGTCTAGAAGTGATTTAGGGAGGAGTTGTCCTTTAATACTGTACTTCCTATGTTCCTAGTTAATATATTAGTACTTGCATCCGATACATTAAACAGGGCTGGACCACACATGGACAAATTACCGGTCATCAACTTTTCCCAGTACAGCATACATAGTGGACTTACTTTAACTCTTCCCGTCCAATCCCTCTAGCAATACAGTATATATATTTTCCCCCAGACACTAGAAGACCTGTGTGCATCTTTTAATGCCACCCGCTGACGGATCTTGGCATAATATACTATGATTTTTCAAAGGTACGTGAAAACACTGGTGTTCCATGGTGC
The DNA here is from genome assembly GCF_963921795.1 of Nannobrachium achirus. Classification (NCBI taxonomy): domain Eukaryota; kingdom Metazoa; phylum Chordata; class Actinopteri; order Myctophiformes; family Myctophidae; genus Nannobrachium; species Nannobrachium achirus. The sequence continues at coordinate 51,787,392 of NC_137817.1, forward strand.
TTAAGGCAGAGTTGCTGGCAAGGGCAGCAATAAACAAAGGTTTTACATTAAGTAAAGTTTTTATTTTGGACCCAAATGACAATATTGCAGAAGCAGACAGTACATAAGTATCACTGTGAGCAGAGGTGGTCAAAAAGTAAAAAAAAGGTTAAAAATAAAAACATTAAGTACAGTATCTGAGTGAAAGTACTTTGATACTGCACCGTTGTTAAAGCTCTACAGCAAATAGCACACATAGCTGATATACCAGCTCAAAACACCTAAAATATGGACACCAGGGTTAACACACTTTTTGTCTTAAATTAAATTGCCGAATTGAGATATGAATATGATCAAATATAAATAAGGACATGCATGCATTTAATTTAATCTGACCAGAAACGTAATACTGCCTTAAACATTAATAACTAGAGGGGGTGTATCGAAAGCTGTGGCATGGATATCCCCCCAACCCCAAATTGAACCCTATTCTATACATTTATAAATGTTCTCATGCTTCTTATCTATGCCTGTGTAGGTGTGTGGATGCCTCTGTTGATGTCTGTTTGTGATGGATTGATGATACAGTAGTGTGTTTGTAAGAGTAATTGAATGTTTCCAGACTTCCAGTAGGGAGTGAAACTGTTGTTCCCCATATCCTGCATGCATTACTCTAGACTCTAGACTAGAGGGTGGGTATCCTTTATGTCTCCTGTGTTTTGATTAGGTGTTAGTTCAGTGATTTGTATTGTTGTTCTTCTGATTGGGTAAGACATTTGGGTTGCTAGACCACCCTGAACATGCACGATTTTGAATAAAACCCTTAGAAAGGATGTCAATTATTTGCTGCTGGGGTTTTATGGGAGCCCCACCTATCATGTCACGCGCCATGGTTTCCCCTAGAATGGGTCATAAGTTCATAACATGAATTGAGGGCGCGTCTAAACGTTTTTTAATACAACCTATAACGCATATTATGAAATTGTTTCTTTAAAGAGGCCGCACCATGCTTTTAAAAATATATATAAATATTGGTCCATAATACGGTTTTATAGAGGTTTTAGCCTAAACAACAACTCAGATATTGACATTTCATGTTCTGTCTGTCTCTAATTCCAAACCATTTCAGATGCAATACCAAAATGGCCTTTGTTGGCAACGGGGAGCTGTCTTTGGGCTAAAATTTGAATGATACAGAGAATATTAGAGAACCATGAGAACCATGTAGAGTCAATCATAATATTCTCTGTATCGTTCCAATTTTAGCACCACTTTACCTCATGGTTCCAAGTCTTAATAGAATATAGCCTCCCAAAAAGTACCGCCCCCTTCTCGAGGGGGCCCAATAGGAAATGAGCCCCCTGTGACATAGAATGGGGCCCGATTTCAAAAGAGTACCGTTCAGACACGCCCATTCAGAAAATCACTGAAATGAAAGGCAAGGCTTAGAGATAATGAATTGGGTTTTTTGGGTCTGGAAGAGACACTGGGAAGACCAAAAAACAAGAAAAAAAAATGAAAAATGTGAAATTCATGGTGGGGCCCCTTTAACCTGTTTAACATGTAAAACAAAAGAACAAGAAAGAGGAGTTAGGATATCTCTCTTGGTTGAGAAGCAGGGAGAGAAGAGTTTGTTTCTGAGTTACTGCTGTGGAGGCAGGTGAAGCTGATGTTGACTTTGTGTCAGCCCTGGTACCTTTGCTTCCTCTCTCCCACAGATCCTCTTATTACACAGAGGGATGCCGTCTACTGAGGAGATTTAGGCTGACAGATCAAAAAAAGATATTGGAAAAAAAGTGAAGAAGTAGAGGTAAGAACACCTTATGATAAAACCACTTTAAGGCAGCCAGGTATGGTAAAATCCCTTTAGCAGCGAAGGTTAATATGCGGAATGGGGGGGTGGGTCATTTAGAATCACAATTTATTGAAAGTGCAGAAGGCATAGACTATCAATTACACATACCTACAGTATGTTATTCTACGCCATGGCCCATATACTGGGTAACCTGAATTAGGGGCTTGGCCCCAATTCAGTTTTAAACCTAAATTAGTAAGTTCTATATTCCATATTTCAGCTGGACAATTGTTTCTTTAACCTGTTTAATGTGCAAGTGCCATTGACAAAAAAGAACAAGAAGAGTTAGGGATATGTCTTGGTTGAGAAGCAGGGGGAGAGGGTTTTTTGTTTCCTACTTCATTGGTTCATTGGTCCTTGAGGGGGTTCCAGGGGGTCCCCATATACATGATGGATAGTTAGGAACCAAACAGACCCTTATGTGGTTGTAACTCTGGGAGTGTACAAATGGAATGGGTCCATTTGGTTCCATTTGCACACTCTCAGCGTTATGGTGGTCTGTGGTTGCCTGGCGTTGCCAGCCTCTATCACACACTTCGTTTCACCACTAGGGGGTGTCGTTGTGTTCGGTCTGGTTTTAACCAGGCAAGGTCTGTGGTCTAATACAGGGGTTCTCAGAGTGGGTTCCAGGGACCCCCAGGGCCCTATATATATATTTATAATCAATTTTCAAAATATCTTGATATTGGATCTTGGATCGGGGGTCCTTGGCACAAAACATTTTCAGATGGGGGTCCGCAGCCAAATACACATTAATGTTGGGGTCCTTGACATGAAAAAAGTTTGAGAACCACTGTACTTGATTCAACACTGGGGAGGCAGGGAAAGCTGAGGTGGACCCAGAGCCCCATAGTACCTTTGCTTTCCCAACACTGTGTCGGCTCCCACAGATTCTCCCATGACACAGCAGCTCAGTAGCTCTGGCTGACAGCCCGTGTCCAAGGACATGGTGAATATAAAACGAAATAAAAAATTACGAATAAAAACATGTTTACAAATATATTTTAAATGAAGTTTAAAAAAGCATGACATGTTTACACTCTCTTTAAGGCGGTACAGTAAAACATCTTTAGCAGCAAAGTTGGAATAAGTGCAGAATAAGAGGGGAGGATAATTTTAGAATCACACTTTACTGAATGTGCAGAAGGCATACATACTGTACACATCAATTCTACTTGTCTATGTTATCTAGCATGTTTTTAATATTCTGTGCCTTGTGTAGGGTTTGAACACAAGATTGATTTTGCAGGTATAAATTCCAGGGGGCTGATTGGGTGTATGGACTTCCAGTGGGGAGTTTAAAAGGCTGGTATTTCCTCATCTCATGCAGGCTTTCTTCTCTCCACTCACTCCCATCCAGACTGACAGCTACCCTCATGGTGTGTTCATTGATTTTAACAGCACGGGTTGGTAGCGGGTGGGGTTTTATGTTGACCTTGTTTTCTCCCTGTGTCTTGATTCCCACCATGAAGATGCGTGGTTTGAGTAAACCACTAAAAAAAGGATGTTGCTGGCTGTTTTTGAGAGTCCCACTTATTATTCTATGCCATTACTTCCCCTAGACTGGTTTGCAAACATGAATTGCGGGCCCGACTACTTTATATACCGGTAGGTTAAGTACAATATTCCACATTTCTGTGGGCAAAAATCTTAATGTGCAACTGCTGTTTTGAAAAAGAAAAAGAACAGTTAGGCTATTTCTTGGTTGAGAAGTAGGTAAAGAGGGAGTTGTTTCCTATCTTGTTTAACAGTTCTATTGTGTCAAGTTTAAATATGTAAAAAGTACATTTACATTTCTTAGAACAACAAGGCTTCATGATATCCTCAGAAACAACTATTTTAACGCAACAACATGAATTATTACCATTTGAGTTAATTCTGATGGTCTCTATAAAAAAAGTGACATCTGTGGTGTTACGGGGTCAAATATGACCAAGCAACGTGTGGCTCAATTCAAGTGTGTCAATATTAAATATTTACATGTTTGAGAGAGAGACACTCGTCCTCAATTTGCATTTGCTATTTGGAATAAAATAGTATTAAAAAAATGAATATTATAATTTTTGGAGTACTTTGGGCTGAGTTAAATCACAGGTCAAATTTGACCCGCTAACAGCAAAAGTGTCACCAGGTTTCTGACACGATGCAAGGGTTAATGCTGGGGAGGTATAGGGAAAGCAGAAAGAGGTGGATCTTGTGCCAGCCCTGGTGCCCCCCGGATGCCTAATTCTACCCATCATGTCCGCTCCCAAGATGGTCCCATTACAGAGTTTGTGTCAAGGAAATGATAAAAAATAAATGTATATAAGTAAATAAAAATTATAAATAAAAATATATCAACAAAAATATATTTTAAAAGTCTAGGTAAGAACAATATGATAAGCCCTCTTTAGCGGGCATGGTAAGAATCTCTTGGCGAATGTGCGGAATTAGGGGATAAAGCTCATTTAGAATCACGATTTATTGAATGTGCAGAAGGCATTAAATCATGTACATCAATTATGTGTTATATGTGTTTTTAATCTTCTCTGTGCCTGTGTAGGTTTGTGGGTGTCTCGCTGTTGTTATCTGTGTGGGTTGATGGTGTGTTTGGCTGAATTCAATGACTGATTCTCCTGCAGGCTTTCCTCTCTGCGCCCACTTCAAGCCAGACTGCCAACTACCCTGTCACTCTGTGTGTAGTGTTTGATAGCGTGTTCATTGATTTTACAGCTAAGGTTGGTAGGAGTGGGGTCTACGTTTCTCTGTTTTGTTTAGGTGTTGGTTACTAATTTGTCTTTTGGTTTCTTCTGATATGATTTGGTACGTTTAAGGTTGTTCATGTGTGGTTTCCTTTAGTTTATTGATTTGGCTATTAGCCCAACCTGAAGATGCAATATTTGAATAAAACCCTTTGCAGATTCTTTGTTCAGGGGCTGGGAAGAGGAGATTCGGACTATAATTTGCCATGGTTTCTCCCAAGGATGGTTTGATCTATGATAATCATTGAGAAAGGCTCATTAAATAAATCACCGTGGTGGCACATGGGATGTGCAAAAGCAGTTTCAGATCATTTGAATGAGATTTTACGAAATGGTCAGACATGTCTAGATTTGAAAAAGATGGTGAATGTCTATCTCTCTGTTGATGTCTGCTGGGAGATTTGCTCAGTAAAATCATTGGTAATATGTATTTGTCCTGCTCTAAAAGACATTTAAAATGCAACCTAAGTTAGAAAACTAATCGCCAGAACATATCATGACACTAATCGAAATATCCATCAGTAAATTAACTAACGTATAAATATCTAAGGTTTTGTAGCTATAAAAACAGTAGCAGAGAGAAAGTCGGCAAACAAACCAAGACTCACTGCTTTGAAAAACAGCCCCCCCTAAAGTCATTGGCTTGGTTTATCTAATTGTTTCCAACATTTAGCGACAGAAGCTTGGAGATTGTTATCAGTCTCTATCTGAGTGAATTTGTCAGACTTGTGAGTGTAAGCATACGCCTTTGGATCACAAGATAATGGGATCGATCCTGGCCAACTCAGCGTATGAGTAGCACAGCTTGGGTAACTAAGACGTGCGGTAAGTTCTGGGCAGAAACCGACAATCCAAGCCACTCCAACTTACTTACTTACCTACTTGTGAGACACTAAGAAGTAGGTGTTTTGCCTCCCGCACCAGTGACGGACCCTGAGTCCTCTTCCCAATCATCTTGAGCATATTGTTCATATGTTGCCTCCTGAGCCTCTCCTTGTCCGTAATCATAGTACTCGGTATCTGCAGGCGCAGCTTGTTGGCTGTAATATTCATATGGCTCATAGGCATGCTCCGCATAGGACTCCTCGTATGCGGGATATTCGTCATAGGCGTCTGCTTTCAACTGCGATGTCGGAGGCTGAGGATGCTGGTGCTGCTGGTGGGAGAGGCCCGTGTTGGGGAGCATCCTCTGCGACCCCAGTGCGGGTGGTCTAGAGCGGGGAGCCGTGCCCCCTCTGGGCGGAGCGGAGGGCATGCCACCTCGGCCAGCCGGCGTCCCCCTGGACCCTCCTCCGCCCCTACCCAGCCCTCCCCTCGGGGCACCGCCGTGTTGCACACTTCCGTGGGGAGAGCCGCGTGGCATCCCTCGCCCCCTCGGCCCTCCGGGATTGTTGCTGGGGTTGTTGTGTTGCCCTCTGCCCCTGCCGGGGTGACCGCCCCGCACCCTGCCCGAGCAATCCTGGGCTCCGTTCAGGTAGTGGGGATCCATGTACTGCTCCTGTTCGCCGGGCTCCGGGGTCAGGAACTGCTTGACCTCTTCCATGGCACGCACCATGCGCATGTAGGCCTCTGGGATGGGGGCCATCACCTCGATTAGCACGTGCAGCTCCAGGGACAGGTGAGCGTATTTGGCGTCGCCTCCCTTCCTGTACTCTTCCTCCTTGTTTTTGTCTCTCATGGAGCCTTTCCCCAGGACGGAGATCTTGGCTCCGGTGTCCTCCTGGAGCCTCTTGATGGTGTTGCCTTGAGGTCCCAGGATCTTACCGACAAAGTTCACCCTCGGGTATTGCTTGGTGGGAATGAGGACCCGCTCTTTCAGCTTGAGGTTCTTTGTGGTGAACAGGTCCACATACATTTCCTTATCTGCGTCTTTCTTCTCTCCTTTCTGAATCCTTTCAATCTCTGCCGAAATGAGTTTATTTGCTTGCATGAAGGATGAATCCAGACTGTCTTTCTCTGCCTGTAGCTCTTGCAGATATTTGTCATCCATTTTGTTTTTCTTATGCACAGGTCCTGATTCTGCCAAAGAATCCGATTTCCTCTTCATTTGGTTCATGATGCGTTCAAGCCTGGCTAAATTTTTATTTACCTTAAATAGACAAAATAGCTAACAAAATCACCTCACTGCGTCCTCACAGAACTTGCTTTGTTGCGGGTTGTCCATATTGAATTTATGCACTTGACTAAGGCTTCTTAACCACAGCGCACATCTTGCGTCATCAGATATGAAGTCATCCTTGCTCAAATATGGAGCTCGTTATACTTTTTATTGATAGTGAGCACCTTATCGATCCTGCTTATTGAGCCGGGCTTTTATCGAGCCCACTATTGTGTGTTTTCTAATATTTCGTGGAAAGACGTGAGACAAATTCTGGCTGAACGCCATCTATGAAGATGACAATTGACAAAAGTAACAAATATTATCATTAAATATCATTAAAACAATCATTCATTAGTGTGCAATAAGTGTTAAATGGCTTTATATTATGAATAATACTGTAATAACTTCTTGATCGCCTCTTGTCTTGATTGTTTAAATATGACGTCATGGGCCGCTATGCTCAATAACAAGCTTGATAAGCCCAAAGCTTATTGATAGGGTACTCAATAAATGTGTTATCGAGTTTGTAGCGGACCCTTGTTTCGAGCTCCAACCCTGCTCCGGTCTGACCAGTGCTCTCGGAAGTATCCAGTAACCCTGGCAACCTGATATCAAGTTGTTTGGTGCCTCAGGCCCCGGGCTGCAGCCCCATGTGCACAATGTGTTAATCGTGTCATTCATATACCTGATTGTTAGGGAAAGTATTTCCACGATCCACATATTGTGGATCCACAAGCCCAATTGTGGCAGTTTCAGTGTTCAGGATAGGAAGATAGATACAATAGCAATTGAAGGAACAATTCTTTACTTTTACAGAATAACTCTCAATAGTTTGGCATCGATAGTCCATAAGGAACTAACTTTCTTGTGAATAGCAATTAAGTTAATTGTCACATGTTTAATTTCCCCCACTATATCTTCTCCAAAACTCCTGCTGTTCTTGTGGCTAAAGAAAGCACAAAATAATAGCATCCTTGGTGATTAACCATCTACTTTACAGTCTATTGAAGCCTACTTGCTCAGCTGGAATCCACTGGCTCGATGACAGTAATTTGTCAGAGTGCACATGAAACTGCTCTTTGACGCTATTTGGCTGACTGCTTTTGGAAGAGAAGAGGAAGAAAAAAGGATGGGGTGGGAGTGAGACAGAGAGTATGGGAAAGTGTGGTCAGAGATTCCCTATAGTTTCATTGTTTGACAGCACTATCCTCAGTATATTTTGGATTCATGTACATTTCAGATATTTAACCACTTGTACTGTACTTAGTCTGCTCTTTTCCCCTCTACACCAAACCAGCTGCTTGCCAAAAATAGCCGATCTACAAGCTTGTGAGATTGTAGATCTGCTATTTTTGGCTAAAGTTCTCAGAGTATGGACTCTAGGGTTCAAGTGGTTAGTTTAAAAAAGAAGAAACACACAACGATTTGGAGGACCCCATGTAGTAACTCTGAGGACCCCCTTGGGGTCCCGGACCCCCTGTTGAAGACCCCTGGTGTAGGGTATAGGGTAGTATGATAATGATGACAAAATTGACAGGAGCAGAGTGGAGGAGGAAGCGCGGTGAGTGTTGAGGAGAAAGGAAGAGAACAGATGAGACGAGAAGTGAATCCGAGAGAGGAGAGGGGAGGAGGGACGCAAGGGATGACGAGAGATTATGAAAAGAAAGCGAGATGAGAGGGATGCTGATGGGCAGAGTGAAACGCAGAGCCTAGAACGGAAGGGAGAAGAGGGGAAGGAACAGAAGACCGGACAGGAGACAAGACAAGGGTGACGGGGGACAAGGAGGATCAGGGGAGAATGAAAGCGAAGGGTGAAGCGTGCAGCTTTCTTTGAACCGCTTGGGAGCCGTGGTGTAAAGTAACTAAGTACATTTACTTAAGTAGGTCTACTGTACTTGAGTACTATTTTGAGGTATTTGTACTTTACTTGAGTATTTCCAATTTCCAATACTTTTACTTCTACTCCACTGCATCTCGGATCCAAATATTGTACTTTTACTCCGCTACATTTATTTGAAAACGTAAGTTACTAGTTACTTTGCAGGTGTAAATTATAATATTATAAAACACACATTAACCCACTTTAGCCCTATTTTATACCTCAGCTATTTAAAATTAGCAGATCTACAAGCACACAAGCTCACGGTGCAACGCGCTGTGAGCTTGTAGATCAGCTATTTTCCAACATTTGGTACTTTTACTTTTGGTACTTTTAGTACATTTCGATGCCAAACTTTCATACTTTTACCCAAGTACATTTTGAATTCCAGACTTTTACTTGTAAAACAGAGTATTTCTATATTGTTGTATTGATACTTTTACTTGGTGAAATATGTGAGTACTTTTCCCACTACTGCGTGGGAGGCTGGGAGCCGAGGCCTAGCTCTCTCAAAAACAAGGTCATTATCTGGGGGGAGATGGGACGGCATGGGGTGATGTTCAGCTGCTTGACTAACAGTTAAACTGTCAGCATTCCCAAAAGTAGACGGCACAGCCCACCACCGCCAACAACACAATCGAGATTTTCAGATGGACATCTCGTTGCAGTTTTGATACATTTACTTTAAGGGATATTCCACTTTCAACAGGTAGCAGTGGAAGGGCTTCTCTCCACATTCACACCCATTGTAACTTCAAACTTCATTTTAACCATGATAGATTCATTAAAAACAACCATTATTTTTTTCTGGTGACTTATTTTACCTTCCTAATATGTGAGCAGGCCGTGTTTTTTCTCTAACTTTTTTCATTTATTTTTAATAATTATTTGGGAAAATGGAGAAAATGAAATACAAAAACATAATTATAAAAAATAAATGAAAAACGTTATCGAAAAAACACGGCCTGCTCACATATTAGGAGGGTAGTATGAGTCACCAGAAAAAAATAATGGGTGATTCTAATGAATCTATCATGGTTAAATTGAAGTTTGAAGTTACAATGGGTGTGTGTGGGGAGAGGCCCTGGGCCTGGAGGGCCTGGTAACACTTACATAAAATATCTAAATATTCAATCAAGCTAATTAAAAACTGTTCAGGGTGTTCATAAAAGCCTGATTAGATGATAAAATTACCAAACGTTTTTTTGAAAGTGAAATATCCCTTTGAGTAAAACATTTGAGTACTTTTTCCCACCACTGCAAGGCAACACTGTGACAACTCACTGTGAAGCAAGTCACTGCCAGATACTGTCACAGACTGGCAGGTTGGCATGGTGTGTCTGTGTCTTTTGGCTGGGTATCCTTGCCAGTACCGCTCGCTGCTTTTCTCCCAGTGCTGATGATCGCAGATTTTTAAGCGTAATGGTCTGTTTTAATTTGAAAGTAACTCAGTGAAACTGTTCTCGTCAATACGCTGTGCTAACATACTGGCAATGGTAACTTTTTGCCAATGCTAACAACATTATTTGGAGGATAAGTTATAGTGCTGATACTGAACAGTAGTAGTTCATGCTGATGATGGGGCCATAATGTGCATTATTACACCACCTTACATCACAGTAGCCTCAAGGGTACGGCATATATTAACCACACATGAATGGATGATAGATGGATGTCATGATGGTGCGTGTGTGTGTGTGTGTGCGTGACAGAGAGAAAGAGAGAGAGAGAGAGAGAGAGAGAGAGAGAGAGAGAGAGAGAGAGAGAGAGACCAGATCAGATGCTATTTGCTATTTCTCATTTTAGGTTACAATGTGTGTGTGTGTGTGTGTGTGTGTGTGTGTGTGTGTGTGTGTGTGTGTGTGTGTGTGTGTGTGTGTGTGTGTGTGTGTGTGCGCGTGTGCGTGTGTGTGTGTGTGTGTGTGTGTGTGTGTGTGCGCGCGCGTGTGCGTGTGTGTGTCAGCCAGTGTTTCACAATGCTTGTCTAGACTAATGTACATTGATGCTATATCACAACCTCCTACAGTACCACATATGGTCACTACAGATGCTAGTGCCTTATCAACCAGTCACTTATAAATGGTGTTCGTGAATGCATCTGTGAATGTTAATGTATGTTTACCCAGTTATACATGGTGTGTGTGTGTGTGTGTGTGTGTGTGTGTGTGTGTGTGTGTGTGTGTGTGTGTGTGTGTGTGTGTGTGTGTGTGTGTGTGTGTGTGTTTACCCAGGGGTTATAGTTAATGTCCCCTCATCTGTCGTCCGTAAACGATAAAATCATCAGTGTCACTTTAATTCAGACAAATGGAACCAAACGGACGCTTACGGATCCATTTGGTTCCATTTGTTCACCCTCTGAGTTACAAATGGATGAATTAACACTGAGCATCAGTGCACGCATTGGAGTTTATATTTACTGTAGGTAGTCTCTGAAGTCAGACGACACTTCCACAATCCTCAAACTCTACAAAGAGTCTATAAAATAAGTCTTCTGCTCACACACGCACGCACACGCACACGCACGCACGCACACACACACACACACACACACACACACACACACACACACACACACACACACACACACACACACACACACACACACACACACACACACACACACACAGTACATACAGTAGGCCTACAAGAAATAATAAAACAAATATACAAACCCCTAACTGAACATGAATTAAAGTGGCACTATATGTATGTTTTTATATGAATAAAATGTAATGTAATTTTGCAATTTGTATGGTAGAGCATGTTATTACAGAAAAGGAAAGAGGAGCACTCGTCAAAGAGTAGTTCATCAATATTGCACGGTTCGGGCAAACAATGAACTTTAGAACAAGGACACCAGCACTCACTTTAGAACGAATTATTAAACATTTCTTGAAGGTTTACCCCCAACAGCAACAAACAAACGGCCTTCCTCAGCTTGTAACACACACTGAGGAAAGCCCACTGGGCCGAAACGTCAGTTTGTTTGCTGCTGCTGTGGGTAAACCTTCAATAAACATGAAGAATTCGTTCTAAAGTGCGTGCTGGTGTCCTTTTTCTAAAGAGCATGTTAATACAATACAACTTATACAATCGGGGTGGTTCTATGTTCTCTCCCTGCTCTTCTATTGATACATTTAGATTGTGTCTCATCTCCTTATCAGAACTTGTGCAGATTGTCGGCAGGATTTGAAGCATTTTGAGAATCGAGCCAACGGTCTTGTCTGGAGAGACTCGGCGGTAGAGGTGGTACATCTGAACAGGTGAGTTGTGGGAGCAGGGGGAGTGACCCTCCGTCAGTGGTGACAGATGGAGGCTGGTCAAAGTGGTCATTCCACAGCTTGGGAGCCAGGAGGGAGAAGAAGCACCTGGAGTGCAGGATCATTATCCCGTAGGTAGGACGGTGACATGCCCTTGAGCGCCTTGTAGGTCATCACCAGTGTTTGTATCCAATGTGCTTTGACATAATACTGTAGGTGGATTATGGCACCCAAATGTTGTCAGATGGTTCCATTAGCGTTGCATACAAAGGATTTTGGTAATTCTGCAATTTTTTTTTTAAAGATTTGTTTTTGGGCTTTTTGCCTTTATTGGATAGGACAGTAGACTGACAGGAAATGGGGGAGAGACAGGGAGTGACACACGGCAAAGGTCGCTCGGATCAGGAATCGAACCGGCGACGCCGACAGGTATTGATGCCGAAACGGCAATGCCTATATGGTATGCGCCTGGTCCACTAGGCCACCAGGCGCCCCGTAATTCTGCTATTTGACAGTGGTGGGAAAAAGTACTCACATTTGTTAATTATACGTAAAAGTATATATCAATACTGCAATGCAGAAATACTCTGTTACAATTATAAGTCCAGGATTCTAAATTTGCTTGAGTAAGGCTACGGTCAGGCTGCAGCCACACCAAAGTACCTATGAGAGTGGATTCCCCATTCCGCCAATGTATTTCAATGGTAATGGAGTGGTTTCATGCCAGTAGAGGATTTCTGCAAAAAACACTCCATTCTCGGGGTGTCTGCTGGCCTACTGGTCCAGGCGCACACCACTTAGGCATTACAACATACAGTTGTGCTCGAAAATATTCAACCCCCTCTGACAAATTTGTTCATTAGTGTAGCCACTGTTCCTTTGACATGTGAACTATATGCTCAAAACTGTATTTTTTGGAACATTCAGTGTCTTTGCAATTGTTTTATATCCTTTTCCTTTGTACAAAACAATAATCTCTTTTGTCTTTTCTGAACTTTTCTGACCATTCCTTAAACTTAGCCATGATTCTAACTGCTCTAATCACAGTCAACAAGTCAACTAACTTCTAGTCAGGCCAGATTGCACATCTGATGCAACTATTTCAGCCCTTGATTAGTCGATTGCAGTTGATTACAGATGTTTTCAGTAATTAAGAGCTGAATAATTGTGTGGCATTTATGGTTTGGAAAAAAACACAACAAATGTTAATTTTGTTGAGCTATTTACTTTGTTATTGTCAAATAATTGTAGTGGAGTAAAAGTACGATATTTGCAGCTGAGAAGTAAAAGTACTGAAAATTGGAAATACTCCAGTAAAGTAAAATTACCTTGTACTTAAGTACAGTACTTGAGTAAATGCACTTAGTTACTTTACACCACTGCTATTTCATATACTGCGTTGCAACTTTTGTGTTAAACCCAAAAACTCAGCTCCCACGATAATAAAAACAATATCAGAAGCAGCTTTGTTGCTCCACTATCATGCTCTGTCCTCCAAGGTTTTAGTGGAGAATGATTTAGTTTGACTAATTCAATGTGCTGCTCCAGTTTTAAGCTGATAAAGTGCTCTCTTTGTTTCTCTTTATAAGAAAAAAGCCCATTTAGGCATATGACTGCTCCATGCACATACAGTAATAGGAATAAACCTTTTACTGCATTACGTTTTTTAGAATTAATAATACAACCAGTTTAATTTCCTCTCTCACAACACAGATCATTTTAACCTCAGCTCACCTTCAAGCCCGATTTATACTTAGTCGTGTGCCAGTGTCGCCCCCAGATAATTGGAGACCTACAAACTCACAGCGCCCCTGTGCTGCAGCGGGTTGTGAGCTTGCAGATCTGGTCTTATAGGTGCTCGACACGACTAAGTATAAATGAGGCATAGGCTTTTCTCAAGCTGAAAGGGAAGATTAAAGCATTTTTTTTTAAACCGAATCAAAATTACTTTTCTAAAAACGTAACGATAGAACGTACATGTGCACACACGCTCACACATGCGACATGCACTGGAATTCAAAATGTACTTGAGTAAAAGTATGAAAGTGTTGGCATCAAAATGCACTAAAAGTATCATAAGTACAAAATGTTTGAAAATAGCAGATATACAAGCTCTATAGGTATAAAATAGAGCTAAAGTGGTTAATGTATGTCTTGTAAATAAAATACAACATGAGACTCATGTAAACAAACACACAGTGTCATTTACAACCAAACGTTGCTCTCAAGAATATTTAAAAAAAATATTTGAAGCGAGAAATAGACAATGCAGTAACTAAAAATGGATTCTATTTGACCAACACTTCCTTGCTTAACCCATCAGGTTATCAGCCTTTCGGGATTGTATTTTTGGATAACGACAACTCAGCTAGACGTTATCCCTTACATAAGTTATACCTGCAAAGACTAACGTTTTCAAATAATTGTAGTGGTGTAAAAGTACAATAAGTGGATCCGAGATGTAGTGGAGTAGAAGGAAAAGTATTGGAAATTGGAAATACTCAAGTAAAGTAAAAAATACCAAAAAATGTTACTCAAGTACATTACTTAAGTAAATGTACTTACTACTTTACACCACTGCTCACAATCCTGACAAACTGTCACAGAACCAAGGAAACCCTGCAGGATGGCAGCTACCTCTGCCCAATCGTTATGGTCTTCAGCCTCTCTAATCCACTGAGCGGGTCTTTGATCATGTGGAGGCGATCCACTGGGTCCCCCCAAAGGCCCAATAAACACGCAGTTCAAAAACCTTCACCATGGGGCCTATTATGGACCAATAGGAATCGATGCTGCCAGTAAAACATGACCTGATTGGTGGAGGGGGGCTGCCAGAAAGGTCATGGTGAGTGATGTGAAATCAATGTGGAACAGACTCACTCTTACTACTGCCCGAGTGCCCGTGGGTCTCACAACCAGTAGTAGTTGTAATTGAGAAACATGAATTATTAGATAGATCTGCATGGATCACTCCATAATACTTACTGTATATACACTGTCAGTGAAAGCAGGATGCTTTTCATCTCAGCAGGTTTGTGTAGTAATCTTGGTTATGGTTAATAAAAGTGCCACAGAAAACACACCAAACAGAATGTGCATAGTTGAGTATGATAGGTAGGTAGGTAGGTAGGTAGGTAGGTAGGTAGGTAGGTAGGTAGGTAGGTAATATATAGATACTGTAGATAGATACCGTAATTGCCAGACTCTAAGCCACAGCTTTTTCCCATGTTTTGAACTCTGCGGCTTATACAACGATGTGGCTAATATAGAGATTTTTACAGCTAATGGCCAGTTAGTTTGTTTTGCAATGGTCTTTAACAAGGATTTATATATAGATGTTTACAGACAACGGCCACCAGGGGCGCTCTAGCGGGAAGCAGGAAGGACACCAGTCAGGTGCGGCTTATGTAAACATTTGTTTTTTGTTCTAAATTTAGCTGGGGCGGCTTATATTCAGGTGCGGCTTATAGTCCAGATAGATAGATAGATAGATAGATAGATAGATAGATAGATAGATAGATTTATTGTGGATTTCTAATCATGGCAGATTTACACTTTATAATGTCCTTTTCTGCACCATCATTCCATTTTGTTTTGACACCGCCTGCCACAAGGCCACAGCATTAGCCATAGTGATTAATGACAGGCCACTACATCACACGCTCGCCCTTGGCCCTTTTAACACCACAGTCAGCACATTAAGGCACTCCTGGTCGTATACACAGATGTGATATTAATGTCATAAAGAATATGGCCAATCAATACTGACAGATTCACTGGTTTGTGATTTTACTGTCAGGCTGCAGTTCAATGGGGTTGTATAAATGGCTTTAAACCATTTAAGCACGTTATAGCTCCCTCAGCTCACAAAGGACTACTTAGTGAAACACTGTGTGTTAGCTTGGGGAGAAGGACAACTTCTGCCTGAGCACTATACAGCTTATGGCCGTATAGTTGATTCTCTCAAGCATCCGTTTGAATTGTGGGTTTAGTGCTTTATATTATGTTCACATGCAGGTAAAAGGAGATCGCAGAAATTATTCGCATAGATACAATTATGTAGACAAACAGCAAAGCAATATACTTGGTAAACGTAGATAATTATATAACTTATAACTTGCCCAATTATTAGGCATAGGGCACCAAAATGTTTACATCTGTTATTATCTAACACTGATCAAGGTTATTTGTCCACACAACACACTAGGCCTTTGAAATTCAAAAAGGGGCAAACCATTATTTTCCCCCTTTTTGTCCCCAATTTTGTTGTTATGCCAATTAAGCACTGTGTTGACACTGCTGTCATATCCTACTGACTAGGGACATAACCACTGTGCCACCTGAGCGCAGGGTCAATCCATTATGATGACACAATGGGCCCTTTGTTACACCTGGTGCCACAGCTAGTGCATCGCAGCAAGTGTCATTGCTAGTGCCAATGCAGTTGTTCTTCGAAAAACAATTAATGACATCAGATTGCCAGATTATCCATATTGCATTGGCCAGTAAGTGAATTTACAGAGCTGGCACCAAAATTATTTATGAAATATTCATTCCTTTTATTATTCCTAGAGAATATGATATGAACATTTGAAAATAGTTTAAAAGTTGCCGCTGCCTGCTGTGTGTATCTCAGCACAAAGATGAGAAGAGCGGTGCAGAGAGAGAGGCAGAAAAGGAGATGCAGTTTTCAATTAGCAGACGGGATGGAGTAATGTTATGGTAATTGTTTGCCCTTCTTGGCTTAGTTTGTTTTGGAGAAAGCTGCTACGAAGTTTTGCTGTCAAACTTGTGTGTTGTGTGCGAACAAGAAACTTTGTGTTTCAGTTGGCATGAGAGTGTGCGATAATGACACGTCGTACTCTTCCTCTAAAGTGGGGAACATGAACATGCAGAGCAAAATATCTTGTTTGAGACCAAAGCGTTGGCTGACATGAATGGGAGCCATTCTTAAAAAATGTCACCAAGTATTTTGTGAGAACTAAGCATGATAAACCAGTAAGACTCCCTAATCGGGAGATAAGCGACCGTAGGTGGCTTATCTCCACAAATAGGGCTAAAATGTGTTTTTCCAAAATCTTCCTGATCCATGTTGATGACATGAGTGTAGACATGCTGTGTAGTGATATTCGTGATTTTAGGGCAAAAACTGTAGGAGCAGTGTCCAAAAATGTGTTTTAAAAATCGGCCTGAAGGTGGCGCTAGAATAGGGCCATGTGAGAAATGAGGGGTGGGGTCTCCGCGTTGCCTTGGCGGACGAATAGGTACCGGCCCCGGCTCTCCCGGACGCTCCTAGCCCGAGTTACGGCATTTTATGTGCGCTGCAGTGGCAGGGGGTCCTCCACTGGGGGCGCCACCACTTTTGCATCCGTTCTGGAGCACCAGGAGTCGGTGGTCCCCGGGAATTCCCCGTGAGCAGCCCCGTTGGGGTGGTCATTTGGTCATTTTTGCACATTTGGTCATTTTTTACATCTGGGGGTCCCCAGGTCCCTGGGGCTCCGGGGGTCCTTGGAGGTTGTAGTTTGGCAGGCAAGGAGTGTGTGTGTAAAATGTGGCATGGATCGGGTCAACGGGTGCGGAGATATAAGCAGGGAAAAAGTGTGACGTGTGACGTGTGAGCACATTTGGTCATTTTTTACATCTGGGGGTCCGGGGGTCCTTGGAGGTTGTAGTTTGGCAGTCAAGGAGTGTGTGTGCAAAATTTGGCATGGATGGGGGCAACGGTTGTGGAGATATGAGCAGGGCAAAAGTGTGACTCACTGACTCACTGACAGACAGCCGGTGGAGGTTTTGGTAGTAAATGCGACCTACGGTCGCAATGAGTGTCATCCAAACCCATTTGGCTTTTATGTGAACTTATTAATGCACGCTAACTCATATTACAACGAGGTCAAATTAAAATGCAGGGGGCAGTTTAAAGTTGAACTGTGGAAGGGAAGGGACATGGTTTCTTGCTCCAAGGCAGAACCTTGGAATGCCCTCTAAAATGTCAGAGCTCTTAATTACCACAGGCAAGAACATAAATCTCTGGACTAACTGTCTCTTATATAAGACAGATATGCATGTGGACACTGGCAAGCAAAAAGATATGCACAATATCAAAGACTCATAGAGAAATTATGCAAAATATACAACACAGAAGCACACAAGTGCATAATGATTGCTTTTTTTCATCCATACACACCTTACACACACATTGTCGTGGAAACTCCACTGCACGCATATGCATAACATCATGTAAAGTATAGCATCACATACAAAATACAACATTCAAATGCATTTAGGAAACATATCCGAAGGAAGCTACAGTATGTGTATGCGCGCGCGCGCGCACGTGTGTGTGTGTGTGTGTGTGTGTGTGTGTGTGTGTGTGTGTGTGTGTGTGTGTGTGTGTGTGTGCGTGCGTGCGTGCGTGCATGTGTGCGTGCATGTGTTAGTGTGCATAGTTTCATTCCTTTCCACTCATCACACAAACACAGTATTATATACAGTACTGTACGTTTAGACAGGTCTCCCTTAAATATCCTTCACTAAAACAACCACTATGACAGTCCCTGTTTGACTGAACCAACCTGAAATATAAATATGAAGTAACAAAGGTCTCACTAACTATACTGTTTGATGACAGTTGTTTGAACTGTACTGAACTAGGCTATAAATATGAAGTAATGAGAGGGTCTCACTGTACTGTGAACAATCCTCAAGTATGTTGGGGAAAAGGGGAACTAGAGAAGGTTCTGTGTGGTCTGTCTTTGAACATTTATTTTACCCTAATATAAAAGGACAACCTTTGAGATGAGATGGCCAAGGAAGCAACATGCCATGATTACAACGTAAAATACAATACAAACAAAGAAAAGCCCAACTTAACTAACCCTAACCAAAACACAGTTTACATATTTATACAAACAATGCTCCCTAAAGAAATCTTCTGGACCAGGATTGGTCCAGAAATATCCACTTGCGACCAATCAGTGTGCCTCTCGTTCAGATTGGTTAGACCTGTCTGTCAATCATTTTAGTCCTGGGTCGGCTGGTTCATGCACCAATGAGCTGCTACTGATATGATATGATATGATATGATATGATATGATATGATATGATATGATATGATATGATATATGATATAGTACTTTATTGTCAGTTCACACTGAAATTTGTCTTGCGACACAGCAGCCATGTATGCGACACATAACATATACAAACATTTGACACAGGTAACAAAAACAAGACAGGTTTACATACATAAGGATAATATAGACAAGAGCAGTGTCCACCGCCAAGCCTACCTATGGCCAAACTCCTGATTAAGCCTTAAAGTGGGAGTTCAGTCAAATAAAGATGATAACAAGTGTATTCCCAGTTTGTCACACAACAGAGTAATGTATTATTAACCAACAGACAAAATTTGTATGATGAGTTTGAAAAAATGTGTTTCAAAATGTGTCAAATCCAATACATATTTTTCTGGCCTTTCTGACAAGGACTGTAGGGGCGTGGCCTATGCACACAATGAAGCCACGCCCATTCACAGAAGTATCCACTTTGGTTTTCTTGATTAAAAAAAAAAAAAAAAAAAAGGCACTGAAGTACATTTACTCAAGTACTTTGTATTCAGGTACTTTGACTTTACTTGAGTATTATTATTATTATTATTTTCAGTAGTTTCTACAATGCAGTAGTGATACTTTTACAGTTTTACTCAAGTAAAACATTTGAGTACTTTTTTCCACTACTCTCTCTCACTCACACACACGCACGCACGCATGCACGCACGCGCGCGCACACGCACGCGCACACACACACACACACACACACACACACACACACACACACACACACACACACACACACACACACACACACACACACACTGTGATTGGCTGAGTGGGGCAGCATGAGTTTGCCTGCTTCTCAGTTCTCTCATCTCCGCACCAGTCTCACAACACAGACAGGGGAGACGAGGAAAGCTAGGCTATGCTAACCAAACTCCATGGGTCTGTGGAGTGTCAGAGTGAAAGCCTGGCTACGCGAGGCTAGTGGAGTGTGGATTGATGCACGCACGCACACACACGTGCATGCGTGTGTGTGTGTGCGTGTGTGTGTGTGTGTGTGTGTGTGTGTGTGTGTGTGTGTGTGTTTGTGTGTAAAATGACAGGGAGCAGCAACAGTGTGAACGTTAGCGTTTAGCTACCGGCGCTAACTAACATGAAGGGAAGAGGAGATGCCTAGCAACCGACCTTTGATAGGCTATCAAGTAGCCTATCAAAAGTAATTAATTAATAGTATTACCGTGATGCGCACGACGGTAAAGCATTAAAAATATGATAGCCCAGGCATGATTCAAAAACGTAAAGCAGTCTTATTCCACAATGCTTTAATATAAAGTTCCAATTTTTTTAACAGGGGTTCAGAAACTAATATTCTACATGTTTAATATGTCTATAAACAAATAGCTTAATTCACTGAACTGCCACTTTAACGTGGACTGATGGACAAAGGACCTTTTTAGTCTGACCTTATTGTATGCTGGAACACCGTATCTCCTTCCTGAAGGCAGCAACCTATATTCTCTATGCAACACATGGCTACTATTAGAGGTAATATTTCTTGCCAATCTTAGAATGCTGTTATCGTATGTAGTTGTATATAGCCTCTGAAGTGGTTGTCCAACTATCTTTGAACAAATGTTCAGTTGTTGCAGCAGTTGTGACTTAAGGGCTGCAGACAAGCATCCATACCAGGTGGTACTACAGTACTGAAGAACACTCATAATGACAGACGTGAAAAACATACTAGCACCAAATGATCTTAAACGGCGAAGGAAGTAGATTCTTTGCTTTGTTTTCTTATACACAGATTCAATCTGATCTTTCCATGACAAAAGATGGTTTATTACTACTCCGAGGTATGCATACGAACATTCCTGGTTGATCTGTTCACCATGAATAGTAATGGGAGATCTGTGTATATCTAGTGGCGCACCGAAAACAATCTCTTCTGTCTTTTTTGTGTTAATGATGAGAGCGTTGTTATCACTCCATTCAACCACCTTATTCACTCTGACTTGGTGCAGTCCAGGATCACTGGAACGATCTAAGAGTGAAATTAAAACTGTATCATCAGAGTACTTTAGAATGTGTTGGTCTGATGTGTCAGTGCGACATTCAGACAGACATTCCTCAGTACGACAGCTGTCAGTATAAAGGGTGAAAAGTATAGCTGAGCTTACACAACCTTGGGGGGCCCCAACATTAGTAGTTACTGCTGAGGAGAGGGTTCTGTTCACTTTCACCCTCTGTACCCTGTTGTTGAGAAAGGCAGCATACCAGTGTATTAAGTATGGATTCGGTTCTAACTGCACCATCTTTGACACTAGTATATCAGACTGTATTGTGATGAAAGCTGAAGAAAAGTCTAAGAACAGCACCCTTGCATGATTCTTATTAGACTGATCTAGGTGTTTTGTAATTAAGTGGACCAGTGTGACAACCGCATCCTCTGTACCGCAACCTTTCTTATGCAAACTGGCAGGGGTCGAATTTGTCTAACAAGATGTTGCAAGAGTATTCTTTCAAGTGATTTCATAATCACTGAAGTGAGAGCTATGGGTCTATAATCCTTATGTTCTTTTGGACATTGGATTTTGGGCAGTGGTTTTATGTATGATGTTTTCCAAGGCAGAGGAATTGTGTGTGTGTCTACAGAGGTTTGAAATATTGGTTGCCACACTGGAGCTAACTCAGATGCAACATTTTTGAGGAGAAAAGCACTGCACTCGTCCGGCCCATTAGCTTTCCTCGTGTTAGTACACTGAAACACTTTCCTTACATCCTCTTCCGTGATAGTAATTCGGTCTGAGGGGGCAGGTGTTACAGCCTTCAGTATATCAGTGCACTTTGAGGAGTTGTCCAATGATTCGTATCTAGCAAAGAATGTATTTAGGTCATTGGCAAAGCCAAGTTCATTCTCTGTCACAATAGGTTTCGTGGGGGATGACATTCCTGTCATGGATTTCATCGTATCCCACACCCTTTTGTGATTATTGGCATTAAATGTGTCCTCCAACCGTCGTCTATGTGCCAATTTTGCCTGCCTCATTTTGATTTTTATCTTTTTATCTGCCAATTTCATAGCACCAAAATCTTTGTTTACAAAGGCCGTTTTTCTTTCATTTATAATTTCTTTAATGTCTTTGGTCACATACGTTTTGTTATTTGGGTAGATTTTTATCTCCCTTGTGGGGACAACCAACTGTACACAAAAATGTATAATCGTTTGTAACGGTGGCGATTTCATCTAATGAACCGTTCTTAAAAGTGTCCCAATCTGTGCAGTCCAGGCATGCTTTGAGTTCTTCTTTGCTTTCATGAGTCCATGTCCTAACTACTTTCTTCTCGGGCTTTTCTCAGCCTAGTCTGAGGTGAAGATGTGACTTGTCTTTCTTGAGGTGATAATGGCAGGAATTTACACATTAAACAATAGACCTGCTGGTGAGAAGCACTCTTAATGCACTCTAAATGCACTCCTAATGAGATACTTGTTGCACTAACTAGCATTGACTGCTACGGTCTCTTTTTGTAAGACACTTACACTTACGACCGGAGAGTCGGTTGACGGCCGGAATGTAGACGGCATCCGGGAGCAGGTTGGGTTAGCGCCCCAGCCTGTGTCTTCCGTGAGGAAGAAGCCCAACAAATCCACGGTGAGGCCTTTAGGAGGGCCATTCAAGCCACAAGCGGAGCCTGCAGCACCACTTTGCCCAAGTGGAGCACCACTGGCCAACCCTTGCGGCCCAACCACCTGCAGCAGCTGAATGGAATGTTTGGATCGGG
This sequence comes from Nannobrachium achirus, assembly GCF_963921795.1. NCBI lineage: Eukaryota > Metazoa > Chordata > Actinopteri > Myctophiformes > Myctophidae > Nannobrachium > Nannobrachium achirus. Next base: position 51,810,042 of record NC_137817.1, read on the forward strand.
AGTCTGGTGCAACGCACAGGTTCTGGACCTGGTGAGAGCAGGAGAGGACCTGGTGAGACGTAGGAGGAGCCTGGCCAGGAGTCAACCCATAGAGTCTAGTTCTTCCATGCGCCAGAGTGGCGCTGCCCCCAATCCCGGCAGAGTAGTTCCGGTGCAGCACATTGAGTGACCCTGGTCTTTCCCTAATAGGACTGATCGTGGATAGCTACTGGGACGTAAGTCGGGACTTGATCAACCCCGGCTGGGTCACCTGGGCGAGGGTGTATGATGTTGCGAGACCCGAAACACCCGTCGACCCCAGGCTACATCACTGATGATACGTCCCAGTTGCATCCTCGTGATGTTTTTTCATATGTATATATGTATACTGTATATACTTATATATTATTCGCCCCCTCTATTGATGCACCTTCTCTTTATTGGTACTGTACTGCTCTTGTTTTTCCCTCTTATCTATCTTTTTTCTTACTTCTCTGTAACTTTGTAATTAACTGTATACTGCTGTGCTACAACTGGACAACTGAATTTCCCCCTTGGGATAATAAAGGTATCTATCTATCTATCTATCTATCTATCTATCTATCTATCTATCTATCTATAAAGGTATTGGGGACAGATGATTCCATCCCACTGTCACAAATGTACTCTAGTGCATGTAATGGTTTAGTTACAGTATTAAGTTCCTGTATTAAGATGTCTACTCAGACCAGTTAACTCTGCGAAAAGTTCTTGCCCATCAATATCTCTGTATTGAGTGGATTCGTAGTGTCAGGGCTTTGTTTCCAGTGCTGTGAATTCTTGGAGGTTTTCTCCTTGATGGATGCTATATGTCATATAACACCCCAAACCAGGAGCATTGTGCTCCTGGAGTTGAGAAAAACACTCTTCCACAGCATTGCTAGCACAGTCCGGTACTCTGTTAAAGAAAGACACTTTGTCATCTTCTCATGCATCCCTCACTGTCTGGCTCGTCCACATTTAATTTGTATTGTTCCGTGTTCGCACAGCACCTCGTTCAGGAAATCAGGCCACTGTTTTCAAGTCCTCCGCCAGTGATTTTGCATCAAACAGCACTCTCTCAAAATTACCGTCTATTCGGTAGTCCAGCAGGAATTGATTTGTCACATTCAGTTGTGTCACTGCATCAACTGCACGACTGCATCAAGACCCTTTGTCTGTAGTGTTTTTCAAACGCAACACAACATTCTCGGCAGACATTTTGCGCTGATGTTGTGCATCTCTGGTGTTTTGCCAGGCCAATCTTTTGTCCAACTCTTTCAATTCTTGAAAACTGTCTGAATGCTTTGTTAATTTTCCATGGAAGTTAAGGGTGCCTGACGCATTGTGCCAGTCTCTAACACGTTCTTCTTTTGCAAGAGCTGACTTTCTCTCACTTAAACAACATTTTTACAACGGAAGCAAAACAACATTTTTTTTTTCTTACTGGATAAACAAGCCAGGCCTTTACAGTCTCTCTCCTGCATGCGTGCGTGCGTGCGTATGTGCGTACTATTAGAGCAAGGATCCTGTGGGGTCACATTGAGGCACCTCCCTCCCAGCTTCAGGTGCAGCTATTGGCACATTCCTGGTGATGCTAAAGAATGCGATTGACACATTCCTCAGCAGCAATATGCACATTTTTGAATTGTTCAAGGCCACCAAGGTCCCAAGAATCTAGAATGCAACCAGTTCTAGAACCAAAGCTATTATAGAGAAGAGAGAGAGAGAGTGATAATAAACAAATAATATACAAAACCCAAACTATACATGATTTTAGTTTTTGCCAAAGTACTACAGTATATTTTATTCTTCCGTACTGTATGTTGCAGCTCAGTGTTCTGAACAACTCTGTTCTCTGCTTAACAACATCATGGTTTGCAGTCTGGAGAGGTTTACCACCTGGATTTTCTTCAAACGCTGAGGTGGCTTGACATATAGTTTGTCTCTGAGAGTTTGCCATTTCTGGCGCCAGACACAGTGGACAACATGTGTTCTGTTTCTCTCCATTAATTGATTGTCATAATGATAAAGCCTATCCTGACCATTCTACTGTAAATACCATTTATTTTGTATTTAGTTTTTTCCGACTGTCTTATGATGATATTGTCTGTATAGTACTGTGTTTTATTTTTCAGCCATTTAATGTTCTATGTGTACGAATTATAAAAAGGGACCCCAATTGAAACAAGCCCAAAAGCTTTTTTGTGGTGTTTACAGGGTTCCCACACATTTTTACCAATTCATTTCCAAAACTTTTCCAAAACATTTCCAGAATATTTAACCCAATTTCCAGGACTATATAACAATCATTCAGCTCAATAACAGGTCGCTTACTCCTACCGGTATAAGACAGGTAGTGTATGCCAGTGGTTCTCAACCTTTTCAGGCCGTGACCCCTGAAATAATCCTGTTTTAACTGGGGACCCCGGCACCCTGACGAGCACTAAGAGTTGAGGAATTTTGTATAACACTGTGAAAATAGCAGATCTACATGCTCACAACGCCTTGTGTAGCGAGTCGTTGTGAGCATGTAGATCTGCTATTTTCACAATTTCTGCCTCTAATATTTGAGAATTTGGCCCATGTTTAATTTGTCATTTCAAAGGTATTAACAAAATCAATAACCAAAGACAATGCATAGCTATTTTTTCCAGGATCAATTCCAAAACCTTTCCAGTACTGGAAACATATATTTTTCTATTTTCAAAATATTTCCAGGAATTTCATGACCGTGGGAACCATGTGTTTATCCTTTTAGTGACCAAACAAGCCATAGATATATTACAACTCATCCAAAACTCTGCTGCTAGACTATCAACCAAAACAAAGAGAATACAACACATCACACCAGTCCTGTACACCCTCCATTGGCTTCTGGACTCCCACAGAATAGATTTCAAGGTCTATAAAGCACTCAACATTTTATGTCTAAGTTATCTATTGTGGAGTATCTGAATTATGTCCTGCCTGTGAAGCATTTGATCTGCAATCTCTAATAAAATCTTCAACTAATCAATTAATCAATTGCAGTCACTCAGAGAGGGATTATCCTCAGCCGGCATTTCTTCAGGGAGGTGTTCGGCTAGTTGGAACCTCTTGGAGGTTGCAGAACTAACAAAACAAAATGTCGGAAAAGCACCGTCAAGTTCTTCAGATGTCATTTTGTTCCATTGACTTTCAAAGCAGCCTTGTGGGTTCAGGGTGTAAGACTTTATGGAAGACATTGTAATCATGGAAGACATTAGAATCTCACAAACCAAACACAGTGGGTTGCATGCAGGGCATAAGTAACATGCAGCATTACCTTTTGCTTGTAATTGGCTGGCCCAATTTTCTTATGTGCTGTTGGGGCCAGTGAAATGCAAAAAAGCTACATCATTTAAAAGAGCATACACTAATAAATATATAAATAATATATAAATAAATAATACAACACAATCATTATATAATATATTCCTTTAATTTAACATTGACTATATAACATACTGTACAGCTTCACAAAAAAAGGAAAACATTTAAAAAGAAATCTCTTAAGTGTGTTCTTGCAGTCTTTTGTGGAAAGCCTTAGAGCATCTTTCAAAAGGCCACCCTAATGAATAATAAAATAAACTGAAAGTATCACAGAAGGCAACCCAAAAGGTGCCACACATGTGGTCTGGGGTTGTTTGTGTTGTTTTGTATACCTACGCACATAAAAAGTATTGTTTTATGCATAGGTTAGTTGCAATTTGTGGACATAAAGCTGTTGGAAATACTTTGTCATTAATATAGTGGTTGCAAAAGGTATCAATTGATTGCAGTTATGGATGAATATGAAGTAGTACCGGTGATTTGGCGGGGGTACTCATTAAAAAATAGATACCTGTAGATTAATCCACAAATCTAGTGTCATGTATGATGACATTTATGATATGGGGTCATTGTGTGTTACGCAAGGTATGCCATCTGTAAGAGCCTGGGTCGTGATGACATTTGGTAGATCCTCTTCAATCGACGTAGCCTGGTGTTGCTCATACTAATTCCTTACTGCGTGTACCACCACTACCGCCAGGGGGTGGTGTTGTGCAGTCTGGTTTATTAACCAGGCTACAATCGACGTGCAGACGGATCTTCATTGTTTGTCTCAGCTTTTCCCTGCCATATCATTGCTGGTGTGTGGATCGGGCACTGTGCTTGTCCTGTTTGTGTCCTGTTCACCTGTGGACTGACTTGTTGTCTCTTGGAGAAACCTGCCCGCCGTCTCAATCGGCAGACACATGGACGCTCCGGCCGCCAGCAGGCAACAGACGCAGTACACCGACAGCGACGCGTATATGGATTTCCTGAGCAGCAGCTGTGGTCAAACCAGCAAGAAGGTTAATTACAACTCAGAGGGGTTCAAAATGCAATGTTTGCGAAGCATATGTATTTGTAAGAGTCGATCGTCAAAGGGATTATCTTAAAGCTGCAATCCATTTGTGTGTGTGTGTGTGTGTGTGTGTGTGTGTGTGTGTGTGTGTGTGTGTGTGTGTGTGTGTGTGTGTGTGTGTGTGTGTGTGTGTGTGTGAGTGAGAGTGTGTGTGTGCGCGCGCGCACCCATACGTGCGTGTATGCGTGCGTGCTGTATGGTAGACTATTTTTGGAGCTGTGTGAAGCACAGGCTCCCTATACGTGGCCGTGTGGGTCTGTGTGTGTGTCTGTATGTAGCCTGACCTTCCTAAACTTCGGCACGCTACTAGTCCCACAGTTTTGCCACCACACACTCGCGCCATATGTCAAATCGACCGGCTTACTCGGGAATCGTGGGCTAGTAACTTGCTAAGAGAAAGGTTCAATAGTTTAATTGAGATTAATTTATTAGTGAATTAATTTTCCCCATTGACTTATAATGGGAATCGCAAAAACTCACATTCAATTATTTGTCTCTCGCAAACCATAGGGGCTAGAGTTTCAAGACTTGGAGAGGAGGTTCATAATGATTTCAAGGATTAAATAAAAAATACTTGTGTCATTTGGCCGCATGGTGGCGCCATAACACCCCACTTTACGTTTTGGCCTGTAACTCTTGAACCGTAGGTCGGAAAATTAAAAATATTTTTTCCCTGGATTCCTTGGGTCATGACGCATCTCCCCATATAGGCCACGCCCATTTGCGCCATGATAGATTTTCCGCCATCTTGAATTTTCTCCAAAACACACTTTTTGCTCCTTTTCCTACATATTTTCTTCAAATGTCACAAAAATCGGTACACATGATCCACACACACACACACACACACACACACACACACACACACACACACACACACACACACACACACACACACAGCTCCACTTCACACGGGTGTGATTTTAAGTATTTAAGTACAAATTCCGAAGTACTTTTTGGAGCTGTGTGAAGCACAGGCTCCCTATACGTGGCTGTGTGGGTCTGTGTGTCTGTCTGTCTGTGTGTCTGTGTGTCTGTGTGTATGTAGCCTGAACTTCCTAAACTTCGGCACGCTACTAGTCCCACAGTTTTGCCACCACACACTCGCGCCATATGTCAAATCGACCGGCTTACTCGGGAATCGTGGGCTAGTAACTTGCTAAGAGAAAGGTTCAATAGTTTAATTGATATTCATTTATTAGTGAATTAATTTTCCCCATTGACTTATAATGGGAATCGCAAAAACTCACATTCAATTATTTGTCTCTCGCAAACCATAGGGGCTAGAGTTTCAAGACTTGGAGAGGAGGTTCATAATGATTTCAAGGATTAAATAAAAAATAATTGTGTCATTTGGCCGCATGGTGGCGCCATAACACCCCACTTTACGTTTTGGCCTGTAACTCTTGAACCGTAGGTCGGAAAATTAAAAATATTTTTTCCCTGGATTCCTTGGGTCATGACGCATCTCCCCATATAGGCCACGCCCATTTGCGCCATGATAGATTTTCCGCCATCTTGAATTTTCTCCAAAACACACTTTTTGCTCCTTTTCCTACATATTTTCTTCAAATGTCACAAAAATCGGTACACATGATCCACACACACACACACACACACACACACACACACACACACACACACACACACACACACACACACACACACACACACACACAGCTCCACTTCACACGGGTGTGATTTTTAAAGGATTCCCGGCTAATATGCCAAATATCCCTCAATACAATATAATCGTCCTCTGTAACTAAAATGTAAAATTAAAAACACCTTAAATTCATTTTAGAAATCGTTAATCTTTCACTCAATAGGGGCAATGCCCGTCGCAAATTGATGATATCATGTTTCCATGAAATGTATGGAATGCCTATGAAATGTATGGAATGCATTTGAACAAAATAAATAAAAGTAATACTTCCTTATGACTAATGAGCATCAAATCAATATTTAAAATGTCTTTTTGCACATGCATTCCATAAATTCCATAAGGCTGGACCACACATGGACAAATGATCATCAATCATCAACTTGTGACAGGAGTTGCTGCGTCCGTCCGTCCGTCCGTCCGTCCGTCCGTCCGTCCGTCCGTCCGTCCGTCCGTCCGTCACATCACACTTTTTCATCACAATGTTTCCCCTACTCTTTGGACACTGCACCTACAGATGTTGGCCTAAAATCACGCAAAGCGGTACACAGTATCTCTAAAGTCATGTCATCAACATGGATCTGTCCCATTTCCCAAATTCCCTCCTGATTGGCTACAATTGCCTTCTAAAGTTTGTGTATGTGACGTGACGGTCGCTTATCTCCAAATTAACAAACATGGGAACATCCCAGGTAGGACATGTAAGTTGGATTGCAGCTTTATAAAAATAACATTTTGGAATCCACGGGCGTACCTGTGCCACGAATGGCGTAAGCAGGGCACCCACTCTGCCTACTCCACTGCTAGTCCCCATTCCCAGGGCTCGTATTTCTGTAGGGAACACCTAAGGAAGGAGAGGAGAGAGCATGGTGATAAATAATTATAATGAATAACGTTGTTACATACATAATATATAATGATACTGTATATAATGGACAATACTGTACCTCTGGAGTGTAAACATAAGCAACTTGAAATCCTCCTGTGATGAAGGCTCTGGCGATGAAGATGAAAATCGTAAGAGCCACCCTGGAGTGATAGATGGGGAAAGCATTTGCATTTGTTGTATAGCACTGCGGACCAAAAATGGCCTGACTGTGTGTGTGTGTGTGTGTGTGTGTGTGTGTGTGTGTGTGTGTGTGTGTGTGTGTGTGTGTGTGTGTGTGTGTGTGTGTCTTACCTCCCAATACAGCCATACAGAGGTAGGATACACAGAGCGAACATAATGAAACACATGGCCATGCTCTTCTTCCTGCCGATACGGTCAATCACGAAAAGGGTCACAAATAGCCCTGCAATGAGAAAGAGGAAGGTACACATATTGAGATCTGCCGTGCCAACCAGGAGGCAGATTTCAATCATGTGACTTTTTTCTTTCTTTTCTTTTTTTTTTACAATAAGGTAATTTATGTGTCTCAAAATGATTTGCCGTCATGATTTTGGGACACACACACACACACACACACACACACACACACACACACACACACACACCCACACACACACTGTGAGGGCTGCCTCAGCAGCCTCACATTGAGAGCCTACTGTAATGGTGACTTTTCTATTTCTTATTTATTTCAATGATCTAGTCACAAGTACATTAAATATATATGCAAAGTGACATAACCACTCACAACTTGAATTCACATATTATTGTTTAGTTGTGGCTTATTTATTTGCATGGGATCTTGACTGAGTTCTCTTTGAGTCACCAGTTCTGGGGGAAGGAGAATGGACATGATTGGCTGGCCAGAGAATGGGACCAGCTGCTCCATATCCGGCAGCAATGATGGGGACAACGGGGCTGCACCACTCTCTCTGCACTGGGGGGGAGACAGGGGTTATTTGTAGTGGTTATTGGCAGCTTTGTCTCTATTCCCCCCCCTCTTGTTTATATTGGTTCGACCCGTCCCTATATATGTTCCCCTTACCCATCATTCTGGTTAGATCAGTTGTATTGTTTAGTTGAGCATTTTGTTTAGTTCTTTTGTTTGATCTCCTTTGTTTTGGGCCCACCTTTTGTTTGACATTCCTTTTTGTTATACCTTATTTGAAACTAAAAGAAAAAGACAAAAAAAAGAAAGAAAATAAAGACAAAAAAGAACATTATTTTAAACCAACATCAAGAGTTTCCTGTGTCTCTCCTTCCGACCAACTCGGTCCCTAACAGATGGTGGCAGTGGTGGGATCACGGAGGAGAGCACAGATTCTTTTTTTCTACTTTTTTTTAAATTATTTTCCAAACGCAAATGAGCCATGAATCGAGGCAGAGGATTAAGAAGAGCACCAATACCAATACAAGAGGCGGAGGGGCATAGTCCAGACTCTGGGGCCACTGGAGGGGGCATGGAGGAGGCCAGCCAAGAGCTAACACTGACGGACCTGGCTGGTATGTTCCAGACCCACATGAACCAACAGGAGGCCCGTGAGGCTCGCCAGGAGCAACGGTTTAATTCACTGAAAAATCAGTTTCAACAGCTGCAACTGGAGGTGCAGGCTCATGCGCCCCAAGGCCCAGGGGCAGGTGATGAACCTGGTCCACAGGCCGAAGTAACAGGGTCTCAAGAGGCTTCTACAGATGTCGCCACCTCAGGTCGGTTTCACTTCTCTCCAGAACCTAGATTGGAAAGATTAACTGAGAGTGATGATGTTGAACATTTTTTGATAACTTTTGAGAAAATCTCAGCAGCATGTAGATGGCCTAAAGCTGACTGGGTTTTCCGCCTAATTCCATTGCTTACTGGTAAGGCGAGAAGTGCTTATGTACATATGGATGTGGATGAGAGTCATGATTATGAGAATGTTAAAAATGCCATTCTAAGAAAATATGACATTAATCCAGAGACCTATAGGCAGAGGTTTCGCAATACAGATATTGAACCGGGCGAAACCCCCAAAGAACTGTATGTAAGGTTAAAGGAGCTTTATCAGAAGTGGATCCGACCGAAAGATAAAACAGTTAAGGATGTTGGTGAAATTATCATTTTGGAGCAATACTTACGCATGTTATCCCCTGAGCTTCAGATATGGATCAAGGAGCATGATCCTCCATCAGCAGCAGATGCCGCGACAATGGCTGACGTGTTTGTGGCTGCAAGGAGGAAAGGACAACCATGGAGCTACAACACCTGGAAGGCGGCAAAAGACAACCGCTGGCCCACCTCTCCTCAATACCATCAGGATGCAACACCAGGTGTGGGTAAGGCCCCCATCAGGGAGAACCAGCCAACAAATACTCAAACGAAACAGTCTAATAGAGCACTTACTTGCTACTTGTGTGGACAGGAAGGCCACATAAAGCCCAATTGCCCAAAGAACCCTCTCAAGCTCACTCAAATGTGTGTGGTGCCTCGTAAAAATGATTTGAAAGCTAATGATGATCAGTACATAAAGATGGAAACAGTTAAAATTAATGGGAAGACTCTGAGGGCCCTAATTGACACTGGCAGTGATCAGACCCTGGTGCACCGGAAATTTGTGCCACCCAATGTTATATGCACTTCAGAGACTATTCCCATTTGCTGTGTGCATGGAGATAAGAAGCCATACCCCACAGCTGACCTGTACATTGAAGTGCAAGGGCAGACTTACCTTTTGAATATTGGAGTAGCAGACAATCTTCCTTTTCCAGCGGTGTTGGGTAGTGACCTGCCCGTTTTGTTTGATTTGCTACACAAACCTCGTAGTTGTAACATTACAGTAACCAGAGCCCAAGCCAAGTTGGTAGATGAGCCCTCCGTAACACTCAGCACCCTGCCTTTTTATGATGCAGACCTAGACCAACAGCCCGGCAAAGCCAGAAAGCCACGCCGACAAAGAAGGCAGGAGAAGTTCCAGCAAACGGTGGTAGAACCATCAGAGGAGGTAGCTCCAGATCTGCCGCTGGGTTTTAAGGTACCGTCAAATATGGTGCAGATGCAACAGGATGACCCCAGTTTAGCCACATTGTTGCGTAATGCTAAAGAGGTGGAGAATGGGGAGTATTTCCTGCAGAAGGGTATACTATACCAGCAAGATGGACCAGTTATACAGCTAGTGGTTCCCGGTGTAGCTCGAGAGTCAGTACTTACCTTGGGTCACTCTGTTCCCTGGGCGGGCCACCTAGGGAAACACAAGACCTTGGCACGTATTAAACGGCACTTCAACTGGCCGGGCTTACGGGCAGCTGTTACCCAGTTTTGTAGGACGTGCCCTCAGTGCCAGAAGACATCAGCTAGAAGACCCTTGAGAGCCCCACTTCAGCCTCTCCCAATTATTAGTACCCCCTTTGAACGACTGGGTATGGATGTTGTTGGGCCGGTTGAAAAAAGTAAAGCGGGAAACCGTTATATGCTAGTTATTACAGACTATGCTACTAAATATCCAGAAGTGTTTCCTCTAAAAAATACCAAAGCAAAGGCTGTGGCATTCTCCTTGGTTCAGTTTTTCTCCAGGGTGGGCCTTGCACGGGAAATTTTGACAGACCAGGGAAGTAATTTTATGTCCACTCTCCTGAAACAGGTTTACCAACTGCTTGGTATCAAAAGTGTGCGAACTACCCCTTTTCATCCGGAGACTGATGGGCTCACAGAGAGGTTTAATCAAACCCTTAAACAAATGCTCCGTAAGTTTGTTGACGACACTGGATCTGATTGGGATCAATGGCTACCTTACCTCCTCTTTGCATATAGGGAAGTGCCCCAAGCCTCAACTGGGTTCTCTCCATTCGAACTGTTGTATGGTCATGAGGTGAGGGGACCTCTGACTTTACTTAGGGAGGCCTGGGAGGGGGACCAGAGGGAAGGGGGAGCTGTTGATGTAATAACCTATGTGGTCAAGATGAGAGAAAAGTTGCAGACGATGGCGGAGCTTGCCCAGCAGCACATGGCGGAGGCCCAACAGTATCAGAAAACATGGTATGATAAGTCAGCACGACAGAGGACCTTTAGCCCAGGACAGAAGGTTCTGGTCATGCTGCCCACCAGCAACAGCAAGCTACTGGCAAAGTGGCAGGGGCCATTTGAGGTGGAGAAACAACTTGGTCCTACCACCTATCGGGTTGCAACCCCAGGGCGGCCACGTTCCAGTAAGGTGTTGCACGTGAACCTCCTCAAGGAATGGGCTGAAAGACCAGAGAAGACGGCAGAGGTCATGCTGATCAGAGCGGTGGAGGAGGAAGAGGCGGTAGATGACCAGTATCTGCCCTCATCTGCCCCAGCAGTACTCGATCTAGGCCATCTGTCAACTGAGCAACAAAATCAGGTGAAAACTTTATGTAATCCGCAAATATTCCAAGAATATCCAGGGCGCACAAATATTGTTGAACATGACATTGTCTTAACAGAAAAGGCTGATGTAAAACGTATGAGTTACAGGATCCCCGAGCGCCTCCAGGGCGCCCTGAAAAAGGAGGTGGACATGATGAGGTCGCTGGGCACCATTGAGGACTCCAAAAGTGAGTGGTGTAACCCAGTTGTTCTAGTCCCAAAGAAAGATGGCACTATACGATTTTGTATTGATTTTAGATACCTGAACTCTGTGTCAAAATTTGATTCTTACCCAACACCACGTATTGACGACCTGATTGAACGACTGGGCAAGGCAAAGTACCTGACAACTCTTGACTTGTGCAAAGGCTACTGGCAAGTGCCTCTTTCCAAGCGATCTAGGGAGCTGACAGCCTTTCGGACTCCATGGGGCCTTTTCCAGTTCACTGTCCTGCCATTTGGGTTGCATGGGGCTCCTGCAACCTTTCAAAGGCTTATGGATCAGGTATTGAGAGGATGTTATGATTATGCATGTGCTTACCTTGATGACATTGTCATTTTCAGTGCAACGTGGGAGGAGCATCTGCAACATCTGGGGGAGGTCCTGGGACGAATCCAATCAGCGGGCCTTACAATTAACCCTGCAAAGTGCGTGTTTGCCAGAACTGAGACAGAGTATTTGGGGTTTGTAATTGGGAAGGGGGTGATCAAACCACAGGTCCAAAAAGTCCAGGCCATCACCTCCTGTCCCCCACCTCATACCAAGAGCCATCTAAGATCCTTCTTGGGAATGGCGGGCTTCTATAACCGTTTTATTCCTAATATGTCCGACAGAGCTGCTGTCCTCACAGACATGACCGGAAAAACACGCCCCAACAGACTCCAGTGGACAGAGGAAACAATGGCAGCCTTTAAAGACATTCAGCAGGCTTTGGGTAAGAACCCTGTCCTGTATAGTCCTGACTTTGAGAAACCGTTCATTTTACAAACCGATGCCTCTGAGAGGGGGATCGGAGCTGTGCTTCTCCAGGGCCCGCCGGAGGACCGACATCCCCTGGCATTCATCAGCCGCAAACTGGAGCCAAGAGAGGTTCGCTATTCTACAGTGGAGAAAGAAGCCCTGGCCATCAAGTGGGCCCTCGACTCTTTCAAGTATTACCTTCTGGGGAGGGAGTTCATTATCCAGACCGACCATAGAGCCCTGCAATGGATGCAGCGGATGAAAGACACAAATGGCCGCATCACAAGGTGGTGCTTGGCCATGCAACCCTTCCGCTTCACAATACAGCACATCCCCGGCAAACTCAACGTGACCTCAGATTATCTCTCTCGCTGTTTCAGCGAGAGCTTCGAAGGGGGGGAGTGTGTGAGGGCTGCCTCAGCAGCCTCACATTGAGAGCCTACTGTAATGGTGACTTTTCTATTTCTTATTTATTTCAATGATCTAGTCACAAGTACATTAAATATATATGCAAAGTGACATAACCACTCACAACTTGAATTCACATATTATTGTTTAGTTGTGGCTTATTTATTTGCATGGGATCTTGACTGAGTTCTCTTTGAGTCACCAGTTCTGGGGGAAGGAGAATGGACATGATTGGCTGGCCAGAGAATGGGACCAGCTGCTCCATATCCGGCAGCAATGATGGGGACAACGGGGCTGCACCACTCTCTCTGCACTGGGGGGGAGACAGGGGTTATTTGTAGTGGTTATTGGCAGCTTTGTCTCTATTCCCCCCCCTCTTGTTTATATTGGTTCGACCCGTCCCTATATATGTTCCCCTTACCCATCATTCTGGTTAGATCAGTTGTATTGTTTAGTTGAGCATTTTGTTTAGTTCTTTTGTTTGATCTCCTTTGTTTTGGGCCCACCTTTTGTTTGACATTCCTTTTTGTTATACCTTATTTGAAACTAAAAGAAAAAGACAAAAAAAAGAAAGAAAATAAAGACAAAAAAGAACATTATTTTAAACCAACATCAAGAGTTTCCTGTGTCTCTCCTTCCGACCAACTCGGTCCCTAACACACACACACACACACACACACACACACACACACACACACACACACTTCATGAATGCATGTTCATGCATTCATGAAGTCACAAATTGTTCAATTTGTGCAAAATCACTTAAAATGATGAAATGCATGACGTATTTCTGTAACCTACAAACAAGTGTGCAACTAAAGAGCTTCAAAGTGAGGACGGGCGTTCGCTCTTTTTACCTACAGTATGATTATCAGTGGGCAAAGTAGCAATACCACAATAATGTAGACAAGACATACAGTACTCTGTTACAAGTAAGAGTCCTGTATTCACACGATTGTCTTGAGTAAAAGTACAAAGGTATTGGCATCCATATACCTGAAGTACCAAACATAAAAGTACTCATTATTGGATTGTAATTATTGCTTTCATGTGTCCATCACTTGAATGATGCAGCTGGTAAAGGTGAGGCTGATATTAATTCCCAGCAAGCACGGTCAGGACCTGGACCAATCAGTGATGTCTCGATTGGGGCCAGATCAAGTCAAACCATGACTAGTCAGATCTGGCCTAGAACATCACCTGATTTCAACCAACATAAATCCTGCCCACGAAAACGGATGTCCTGGATTAATCAGAGAGGGTCCGATCGAGGCCAGATGAATATAACTAGTCAGATACGTCCCAGAATATAACCTTACATGCTCATATTTCAACTAACATTACAAACAATAACAATATCCTGTCAAACAACAAAAATCCATATGACGCCCTGGTAATGACGTCAAGATCATCCCCATATGGGCTGTGATCTGGCAAAGGAAGACGTTTTAACGTCATCATGACACCATTTGGCTTGCCGGGTTACTTCATCTGCTAAAGCTGCTGGGTAGCTTAACTAATACATACAGTAATACGATGAAGTGGAGTAGAAGTATGAAGTTATCAAAAATACTCTAAGGACTCAAAAGTTTACTATGAAAACCGGCACATCTTGTCCACGTATCCGTGTATCTCTGAAGGTCATGCACGCCTGACACTGTGGTTCACCCTGGCAACAGTAGTGCTACCTGACACCACATATGCCATACTTCAGTTGAGAGAGAAAATGTATAGCAGATATGCCTTTTCACCTGGGAATTCAGCCAAAGTGGTCCATAAAAGATCTTTGTAGTCCTCCAACGTCAGATAGTTGCATTCCATGCTACATCTTGGCTCAATCTTGGCACCGTTGGTAACTATGAAGAAAGAAAAGTAAACGGTTGTATTTTGGCAGGGATTGCGTGGATTAGAGTTTGATTTGTTAAAAAAGGGAAAACAGGTGATGGGGGAGCATCTACAAATTTATGATCTCATAATACGATGTGTTGTGAGGTAGATCAGCTATTGTCACTATTTCTGAACCAAACAGGTATAAAGAATAGAATTTGTATTTATTTAATTTGCCCAAAATTACATATTTGTGTGTTAAAAGGTAGAGTAAGTGATATTTGTGGGATAAAAAAAAAAAAAAAAAAAACATTATATATTTTTTTATTAAAGTGTTAAATTGTGATACAATCACACATAAATAATTATTAAACATTTAAGACAGTCTACAATGTTCCAAAAAGGAAACTCTATGTATTGAATTCAGTTTAACCAGAAACAGGCATAAAACAATACCGCTACAGGCAATGCAAGTGAATGTCCCCAGAGTGGGGGACATCAAAAGATACCCCCACGGTATGATACCTACACTGTCTATGCTAATTTGCTCATTTATTTTTAAATGGTAATAAGGTGGGCAATATAGGCTTCGGCTTCAGACCCAACCCTTTTCGGGCCTAATAGTCATCTTCGTGACTAATTTGCACAGTCATTTCTGTTTTGTTTTTAAAAATGTATGACCAAAATGAAAAATGTATGAAGGAAGCAATAATTACCGTGGGGGTATGTGGGAGTGAATTCACGTTACTTATCAGTTATCAGTTATAGCTAATTCCAGGCTAGATACCCCCCACCTCCCAGTCCCACCCCAGTAAATCAACCCCTGCTATCAAAACACTTATGACAGTGATTCCCAACCTGTGGACCTGGGCCCACATGATGTAAAGTGACTATTATATTTTGTTGTCTTTTGAATGAAATTCCATCTAGTTTTAGTCATCTAAAATGTTTTAGTGTTAGTCTAGTTTTAGTCGACTAAATCTACAGTTGATTTTGTCGACTTGATGACTTGTCTTTTAGTTCTGCTGGATCTCTTCTCCACTATCCCTCCCAAACGTTTTAGTCTAGTTTGTATTTGTTGACGAAATTGTCAATATATTTAGTCTTAGTTTTAGCGTAGCATAGTTTTTATTTATTTATTTTTATTCCGTTTTCGTCAGTGAAAAACAGTGTCGAACATTTTTCGTCATAGTTTTAGTCTACAAAATCAACACTTAGTTGTACTGACCTCCGCCACCACACACGTGCCCAGCTTGGAACAGCTCAGTAGTCAGCAGCACTATCCCGTAATACGAGAAGGAATTTGCAAACCTGAGAATTAAATAGCATGATATGTTAATAAATGCAAGTAAATAATTGGTTTACTTTATGGCCCTGGAAAGATAGAAAAGTACAAAAAATCACAACATGATAAAAAGGAAAAACTGCTATGTGCAAGAAGGTAGCAAAGGCAATGTGCTATTCATGCTTACCATATAAACCACAGAAGGAGAGTAGTCCTGCGATACTGTGGTGTGAAGAGATCTCTGTACTTTCCACGTTCTTGCTATAAATAAAAAACAAAAAGAAAAACGCCATGATTTGATTTAAGCATTCATAATATTGTAATGCGGGGCCGGATCTCCCCATAGGCAAGGGGGGGGCATTGCCCCCCTAAATGCCCTGTCTGCCCCACCAAACAAGATGGCATGAAAAAATAAAAAATATATATATTTCTTTTTTTTTTTTTTTTTTTTTTTATATTATGCTACAGCTGTCGCACCACCAAAACCAACACCATTTCATTATATATACATTTTAAAAACTCCGATCGCCAATGCCATCTCTCTCCCTCTCTGCACCTCAAAATAAGTAAAACAAATAATTATGTTCCAGGCCAGCAGCTCCGCCCCCGATATGCGTTGAATGCGTAGTAGGGAACAGCAGTCAGTCTCGTCTCGACAGACAAGTACACGCACCACTTCTGGTTGCCAACTAGCTTCAGTTTTGTCCAGCGCATTAAGGAACTAATCGAGAGAAGGAACAGTTTGTTTTTTAGTTGTGCTTGCAGCTTGTTTCACTTTAACATCTGGCTCTTTCGGTCAATATGCGTCGATTTCTGGTTTCTAAACCTCGCGACGCGAGTAGTACTGCTGCTACGGCTCCAGTCAGTCCAGAGGCAGGCTCCGAGCCGTCGTCGACTCGGGGTACAGCTGCTCCTCGACCCGACCCAAACCCTAACCCCCAATTGAGTTCCACAAGCACGGCAACACAAGCTGAAAGCGTCGCCGATCGCAACGCAGCAGCGGCCGCCGATAGCAGCACGCAGGTAGACCTGCTGCTCCTCGACCCGACCCATTGAGTTCCACAACCACCGCAACACAGCCTGAAAGCTTCGCCGTACACGACGCAGCAGTGGCCGCTGCTAACAGCACTTGGTTGAGCACAACAGCACCATCACAGCCCGCTAATCTTGTGTTTCCAAACGTCATTTTGGCAAGACAGCACGCGCATTCAGCCCGGGCTGGTACCGTGGAAGACCATGGCTGGAATATTCAGTGAAGTTAGATGCGTGCTTTTGTTTTCCTTGTCGCAAATTTGGAGGAAATAATGACAGGGATTTGGTTTTCACCAAACAAGGGTTTAATAATTGGAAAACTGCATTGGAGAAAGACAAGGGATTCACAAAACATGAAAAACGTGAAAAATGCCAACGCCTGGTCTGAAATGATAAAAAGAGAATCTACATTGAAAATCTCCTAGGGCCAACCCAAATAGAAAAAAATAGGTACTACATTAAAATCATAGGAGAAGTAGTTCAGTTCCTTGTAGTTAATGAACTCCCACTTCGTGGCACTCTGGAAAGTTCACATGATGAACAAGAATTGGAATTCTCTGCAGGACTCTTCTTAAAAATGGTTGAATACACTCTGGCAAAGGACCCCAAATTTAATGAAATTAACAAAAACATCCCAGAATTTGCAAAATACAAATCTCACAACATCCAAAATGAAATAATTGATACACTAGCAAAAATGGTTTTAAATAAGGTAAAATATAAATATAACAAAGCAGATCATGCTGGGTTTTGCATTAAAAGTGATGGAACTAGGGATAAATATGATACTATAGATGATAAATATGATACTGGATGGATAGATTGATACACTGATATGACACTAGATAGATGATAAATATGATACTGGATGGATAGATTGATACACTGATATGAGACTAGATGGATGATAGATATGATACTGGATAGATTGATACACTGATATGAGACTAGATGGATGATAGATATGATACTGGATAGATTGATACACTGATATGAGACTAGATGGATGATAGATATGATACTGGATGGATAGATTGATACATGTCTATCCATCCAGTATCTAGTCTCGTGTCATATCAGTGTCAGTATCTAGTCTCAGTATCTAGTCTAGTGTCATGACACTAGATAGATAGATAGATTTTCAGGGTAGAGGACAGACAAAAGGCAACACCTGTATTGTGTTATAGGAATAAGTGTCCCAAAATGCATAGGTTTTTATGCATTTCTGGCGTTATGACCCCCTAAAAAGGTTGCCCCCCTGGCATTTCCTCTCGCCCCACCTGTTTGTTACTGTGGGTGAGCCTGAGCCCGTGTAGTCTATGAGTGCTTGTTCAGAATGGGTCCACTTCTTATGTGTATCTTGTCTCATGTCTGAGAGAGGATAATACTGCCATTACAACAGGGCCGGATGTAAGCTCTAGTAGTAGGTCACCTACTACTATTACCTACTACTATTACAACAGGGCCGGATGTAAGCTCTAGTAGTAGGTCAAGTAATACTCAGCCTATACTGTAACTATTTCCAGCGATGGACAAATTAAAGGTGAGAGAAGAGGGAGCAGTCATACTGTTTAACCTAGTAGTCTTCTATATTGTGCAGTAAACGAGTTATAGCTCCTTTTGAGAGGACAGTGTGATACTTTGAACAACAAGCTGTTCGTCTTTGAGAAGTCATGTTGGACAATGGGATATGTATGTTATGTTTCACTCGACATCACATGTGTTCTATAGCCCCACCTGTTGGTTGGCAACGAGGGTCCCCTGGGGCATTGGTTTTCCATTGTCCGATGCAATACGTTTCATTGTTGCCACAGCCTTTTCCCTTTTCCCTCTCAGTACATCAAAACGTGCGCTCTCGGGCAGCCACTGTGTACATAATAAAAATAAAAATAAAGACAGCTGTAATTGCATCACAGGTAGGCATGCAACGATTTATCATAAATCCTTTAATATCGATTCAAACGGGTGACAACTTAAATTGATTTAATAAAAACAATTATTGTGATGCAGAGAGCAATCGAGATAAGACCAAAAAAATAAATAACATAAAAAATAAATGCAGGGTCTTTGTA
The DNA here is from genome assembly GCF_963921795.1 of Nannobrachium achirus. Taxonomy (NCBI): domain Eukaryota; kingdom Metazoa; phylum Chordata; class Actinopteri; order Myctophiformes; family Myctophidae; genus Nannobrachium; species Nannobrachium achirus. The sequence goes on from NC_137817.1 coordinate 51,828,947, forward strand.
AGAGAATTGATAAAAAAGAGGGAAAAAAGATTTCAGTAATTTGCTACTGTATTGAAAAGAGGTTAAGCGAAAACACAGTTTTACTGGATTTGTGTAAGAGAAATAATAAAAAAAGAAATTGGTTATTATAAATTTGTGTTTAAAGAATCGTGAAAATTGGTATTGTGAACCTAGTATGTTGATTCGAAGTTAACTTCTTCGTCAGCAAGTGGGCTGGGAGATATGCAATGATTTGTTTAAGAAGAAAGCAAGCAAACAAACAAACAAAATGAACAAATAATAATACTTACAAAACAGAGGCTCACAAAGACCATCAAGGGTACAGTGGACAAGCCTAGCAGCCAACGCCAACCTTGAGTGGGCATTACCCATATTGCCAGAAGTACCTCAAGCACTGCACCCAGGGCCCAGAATATCTGACATGTTCAGACCACAAAGTGGGGGGAAAGATTAATGACACTGCATTGCATTAAACAAGCCAAATTGAAATGAAATGTCTGTCATTAACAAAATAAATGAGAGTATGGATCACAATACCTGAATCAACATAATGCAGGTACCTCTTGTCTTCGTTGGAAGGAATTCTGAGTATAGTGTCACCCTTAAACAAAGGAATATATGTTTTTTTGTTATCTTCAGCAAGTCAGTTATAAACTGTTAATATTATTGCTAAAATAACAATGCAGATACTACAGTGGAACCAGTGCTGGTGGTTCAGACTATGTATAAACAAGGAATTCATTCATTCATTCATTCATTCATTCAGTGTTTTTTTTAGTTCAGCGTACACACGGTTCAGTGGATCAGTGGAGTAAGTACATGTACTCTGTTAAGTACAATTATGAGGTACTTTTACTTCACTGGGGTATTTCAATGTATCAATATTTTTTACTTCTACTCCACTTCATCTCAGAGACAAATATTGCACTTTACAATAAAACAATTACACTACAATTAATTGAAGACAATTAGTTACTAGTTACTTTGATTATTATTACAAAATCGACATTAACCACTTCAGTCCTATTTAAACTGTGGCTATTTGAAGATAGCCAATCTACAAGCTCACAATGTGTCACATCACAAACGCGTTGTGAGCTTGTAGATCTGCTGTTTTCTAAAGATTTTAGACATATAATAACTTGTGATTGTGAAACTGGGCTTTCCGCATAATGAGTACTTTTCGGTACAGTGGATGAGAGGCTGAACTTACGACTGAGGACATCCTCCGATGCCAAAACCAACAAGTCCTCGCAGCACTAAGATCCATCCATACACTGGAGCCAAGGCACTGAGAATGCCGTAGTACAACGTCCATACCATACACAGTGTCAGACCCTGTTTAGCACAAAAAGGCAGACATACAAAAAAATACAGTTAAAATTTAAACAACTTGAAAAATATGAACCAAAATTGTGCTATATTTATTTTTATGTTTTTGTATATGAAAGCCAATATGTGAGACTCACTATTTTCCTGCCGTATTTGTCAGATACATTACCCCACATAGAGGAACTGATCATCATCCCAATGAACACCGCCTGGTAGACATACGGTTATGAAAAACAATCGTTATTAATTTAAATGATAGTTTTCACATCTGATGAAGAAACATCTAGCATGAACACTGAAAGACAACCAAAGACAAGAAAGAGACCTTACCGACGTTATGAGCGCCACCTGGAGGCCGCTCAGCCTCCACTCACAGTGGAGCTGAGGGGCTAGAATACTGAGGAGCATCATCTCCATGGCATCTGCCATCTAGTGGAACAGAGAGCACATTACACACATATGCAGCACTTCTGAATTAGTTAGGAGAAAGACGTGAGTGCGCTGGTAAAAAGCAAAGGTGTCAGATTTGATGACAGTAGCTTGTCAGCTGCAAAGAACAACGATAGACTTGACTACTACAATTGCACACACGGACAGACATTTCATTTACCCATGTTGTTTTGTACTTGTTGTGTGTTGTATGCTTTTTGCCTTCAATGTAGTCAAACAACACAAATAGTCTGTATGTCCTGTATATAGATACTGTATGACAATTGACAGAGAACACGTGACGGTGTTGTGAAAGATTGTTGTCAACAACTGCAGTTGATGAACAAAGAGTGAGACAGAAATATGTTTAGTCATTCTTACCCAGGCCAGTCCGGTAAGCATTGAGAGTTTAAACTGGAACTTCCCAAAGCCAATGGCCTCCACTATATCATCCACTGTAAGGGTTCCTGTCATTGGCAGGTGAGAATGGGAACATGTTTCATTGATTATGTAAATTACATTAGCCATGGCTAATAATAGTTTAAGAAGAATTGTTAATACGTATTATATGCCTTGAATGAACTGAGAAAATGAGCTGACAAATGTTATGTGTGAAATTGTATATCTTTTTAAATAGCATTGTCACATCATCAGGCTCTATATTTCTTATTAGTTTTTTACATAAATGTTCATATTTTCATAATAATCTACAATCTCACAATGTTGTGAGCTTGTAGATCTGCATTTTGATCCTTTTAATTTTCTATTTATTGCCTATAATGACATGCCCAAAATACGGACACCATGTTGAAATTGGTTAAGTCTGCCTGTGGGTTTTATGAATATTTCACCAATGAAAAGTGTTAGTGACTAAATAACCATTATACATTCAGGGAAGTGCAGAGAATGTTAGAGAGGCAGGGGCTGACATTTCTAAAAGGGCCTTTTGGTGAAAATATCGAAAATAGCAGACCTCCAAGCTCACAACGCGCCACGCTGCGACGCGTTGTGAGCTAGGAGGTCGGCTATTTTCGGTGCTTGATACCACACTTAACTAAGCATAATCAAGTCAATGCTGGGGATGTGGCGGCATGGATTTCTACACAGAGAGGGCAATTCTTTCAACATCATAAGATGCTGCATTCAAGTTCAGGAGCGTTTGGACATGGCAATTCTCTTGAATGCTGCCTTCAGGTATGGCATGGACAGATTTTAGTTTCTTTCACCATAGTAGAAACTGCATTAATGTTCTGGAGAGGGCACTTTTTACATATAGAAGGGCAGGGGCTCAAGCCCCCTTTGATGTGTGCACATGCCTGACTACATTGGATCCACTGGATCACAGCATTTCCATTTCCTGAAAAGTAATAGTTGTGAACATTCAAGGCCAACAGAGATACTACATCGGGGTATATCCATCAATACACAATATAGAATCAATAGTGATCCACAAACCTTGGGTTGTATCAGGCCCCGTTTCGGCCACAGACATGGGGTTCTGTGGGGGGGCGGTGTATGCGGTGGTCGTAGTACTGGTACATAACTCATTATCTGTGCCCTGGACCTCATCGTTCAGAGTCACAATGTCTCCAGAACCTCTGAATGTCACCACACTGCAAACAGGAGGAGTGTTATTAGTGATCAGAAGTGGTGTTACAAGTACAAGTCCGGAATTCAAAATGAATTGGCATCAAAGCTCACAATTGGCATCAAGCTTGTAGATCTGCTACTTTCAAAGATGAAATGTGTAAGTGGTCTCTGTACAGTAGTGTTGTAATAATTTCTTACTGGTAACTAAGAAATTTGTTATTAACTAAAGTTAATAACAAATTAATTGTTGTGGAGGAAAAGTACAATTATATTTGCCTCAGATGTAGTGGAGTAAAAGTATGGAACTTGAGTAAATGTACTTAGTTACTTTGCACCACTGTTAGTGATACAGATACATCCATCCTTCAGGGTCAAGTGGGGTCAGGGGACTTCCCGGGGTCCTTTATTAGGCCCAAAAGGGCCTCTCAAACTTTGTATTTTCAAGAACACACAGTTTGGTACACAACAGACCTAGGAATGGTCCATTTGGTTTTTAACTATCAACAGTTTAGCCGGACGCCTGGAGGTCCCTGGACCCCCACTTTGAGAAACACTCCTTTAGTGGTTTTCCAAGGGGTCCCTCAACAAATTGAGAAACAGTTTAGTTTAATGAGCTAGAAGTTAGCCCTATGGGAGAGTATATAAGAATGACATAGGTTGTCTCCCCACCCACAGTAGCAGCTGTATAATTCTATACTAAATCTAATGTAACAACAAAACTCTTCTCTTATGGTGGTCGTGAGGATACAACTTGTAATGAGTGCATTGTTAGTGCATATACAGTATGAGCTACAAAATACACAGTGAAATCCTCAGTGTGAAATTAACTTTGAAGATGTAAAAAGGGACCCAAATAATGTTTTACACCCTCTGTGAGGTGATTAAACACACATCACAAGTCATCACAACTACCCCAGTAAAAAGAATCTAAAAACAAAAACAAAAAACTCATTACAACAGCTAACGTTGTAAAAATAAAAATCATCACAACAGTAGGCCTACAGCTGCAGTAGTGCATCACAACAGTACAACAATAGTTAACCAAGTCATCACAACAGTAGTAGGCCTACAGCTACCATAGTAATAATAAAAAGTCTGTAAAGTACAGCAACAGTAGTATACTCTACTGTTGCTGTTACTACTGTAGATGTATAGCTACAGGAGTAAACTAAGGCATCATACATACTGTCAGCCTGCCATATGTTGCACTGCTCTACATACAATGTGACATAACCAGCTGGCAGCTGCCTTGTCCTGACTGGACCCCAGGCCCTGGGACAGATATTTACTCAATTCAAAGTGGGTCATCTAATGTTCCTCTCAACAAACAAAATCCCGAGTGGGTAACAAAATTCCATCGTCCAAATGTGAGACAATTTGTTTACACACCTTACGTCGGGGTCTCTCCACTGCTTGTAACCGAACTGGGTTGACCTGCTCCAGTTGCTCATCATGTCTGTCAGTTGGAAGAGTTTTGTGATGATGTGGACATGCACTAAACTGTTGCACACCTCTCTCAGAGGTTGTTGTGCTGGTTTAACCTGCCCAGGTGATCTCAGGTTACTGGGACCGTGGGAGACCCAATCAGACAGGTTACTTGTGGATGGGAGACACCCAATCAGACAAAACACTGGCTGAGGTGAAATGGGTGGAGTCATATCAGTAAACAAAAGCCTCACACGTGTGGTATTCAACTGAGGGGGAGTAAAGATGGTGTAAAGCAATGGTTTGTGGATCACAGACCGATTAATGGGTCACAACTAGAGTAAAAATGTTCTTTTCCTCTCAAAAGATGGAAAACCTTTTGAAATTTTAGAAATCATTTAAGAATTCTACACGTTTTCAAACCAACAAGCAAAGCAAACACATCTAATAAATCCCATAAATAAAATATAATAAAAATTAAGAAGTAGTGAAAATAGCCGGTCTACAAGCTCGCGTTGTGAGCTTGTAGATCTGCTATTTTCACTACTTTGGGTCCTGGGTGAATGTTTAATTTCTCTTTTGGGTCACGGGCTAAACGTTTGGGTAACCACTGGTGTAAAGTAACATAATACATTTACTCAAATACTGTACTCAATTACAATTTTGAGGCTTTTTCGTTTTTTTGAAAATATTGTACTTTTGCTCCACTACAATTATTTGACAACTTTAGTTATTAGTTTGATTATTATGCATTATGCATTGACCTCTTCAGCCCTATACATTTCGACACAATGCGTCGCAATGCGACACATTGTGAGCTTGTAGATCTGCTATTTTCAAAAGATGTTTTATACATTTTATACATTTGAAAACTTTGTGCTTCACGTATATTTTGTTACCAACACTTTTGTACTTTTATACGTACATTTAGAATTCCAGACTTATACTTGTAATGTCTACATTGCAGTATACTTTTACTTTAGTAAAACATTTGAGTACATTTTCCACCACTGCAACAAAGGATGCTATAATAGCCTGCTTAAACTAGCTTTGCTTCGACATACCTTTATTGATCCCCTGAGACAAAACAAATAAAATAAAAGGTGTCAATATAGGAGGGCCAGCTTGTGGCAGGTTGTTACGGACAAGGTTAATAAAGGCTAGAGCCATTGGAGTGGGGATCTGCATTGGGTTCTATATTGGGTGTGCACGCCTGTCTAGGTCCCTGTCTGAAGATTCCTGCTGCCGTTACGAGTGGAGGAGTGGGCGTAACACAGGTTAAAAGACAAAAACAAACATAGACCTATATGAATGAATAAAACAATCTTCAGTTGTCTAACATTGTAAACGTTTTTCTTTTTTTTAAGAAACTTGAAATTGCATTATGGTCTTTCCCTTGACCACACCAATATGTTTTTTGGTCATCCTTACTATAAGATGTAACTTACAGTAAAAGTCCACACATGAGAGGCTTAACTAGCCTACTACGTACACCTACATCGATACAGTAGATTGATACCCTTCAAATGTAATGAATGTAATGATACCCTAAGATCTGTGCAAGTTGGTAAGCGTTGAAGATTGAAACTCATGCCTTTCTGGGACATTTTGGTCTTTCATTATGAAGGTCTATAAGTGGAAACAGAAACTTTTGTCCAGTTTCTATCTATTGTTATTCTACCCGCCCTCCCCCTCCCCAACACAGTGAATGGTGCATGCAAATTGCGTTATTTGAATCTAATTTGCACTTAAGTTGCATAGTGAAAAGCTTTCCACAACTCACTTCATTATTCATACTTTTTGTTTGTACCTCTCATCTCATAATGAACAAACTCTGGCACAGTGTGTGTGTGTGTGTGTGTGTGTGTGTGTGTGTGTGTGTGTGTGTGTGTGTGTGTGTGTGTGTGTGTGTGTGTGTGTGTGTGTGTGTGTGTGTGTGTGTGCGTGCGTGCGTGTGTGTGTGTCAGGTGAGGAACCATGAATGCAGAATGATGAAGCAATGAGTCAGGTCAAGTCCAGTAATAGTTTTTAGTGAATAAAACAACAGCTTACAAGAGGTGAGGCAGACAATTACAGCAGGGTAGGGCAAACAAAGACATATAACACACCACACGTTAACTGACAGAGAACTTGAGGGAGCGGTTTAAATAAATAAGTCGATAATGAGGGAACAATCAAATGCGCTGGAGACCAGAGGTTGGAAGTAGGCCTACATTTACTCAAGTACTGTATTAAGTACAATTGTTTCCCCCCAATTTTCTGTACTTTTACTTCTACTCCACTAGATCTCAGAGTTAAATACTGTACTTCTACTCCACTACAATTATTTAAAAACTTTATTTACTTTGTATATTTAGATTATTATTACAAAACATACTTAATGTAATAGCTGATCTACAAAATGCGGTGTGAGCTTGTTTACATTTTATACATTTGAAAACTTGTGAAACGGTAGCTGCATTCTGCATAATGAGTACTTTCTACTTGTGGTACTTTAATTACATTTTTGTTACCAATACTTTTGTACATTTACTCGAGTACATTTTGAATTCCGGACTTTTACGACGCGGTATTGATACTTTAACTTAAGTAAAACATTTCAGTACTTTTTCCACTACTGCTGCAGACCAGCATGCACTGCACTGAGATAACTAACTGTATCCACAGAATGTAAGGGTTATGGTCTGCACACAGCATTTGTTTTAGTGTGAGTAATTTGCATTAATTAAAACTGCTGTTTGTGCTATGAGTAGGCCTACATCCGCACAGAATATGAATATTACACCTCAACAATACACTTGATTACTTTTTTGGTTGATTTTTCATTGGAAATAAAATCATCCAACAGTATGACTGACTTAATTAGTTCTTTATATTCCTTTTGGAACACAGGCCATTGATGAGTCGTTTCCACCCTCCGGGTCATAGGGTATATTTTGCTTCATTCTGTAATCATTTAATTTGACTGAGGCATCATCACAATAATATTTTGATGTGTAATTATAATGGTGAGAAGTTTTGCATTGTTTATTTGCGTCCTTGTGTGTGTATAAGGACCTTGAATGTTTGAACACAAACAGGTATTTCTGGGTAGAATGTCTATGGACGTCTCCATATTATATGTCTAGTTTGTAAAGTCATGTAAAGACTGGCATGACTAAAGCTGGTTCCACACTGCTGTGCGTTTTTTTGTTGCGTTTTGGAAATCCGAAATCCGCTTAAACCTTTTTCTGGCCAAGGAGAGAGAGAGAGAGAGAGAGAGAGAGAGAGAGAGAGAGAGAGAGAGAGGAGAGAGTGAGGCCGATATTCGGCCGAAAAAACACAGCAGTGTGCAAAGACCTTAACGACGTGTGGAAGTGACAGCCAGGTGTGCAGATAACAATGACAATATATTTGACTATGGGAGTGGCCAGATGGAATGGAGAGAGAAAGATAAACAGACAAAAATAGACATACCATGACAAACTTCCATACCTGCTGGCTGGGTGAATAACAGCAAATGTGCAAACACAGCAGCAACATTTTTGAGCAGATAAAAAAAAAGATATCCAATGGAATACAACCACTGACTAAAGTCTATCATAATGTGTATTCCTGCTCTATATGGTACATGGACCTACTGTAGGCCTACATACTATAGTAAGACATCCTAAGGGCGAAAAGCGACCTTGCCCTAAAGGGTGAGGTCGCGCTGAAACAACAGAGACTGACACAATAATGTCCATATATGGGCATTCCCAGATATGGCCTTAATAATGATGACATCAGGGATCTCCAAATATGGGCTTAAAAGGGACAAGGACGGAATTCATTTGCAAGTGTGACTCGCGTCGCGACAAACACACTGGTTATCGTGAGACTGACACGATATGTCCATATATGGGCATTCCCAGATATGGGCTAATATATTGATGACGGGATCTCCATATGGGCATAAAAGGGACAAGTTAAAAGAACAAGATGATGCGCACATCCTTTCCAAGTGCTGGTGCTGGGCTCAGGTCGACATGAGATTAAAAAGAATAGAGGTCCGCACACAGCTCAATGCTCCACAGTGTTTATTTAAAACATAAAGTTAGACGACGTTTCGGCCATCAGCTGGCCATAAAAGGGACAAGGTCAGAATTAATTTGCATGTGTGGTTGCCGTGACGCGAGTCACACTTGCAAATGTATTCTGTCTTGGCCATCTATGGAGCGTGACACGAGGCGTGACTGACTGACGCACATGAGCGGCAGGTTTTCACAGTAAATGCGACCTACTGTCACAAAACAAATTTAAATACTTGAGGAAATTGCTGCTTACTTTTTTGTTTCTGCATCACATAAATATTATGCAGAAACAAAAAAAGTTAGCAAAGTTGCAATGTTACTCAGCTCTATACATACACATTTAATTATAGTAGGCCCATATTTTAATTGGGTAAAAGACAATATGAAAGGCAGTTAACAACTGTTTTATAAAGTAATATGACCAAACAAATTGTAAGAGAGCAGACAAATGGCATTCAGTTAGTGGTGTGCTAGTTAAAAATCACACCCGTGTGAACTGAGCGGTGGTTTACCCACCAACCCCCCCCCCCCTCCTCCCCCTTCCCCCCCCCTGTGTGTGTGTGTGTGTGTGTGTGTGTGTGTGTGTGTGTGTGTGTGTGTGTGTGTGTGTGTGTGTGTGTGTGTGTGTGTGTTGCAGTTGATGCACAGGCCAGGCTAGACTCAACAGCACCTCTCTGGTCACCCAGGGTACTCAGGCTACATACACCAGAGGCTACAGACACACAGACAGACAGACACACACACACGCACGGATACACACACGGCCACGCTATGGAGACGGTGTGACCACCGCTCAAAAACAGACAACTTTGCGTTATACAGAATACAAAAACCAGACGCACTGCTTGTAGCGGCAAAATCATAAGATGTCATCTCTTTCTCCCTTTGAGGAGAATAACCAGTAAGACTCCCTAATCGGGAGATAAGCGACCGTTGGTCGCTTATCTCCACAAATAGGCCAAAAGTTTGTTTTACCAATTATCAAGACATACGGGCAGTTGACAGTTTGCCATGGTTACTCATTGAAGTTGAATCTCCATATATGGAGATAACCTACGCATCACACTAAGTCTGACCTCACCAGCCCATATTTAGGCATGAGCAACTTATGTCTCCATATATGGAGATATGATGACATCACACAGTCCTCAGCCGATGATGTGGCGTGATGTCATACAATACACAAACGAGCCCTACAGTATAAAGGGGCAATTCTTGCCAGGAAAGAAGCATTTCTTCGACTCAGACCTTATCGCCAGGGTTGGCTTATAGCAGCTGTCGGTAGGACCATATATGGATTCTGTTAGTGTGGATCTCCTAACAGGGCATCATCTGGGATACAATCCCTTTTATGCCCATATATGGAGATCCCTAACAGAATCCCTTTCATGCCCATATATGGAGATCCCTAACAGAATCCCTTTTATGCCCATATATGGAGATCCCTAACAGCATCCCTTTTATGCCCATATATGGAGATCACTAACAGCTAACAGAATCCCTTTTATGCCCATATATGGAGATCCCTAACAGAATCCCTTTTATGCCCATATATGGAGATCCCTAACAGAATCCCTTTTATGCCCATATATGGAGATCCCTAACAGAATCCCTTTTATGCCCATATATGGAGATCCCTAACAGAATCCCTTGTATGCCCATATATGGAGATCCCTAACAGAATCCCTTTTATGCCCATATATGGAGATCCCTAACAGAATCCCTTTTATGCCCATATATTATGGAGAAATCCCTGCTCTGAGTATCTGACATCAGTGTGATGTCACCTGTTTATGTCCATATATGGAGATCCCTGCTCTGCGTATCTGGTTGCTATGGTAAACAGTTGGTTGCTAGGGTAAAAAAACATGGTTGCTATGGTAAACAGTTGGTTGCTAGGGTAAACAGTTGGTTGCTAGGGTAAAACCATGGTTGCTAAGGTGGTTGCTAACGTACACTAACAGACCAGCAACAACAGACTGTTGCCACAGCAACGTACACAAAGGTTTGTGTACACATGTGGTGTGATTTCATACTGATGCGGAGATATGAGCAGGGCAAAGGTGTGACGTGTGACGTGTGACGGACGGACGGACGGACGGACGGACGGACGGACGGACGGACGGACGGACGGACGGCCGGTGGAGGTTTTCATAGTAAACTGCTCCCTGACGGTCGCAATAAGACCGGCATGATCTACCGACAGATTAGTAACAAGATGTCAAAATCATTGAAGGTTTACCCTACTAACCAACTGTTTACCATAGCAACCATGTTTTTTACCTTAGCAGCCAACTGTTTACCCTAGCAACCAACTTTTTACCACAGCAACCATGTTTTTTTTACCCTAGCAACCAACTGTTTACCCTAGCAACCAATTGTTTACCATAGCAACCATGTTTTCTTACCCTAGCAACCAACTGTTTACCCTAGCAACCAACTGTTTACCATAGCAACCATGTTTTTTACAGGGCCTGGGATTGATGACATCAGAAATCTCCATATATGGGCATGAAAGGGATTTTGTTTCTGGAAATATGTCTGTGGGGTGCCACATTTGGAATAAAACACTTACATCACACATCTGGATATCCATACAGCCCATCTAGTTTGCCTGTGTCCATTTATGCCCATATATCTGATGACATTGGGACAATGACCTCCATATATGGGCATAAAACTTATGTTAATTAGTAAAGCCTGGGGATCTCCATATATGGGCATGAGGGGTACCCTAAAAGGGCATCATCTGGGAATAGCAAATATAGTTATCCTAGAAAGTGAAAATCTTACATCAAAGGCCATAACTACCTACCTACCACCATACTGCATTCCTCATTAAACTACCTACCAGTAAGATGCCTAAGGGAGAAAAGCAAAGGGCGAGGTTGCACCATTTCTTGGTCTTCTGGCCAGTGATGTATATCGGACCATTTAACCATATATGGAGACATCTGGTACCCAAAGATATTCACAGATATGGGCTTAATATTGATGACATAAGGGATCTCCATATATGGGCGTAAAAGGGATTTGGTTCCCCTGGCATCACAGGGATCTCCATATATGGGCATAAAATGGATTTGGTTACCCTGGCAACACGGGGATCTCCATATCTCCATATATAAAAGGGATTTGGTTCCCCTGGCATCACAGGGATCTCCATATATGGGCATAAAAGGGATTTGGTTCCCCTGACATTACAGTGATGTCAGTGGCTGGTTCTACAGAGGGGATCTCCATTTATGGGCATAAAAGGGAATGTATGTATGATGATGTCAGATATCATAGACGTCATAGGACTTTCACATAACGAATAACTGAGTAAGCATGTAAACCCGTAAAATCTATATTTGGGCATGGCTGATTTATGACCTCATCATGATGACACGAGCAAACACAGCTGAATTGTATAAATGATCAGTGCAGAAACCAACAGAAGTATTTGACCAAGACTCTTCGATTTAAACATCAACAAAGGTGTGACGTTTGTTGATGGTCACGTGTGACGTGTGACGGACGGACGGACGGATGGACGGACGGACGGCCGGTGGAGGTTTTCATAGTAAACTGCTCCCTGACGGTCGCAACAATTACAGGTAACGGTGAGGAAACTCTTGTTTATGCAGGCTTCCATGTTTGCAGCTCAGGGAGCAAGAACAAAATAATTAGCAGTAAAGAATGTAAAAAAACAGGATGAGCACAACAGCTTGTGTGTTATGTTAAAATCCCCTGGAACAAAATATTAAGAGATGGGGGTCTGCATTCAAATACTGTACATACCAGTAAGACTCCCTAATCGGGAGATAAGCGACCGTTGGTCGCTTATCTCCACAAATAGGCCAAAAGTTTGTTTTACCAATTATTACACTCTATGTGAACATTTACATCAACAAATCCCAAGTACTATGCAGAACGACCCATTTCAAGTTTTTAATGTACAACAATATTTAGAAAATAGGTCTACAAGCTGACAGTCCTCGTCCCTTATATTCCCATAGGTTATATGGAGATCTCAGTGTTTGTCAGTCCTTGTTCATTTATGCCCATATATGGACATCTCTATATCTACTGTAACAGTCCTTGTCCCTTTATGCCCATATATGGAGATCTCTTAACTGTAAGTCCTTGTCCCTTTTATGCCCATATATGGATATTCCTGATGTCATCAGTATATGAACATATATGGGCTTTCTGATATGCCCATATATGGAGATCTCTTAACTGTAAGCCCTTGTCCCTTTTATGCCCATATATGGATATCCCTGATGTCATCCGTATATGCCCATATATGGGCTTTCTAATATGCCCATATATGGAGATCTCTGTATCTCCATATATGGGTATAAAAGGATACTTCAGGTCTGACATCAGGTTTGTTTATATTGGGTTGCTAGGTTTGACATCACAAACTCTATGGGCCATCTGACCTAGAAATCTATATTTGGGCATAGATGACTCATCGTGACCTCATCACACGTCGACCGCACGTGTGACGTGCGGTCGACCGCACGTGTGACCGACGGACGGCCGGTGGAGGTTTTCATACTAAACTGCGACCTTACGGTCGCAATAATTCGAGGGTTCCCTGACATTAAAAACTTTGAGCACCTCAGAAACAGGCAACAACCACACTGGTTATCATAAGATGACACAAGTCCATTATCCATATATGGGCATTCCCAGATATGGGCTTAATATTGATGACATCATAGCTTTTCTAACAAACACTGTCCTATATTACAACATGACAATAAACCATGACATCTAACAACAAATGCTTTCTCCATATTTCCATTCATACACATTGCTCAAACCAGCAACTTCCTCACTCACTACATGTACTTGTACACAACTCACAACTATGCAGTACAACGTAACTGTGAGGACCGCAAAGCGGCCCAAATTCTAGATGTGAGGGCCACTAAGCGACCCGAACTTCTAGCTCATATGAGTGTATTCGTGAATCCATTTTCCCCATTGACTTGAATGGAAAAATGCAAAAATGTAACTTTTCCCAAATATGGAGATAACCGACATAATATGGGTTTAATATTAATGACATCAGGGATCTTCATATGGGCACAGAGATCTCCTTATATAGCCATTAATGTATTAGTGAATTATTTTTTCCCATTGACTTGAACAGGGAAAATTCGAATGGTAAGATGGAATTCCTTTCAAAATGTGACTCGCCCACGGCAACCACACTTGCAATTTCCCAGAATGCTGGCCATGCAGACCTTATAGATGCCTGTCTAAGAAATCAATTATCTACGTCCTCAGTACTATGACATCATAAATCATTATCATTATTGTAGGACAGTCTATGACATCACTATGATGTCAGTCAAATCCATATTTGGATTGACTGACTTGACTGACTGTCTTCTGAGCCAAATATGGACATCATGACATCACAAGTATGGTGTATAAAAGGAACGGGAAAACCTCTCGAAAGATCACTTGACATAGACTCTAGGCATAGGTCTGACACACGGTCCTTATAGTTGCTACATACTTTGAGAGAGAACTAAGCCTTCAACGCCAGAATGCTGGGCGCGGTCGCAAAACAACTGAGAAGCCACCCAGCTTTGATCCCCCTCTTCCTCCTAACTGGCGGTGCGGGGGCCATGTTCTTTACGTTCACCGGTCGGACCCTCCTCAAGAACCCGGATATCTGCTGGGACAAGAAGAACCCAGAGCCCTGGAACAAGCTGGCCCCAGACGAGCAGTTCAAGCTGTTCACAGTTAACCAGGACTACAGCAATCTGAAGAAGAACGGTCCTGACTTCTAAAATCACTGCTGCATGGAACAGCGACCAAATGCGGGAAAGGGAAAGGGTCTGGTTGCTCTGAAGATTACAAATGAAAGTGACAGACAGTTAATTTCATTAAGCATCCCGTGAAGCTTGGCCAATGTGACCCTGGGCGCCTCTTTTCTCTGAACAAACGGACAAAGCCAGATGTAGGAGTGGTTAGCTCCTTACAGGAGCACCGCTCAAAAAAGGTTTAGCGAATTTGCTCTTTTTGGTGGGGGACTGAGCTTGCGATTAAGGAAAAAGAAAGGTTATTGAAGTGGCTACTGGGACATGTAGTGGCCATTCTTCAGGGTATGATATTTTTTTCATCCTTTAACAATAACTATGCCCATTTATAGGCATATGTGGAGATTCTGTCTTATCCGTACAATATGCCCATTTATGGAGATCTCTTTGTCCACAACTGCCGATCCAACTGATATGCCCATATATGGGCATGTATGTATATTCCACTTCCAGATATTTGGGCATAATACGGATGACATCAAGGATCTCCATATATGGGCATAAAAGAAAGAGACATGGGTAGCGAGATGTAGACATCTCCATATATGGGCATTAAAGGGACAAAGACAGACGGATGTCCATATATGGGCATACAAGGGAGACAGACAGATGGTACTCTAACAATGGATGCAAGTGGATTCCAATTCAACGTGGGTGTTGTGCTAGAGAAAACAGTCACACAAGTCTACTTTGATGTGGCTGTGAAAGCTCACCATGGACAAGGAGTTTAAGAAGGGCAAGAAACAACTTAGGAAGAAGCTTGAGTCCAAAATGCCGTAACCCACTGGCCTTTCAAGTGGACTTTCTGAGGCAGTATGACAGACGGTGGCTACTAGTGGCTACACACACTGTATGAGTCATGCATTTAACCCTCTAAGGCCCGCATTAAGAAATACTTGAAATAAAAAATTGAAAAAAATCAGATGGTGTTGTAGGAGTCCTATTAAGAGGAAAATGTAATGTTTTCTTCAAAAAAATGTTTTTGTAAGATTTTATAGCCATAAATCAAAAATCATAAATCATGCTCTAATTTACATGTGGGGGATATTTTTCACAATAATAACATATGTACATGTTCTAGACATTCTAATGATCACCAAAAAAAATAGTACAGGCATTTTACTTATGTTTTTGTGAGCTATAGCTTCCATGAAAAAGTGAGATGTTGTTCGTCAAAACTCTGGAATTTCAGCGGGTGTGGCGGGTGTGAATGTCAGCCCCTGTGGGGGGTATTTATATGCAAATATTGTGGCCAATGGCATTGTAATACTAAACAATAGAATCCAATGGTGGTGTTTAGGTAGTAGGGGGAGCTAAAATAAAATGATTTAAACCTTTTTTTGGATAAAATACAAACGTTGTAATATTACAACCGTGGGCCTTAGAGGGTTAAATACGGCCGCACCAGGCACCATTCACACAAAATCCTCTGCACATGCCTATGTTTGCCAGCCAGGAGGACAACATAGTGCCGAAAGCTGCATGAAATGCTCACTGCATGCTCTAAATTGTCTATTTCTCGCTTGAGAACAACGTTTAGTAGTAAACGATACTGTGTGTTTGTTTACATGGCTGTCATGTTGGATACAGCATCTGTTATAGAGCGGAGCGGTCCAATACAATAACGCACTGCTGACATAGCGATTGACCAAGCAGAATCAAAAGCAGAATCAAACATTCAACCAAGCTGTGAAATAATTAAAGCTAACAATTTGACAGTGTAGGAAGTCTTTGGCATGGTATGATGCCAGCAGGTGGATCCAGAAATAGGCATCTTACGACATCTCAAGCATTCATCTGGTTGACCTTTAATGCATTTTCTTCCATGTGCTGGTCCGTTCTTATTGCAAGTACTGTAAGTACATAATATGTTCTCTTTCTGTTTAACACTTACGTAATCCCTTTTGAAGAAAGAAAGAAAGTTTCACCCTATTGGTTGAGGTGCAGTGGTGTAAAGTATCTCAAGTAATGTACTTATATAAAGATTTGAGGCGCTTTACTTTGTATTTGCAATTTTCAGTACTTTTACTTCTACTCAACAGCATCTCAAAGGCAAATAGTGTACTTTTTATTACAAGCCATAGAGTAACCACTTCAGCCCTATACATTTTGGCCATTTGGAAATAGATCTGTGCCCGGGTAGCTACGGTAGAGCTCAGTCGGTAGAGCTCTTGCCTTTGTACCGCAAGGTCATGGGTTCGATTCCGGGCACCGCCAACTCAGCGTATGAGTAGCACGGTTTGGCAAGTCGTGCGGCAAGTACTGGGAGCTGATGGTAGGTGTGGCGCTCCACCTCAGCAGTCCATCTCCCAGGGGTCTAGCGCATTGTAACAGGGACAGACTCCCGCGTGTTACCGGCTGATACCGACAATAAGCCACTCCTGACCTACTTGAAATAGATCTACAAGCTCGTGCTCTAGATCTGCTATTTTCAAACGATGTTAATCCCGTTTTATACATTTGAAAACATGTGAAACGGACATTGTGCATTACTCTCTACTTTTGGTACCTTAAGTACATTCTGATACCAATGCTTTTGTTCTTTTACGGATTTACATTTTCAATTTCTGACTTACTTATAAATACTTAGTATTTAGTAGAAAGTAGAAAGTATCAATAAAAGTAGAGCTGAAAAGTAGCAATACTGCTTTTCAGCACTACTTTTATTGATACTTTATAAAGCTGATTCTGATGCTGATTCTTTTGATTCTTAATTAAAAGTAAATCGCACCGGTGCGATGTGAGTGGTGCAAACACGACACACGTGCATATCTCCTTGTATGGGCCATTCTGTCCCGTTTATGTCTTTGTAAAATAATTGAGCATGGATCTCCATGTACTGTATGGAGATCCGTGAGTGCTCATATATATTTATATATTTTTTTACGCTAATACACACAAGGTGAAACGTGGTAGCGGTTTGCACCACTCAAAAAAAAGAGTGAGTACTTTTTCCACCACTGCTGAGGTGAAAGGCCAACCCAGCAGATGATGAGGTGTCGTAGCCTGGGTCGCCTCAGTCACACAAACCATCAGCCAATTCATTTACAGAGATGTGTGGAGGTGTTCGGGAACATCACCTCAACCATGACCCCCATCTTCTCTGCAGCGAGGAAGGCCCAAAAGATGAGTGGAGGTCATCTCTGCCAAGTTCCTACGCATACATTTTGGTGTGCATGACCATGAATCCAGACCTGGGATTAGATAGCCTGCAGCGACAGTGCTTCTATTCTCTTATTTGCTCAGTTAAATACTCTCATTCAAGCGGTCACAAACTATGTCTGTAGATTGTGGGCCCTATTTTCATCCATGCTAAAACCTAAACCACTAAACGTCTTTGCCTCTTTTACCATTTTTTTTTCTTTTTAATAGTTCAAATAGCTCATCTACATGGTCACAACGTGTTGCTGTAGATTGGCTATTTGAAGTATTTAAACATGTTTTTCAAAATAGTAAAAAAAAAAAAATACGTTTAGGGTTTAGGGTTTAGCATGGACGAGAATATGGCACCTTATTTCTAAAGGGCAACCCATAAACCCCATGCCAACACATGCAGTATAGAAAGGTGAGAGGGATTTAGGCTACTATAATCGCTGTTGTTAGATAGGCTCTAAATATCCACAAGTTGACAAACTAGACATAGCTAATGTTCTGGATACTTTTTATATTTTATATTGTGTAAATATCCATACATTCTACCCCTGAAATACCCACCCACACGTTTACATACATTCTGTTCTGGTCTATTTGCAGTGGTGGAAAAAGTACTCAGATGTTTTGCTTAAGTAAAAGTATCAATACTGCACTGTAGCTTACAAGTAAAGGTCCGGAATTAAAAAAGTACAAAAGTATTAAGTACTAATTATGCAGAATGATCCATTTCACAATGAAGATAGCAGATCTATAAGCTCACAATGCATCACATTGCAAAATGTAAAGGGCTGAAGTGGGTAAAATAAAAGTATTTTTTCTTCAGCTTTACAAAGAAGGAAATATCCTAACTAAAAGCCAAACACTCCAGTTACCTGGTTCTTTAGTTTAAGGATACATTTTGTAGCTACAGTATCTGCTAAGCTAACCTGTACAAAGCAAGAGCAGAAAACTCATTGTAAAATGGAATAAACAGAGAAGGATCAACATTCAGAATTATACAGCCTACTTTCAAAACATTGCATTTCCACTGTTATTGTGAGGTCCACCTCAAATAATATATTGATTGATTGATTGATTGATTGAAAGGTACAGTTTCATGACGGTACAGTTCACTGGTACAAGGTCAACTAAAAGGAGATCCTAGAAAAGACTAAGCTAATTTCCATAGGAAACCATTGAAGTATCTCATATAACATTGAATGACAGTACTATGCAGTAGATATAGTAAATAATAATAATAATAAATAAAATAAACAGTGCAAAAAAATATATACAAGTAGATAAATACAAAGAAGGGTCAGGGGAGGCTGGGATAGGTTTGTTATTGCCAGTTGCGAATGTCTGCCGCCTGTAAGTGGTTTTTCAGGGCGATTTTAAAGGGTGCTAGGGAACCATACTCCTTTAAAGCCTTTGGTAGGGCATTCCACATTTTGGTTGTATAGTAAAAGAATGAGTTTGACCCTTTGTTTGAGTTGACTTTGGGTTGAACGTGATCTTTGGCGCTGCCTCTGGTGTTGTAATTGTGGACGTCCTTAACGTTTATAAAGTATTTTGCCAGGTACATGGGTATCTAGTGGTGTAGTGTATCTTGTACACCAGGCCCATTGCAAGTTGTCTGTCATACTCTGAGCCACCCCACTCTTAACTGGTGAGTAGTGGTGAGGTGAGTCTGATAGGGAAGGTTAAGCAGGACCTTAATTAGTTGTTTTGGGCTGTCTGGAGCTTAGTTTTCAGGGCTTGTGGGGCGTCACGATACCATACGTGGACTCCGTAGTCAAAGAGGGGCTGGATTATTGCACCAGCTATGGTCTTCAGTGTGTTGAAGTTGACCATCGGGGCGATCCTCTGTAGGAAACGAGTTTGTTGGTTGATTTTATTTATTACCTTTGAAGATTAGCTTCAAGGATACATCCTAAGTAGGAGATTTTGTTTTTTTCGTGTTATGACCTTGTCGCTCACTTTGATTGTGAAGTTATCGACCGTTTTGAGGTTATGATTTGATCCAATTTGAACCATTCACCTCAACCACCTGTTCCCTCCCCACCAGGTAAGACTGCATCCAGCTCACTGCTGCGCTGTCAAGACCAATAGCTTTTAGTTTCTCAATCAGAATAGAGTGATTTACGGTGTCAAATGCCTTCTAGAGGTCCATCATGACCATGCCACTATATTTGCCCAAATCTGCGTTTGATTTTGGTCAGTCGAATAGAGAAGGCATGTGTCAGTGGAATGGGATTTTCGGAATCCAGATTGGAACTCGTAAATCAGATTATTCTCATCGAGATATCTTGCAATCTGTTCATAGACAATTTATTCCATGACTTTGGATATGGAACTAAGAATGGAAATGGGACGTTAGTTGCCAGGGTATAGTTTGCTACCTTTTTTGTGCAAGGGTGTTACTTTGCTAGTTTGAAGTCCTCACACACACACACACACACACACACACACACACACACACACACACACACACACACACACACACACACACACACACACACACACACACACACACACACGCACACAATCTATAAATAACATAGCTGAGGCTATTACTAGCTGTCATGGCCCTTGTGTGGAGAGTGAAGACTGTGTTATTAATATTGAAAGGTCCGAGTCTAATTTCACATCTAATCAACACTCGGCTGCCCCTACAGCGCCATTCTGATTACGATACACCTGGAGAAGACACACACAAACACGGACGTGCACGCACACACCACTTACCCCCCACCCCCACCCCTCTCGCTCTCTCAATAATAATTTCAATTTCACTTGATTGGTTCAATAACCCTGGTAACTGCCTAATCTTTTGTGTGCAGGCGTCATCAATATGTCCGTACTCCGTACCCAGACAAATTGTGTCCATGGCAAAGACTAGGCCTGGTCAGTGGCAAATTTTACACTCTCTTTTTTACACACCACCAGTAATATTTTGATCATAAGACCCAATTACTGAATGTCAAGTCTCCAGGTTTTCTTAAGAATATGTTTGACACTGATTTACTATGACTCTAGGAGTCCACTAGTATAGTGGGTTGCAACCATAACACTGAGAGTGTACAATTGTAACACTCTTTGAGTTACAAACCTGTTATAATGGTCATTCAGGGTTAGCTCTTTATGTGTTTCTGGTAAAATTATTTTACATTCATTTTGCATGTCCATGGCAAAATATGAATTAGGACAAAAAGCTCCACGACAATTAAGCCAGCAAGGCGATGACCATTTCGGTAACACTTTATATTAAGGATGCCTTTATAATGCATTATAATGCATTATAAGCTCATTTATAATGCATTATAACACGCTTATAAGGCATTATAACACTTGTTATAAATGTTTATAATCATGTATAACAGCTTATAACAGTTTATAACCACATTTATAACGCATTATTAGTGCTGGTTATAATGCGTTATAATGCAAAGTGGAACAGCACATTATAACTACCATAACTTACTTAGTTATAAATGCACATAGTGAAGTGCTATAATGTGTCATAATGCATTATAACCAATGTGTTTATTAAATATAATAATCACCTATAATATGCTATAGCATGACTTTGAGACCTTTAAGTAAAGTGACAACATTTATTAACGGTTATTAGCAATTGTATCATACTATAATACCTTATAGCACAACATAGTGACCTTTAAGTAAAGTGACAACATGAATTAAAGGTTATTAGCAATTGTATCATACTATAATACCTTATAGCACAACATAGTGACCTTTAAGTAAAGTGACAACATGAATTAAAGGTTATTAGCAATTGTATCATACTATAATACCTTATAGCACAACATAGTGACCTTTAAGTAAAGTTACAACATTAATGAATGGTTATTAGCAATTGTATCCTACTATAATACCTTATAGCACAACATAGTGACCTTTAAGTAAAGTGACAACATTTATTAACGGTTATTAGCAATTGTATCATACTATAATACCTTGTAGCACAACATAGTGACCTTTAAGTAAAGTGACAACATGATTTAATGGTTATTAGCAGTTGTATCATATTATCATATATTGACACTAAAATAAGACAAAGAAATTCTCAAAGACATCTTTATTTCACGGATTGGCATATCTCAAATATGGCATGTGAGGTAAACAAAACTTTCTAAACTACACAACAAAGTGTGAATACTAAATAGATGTAAATAGTTGCTTTTACTAGCTTTACTCAGGAAAGTGTGAAACTCAAAAATTACAAAATGACAGAAATTCAGAAATGAGAATGATATACAACAATATGCAAATGAAAATTATACCATGCATGTTGTATCACTACACAATAACATACAAAAATAGTATGAGGCCCACAAAACATTTAACCAACACAAACATAAGAGGCCTAATTAGCTGTTATATACAAAGTCTAAAACTTCACATAAAAGACCATAAGTGTGTCTACATGTCAGCATTACAACCGCTTTTAAAAATGCTAAACAACTAAAATAAAAACGAATTGTAAAATGAATTAACATACCTTATGGCTACTACAGTACAGTACATAGCAGCATGGCTACATAGCAGTTAGCATATTAACCAAACATACTGTACAGTTCACACATGAGAATTATGCACCTATGAACTATCAAACAATTGCACACTTCTATGCTAAAAAGCAGCTTACAGACAATGCCATGTGTAAACCATGAAGGACAGCATATGAAGGACAGTAGCTACATGCAGCTGTCTCTAGCAATATCTTCAGAATGAATGAGAAGCACTTGCTGTTTGCGAGGTTATCAAAATAAGATGCGTGTGCAAATACACAGAACAACCACCAGGGGGTGTCAAACGTAAAAGTATAGTACAAATTTTAAGGTATACATGAGTTAACACTCATCTGTCTTGTAGAAACAGATGTGGCCTAGAACCGCCTCATGCTTACTGCTTTAAAACCAAGTCGGAAGGTTTTTCAAGTGCTCAAACATTATGAATACACGAGTTTAATTTAAATGGCAGTTTCAAATTGTATGGGCAGGAAGTTACAATAAACAATAAATCTAATCTATGAGTATTCATTAATTAAATCTTACAATTTAATGACACCTTAAATAAAAAAATACCACTCAAATGCACATTTAATATGAAACTGACCGTACACAATTCGGGAGAATGCTTTTGTCAATAAAAGCGTAATGTTGACAAAAGTTTCATACTAAATGATCATTTTAGTGGTATTATTTTATTTAGATTGTTATTAGATTGTAAGATTGAAGATTTTTTTTATTGTCTCAACATTTTAAGGTTAATTGTAAGTTTGTGCACATTTATTTTGAAACTGGCATTTCAATGAAACTTGTGTATTCATAATGTTTGAGCTCTTGAAAAAGGTCTAATGTAACCTTAACTTGTTTTTTTTTATTATATTTGACACCCCTTTTTTCTGTGTACTTGCAAACTTGTATCTTATTTTGATAACCTCGCAAACAGGAAGTGATCTCATTCATTCTCAAGATATTGCTGCATGTTGCTGTTGTCCTTCATATGATGTCCTTCATGGTTTACATATGGTTTGTTTACACATGGCATTGTCTGTAAGCTGCTTTTTAGCATAGAAGTGTGCATTTGTTTCATAGTTCATAGGTGTATAATTCTCAAGTGTGAACTGTACAGTATGTTTGGTTAATACTGTATGCTAGCTGCTATGTAGCCAACTAGCCATGCTAACTAGGCATAAGCTAATTTAAGTTAGAGTTTGTTTTTATTTTGTTGTTTAAAAGCGGTTGTAATGCTGACATGTAGTCACACTTATGGTCTTTTATGTGAAGTTTTAGACTTTGTATATAACAGCTAATTAGGCCTCTTATGTTTGTGTTGGTTAAATGTTTTGTAGGCCTCATACTATTTTTGTATGTTATTGTGTAGTGATACAACATATCATTTTCATTTTATTTTAATGTTGTATAATGTATGTCATGAGTTTCTGTCATTTTGTAATTTTAGAGTTGCAGACTTTCCAGAGTAAAGCTAGGAAAAGCAACTGTTTACCTCTATTTCCAGTATACACACTTTGTTGTGTAGTTTGGACAGTTTTGTTTACCTCACATGCCATATTTGAGATATGCCAATGCGTGAAATAAAGATGTCTTTGATAATTTCTTTGTCTTAATATGTATTGTCACTTAACTTAAAGTAAAAGTAATGCTATAGGGTATTATACTATATACAACTGCTAATAACCATTAAATAATTCTGTCACTTTACTTAAATGTCACTATGTTGTGCTATAAGGTATTATAGTATGATACAATTGCTAATAACCTTTAATTCATGTTGTCACTTTACTTAAAGGTCACTATGTTGTGCTATAAGGTATTATAGTATGATACAATTGCTAATAACCATTCATTAATGTTTTCACTTTACTTAAAGGTCACTATGTTGTGCTATAAGGTATTATAGTATGATACAATTGCTAATAACCGTTAATAAATGTCGTCACTTTACTTAAAGGTCTCAAAGTCATGCTATAGCATATTATAGGTGATTATTATATTTAATAAACACATTGGTTATAATGCATTATGACACATTATAGCACTTCACTATGTGCCTTTATAACTAAGTAAGTTATGGTAGTTATAATGTGCTGTTACACTTTGCATTATAACGCATTATAACCAGCACTAATAATGCGTTATAAACGTGGTTATAAACTGTTATAAGCTGTTATACATGATTATAAACATTTATAACGAGTGTTATAATGCCTTATAAGCGTGTTATAATGCATTATAAATGAGCTTATAATGCATTATAATGCATCATAAAGGCATCCTTAATATAAAGTGTTACCACTATTTCTCTTTGTCGCCCCCCCCCCCCCCCCCCCCCCATAACATTGTGAAGCAATTGAAAGAGAGATGTGCTCAGCAGGCAGACAGCTAGACAACAACCGAGACAAAAATCTGAAAAATGTAGGCCTGCATTGATTGATTGATTGATTGAGTATTTTATTAGACAAAAGTGGAGAACATTACAAGTATAGTCAATACATTAAAGAATGTAGTACAGTTAAGCACCCTGCCTAAAAGGAACATCACAAATAAGTCTTTTTACAGTCTTTTTTTACGTCGCAAGTCCTAGGTATTCAACTCATGGTTATACAAAAATAACAAAAAACATACAAACATCATCACAGTTATACAAAACAGTATATGTACAGGGTACCGGAGACAAGGGGGGTGTGGCTAAGGTAAGGGGGGCTCACTTCTCGCCTAACTACCTCCGCCTCTGGCCTCCTGAAAAATGAGTTTTCAGGGCATTCTTGAAGGAAGCCAGCGAGCTACATGTTTCAAGGGAAATAGTCAAGGAATTCCACACTTGAGCGGCAGTGTTGTAGAAGGAGAATTTGCCCATATTTGTCTTATGGGTTTGTGTTACCAGATCGTTGTGTGCACTCCCTCTGGTGTTATGGCTGTGGGAGTGGGAGTCGCTAACTTTTTGGAGATATTTTGTCATATGCTGGCACTGAGGGGATTGAGAGCAGATTTGCATTGACTATTTTTAGTTGTTTAACCCTGTCTTCTACGTTGAGCAAAATGTGTGGGAAAATGTCGGTCATGGGCCCTATGTTGAGAAGTAGTCGAATCAGTTTGTTTTGGGAGGTTTGGAGCTTAGTCTTTAGTGGCTTTTTGGTGTTGGAGTACCAGGAGGTGCAAGCATAATTGCACAGAATTATTAAAAAGAGAAAATGTAGCAAATTACTTTGCTTACAAATTGTGTCATTGACAGAACATAAATGGAATTCCAAGCCATAAAATAATGCACATTGCACTTGCCTTACGTTATGTGGAAATAAAGCAAATAAAAGGGAGAAGTTATCGAGTATCAACTGGCCTGTGGCCCCTTGACATTTTTGTAATGTGGCCCACAAGTTCAGAAGTTTGAGTATCCCTGCCCTACACTATTTCAACATAAGTAAAATATAATCTGAAGTAGTCAAATTTGTCCTCAATTTGATTATGTCCAAATCTGGCCTTTATCAATAACACACAAGCACACAGGCACGCTATATGCACACACACACGCAGCTCTATGAATAGCTGATAGCGGAGGCTATTAGAAGCTGTCATGGCCCTTGTGTGGAGAGTGCAATGAAGACTGTGTTATTAATATTCAGAGGTCCACGTCTAATTTCACCTTTAATCAACACTCTGCAGCGACCGCACAATTCTTATTATCACTCACCTGGAGAAGTCACGTGTGTGTGACACACACACGCACATGCACACGCAATAGTAGTTAAATGCACACATGGACAGACGTTCACTAATACAGATTCACGCTGTATACACATAATATACAATCTACACACTCGCACGCAAGCAGGCCTGCACGTATCTATGTTGCGGCATGCATGTGTATATAGAATAACGGAATGCACTGAGGGTGCACGAAGCACCCTCAGCTAGTCTAATTGGTTGGGTTGAATTTAGTCAGGAACACTCACTTCAAAGTAGATTTAACCATTTATTTCATAAATGGAATACCGTTAATCTTGGCGTTAAAGGGCTCCGCTTTCGGAGATGTTCCCTAAATGTTGTGCATGCTTGCTAAGCAAAATCAGGGAATGCCAAGCAAGACCCCCATAGGGATACAATAGCAGAACAATAGCAATACATTGACATATCTTAAATCAACAGACGTATCACACGTATTTGAGCTTTGCCAGACTGATCAAAGGTGGAGGCTGGGGTGGAGGAGGCAGCTAGCATCGCTTATCCAAGGCTTCGGATAACCAAGTAGAGAAAGCGAGCCGTATTTAAAGGGGCCTTCCCTACTGAACGAGAGCTTTGGAGTATGACAGGGTGATGTGAATAAGAATAGGAAAAGAGTTGACTGACAGCTGACCACAGCTGGGTGGGGCTAGACTCTTGTGTCCTGCATAAACTAACGCTGAAGCCTTCGTTAGGGATTGGGCTGCAGAAAAAAAGAAAGACATTTTCCAAGAAGGAGCTAAGCTCCAACATCTGGCTTTGTCCTGGCAGCTGAAGCGTGGACTACATCTTGGCACAAAGCGCTAAATGCCTGGCTAATTCTTGAAACAAGGCGCTCAAAGTTTGTTGGACGTCGAGGGTCACATTGGCCAAGCTTTGCAGGACGCTTAATGAAATTAACTCATAAATAGCACCACTCACTTCACATTAGGTGTGAGTTTATTACTCGTACAGATTTTGTCCAAACATAACACGAATGGGTACATTATCTCTAAAGTCATGTGATCAAGACGGATCAGTCAGATTTCTCATATTCTATCCTGATTGCCTAAGACTGGTTTGCAAGAATGGTCCGTTTTGAACACAATGCCTCAAATCATGAAAGCAGTGTCTGACTGCCGCAAAACTTCACATTGGCCTGTAGGAGGCTGATTCATTGAAAAACCTTTTTTTGCAGATTTGCTAATACTCCTACAGCTTTTGTCCACACATCACACACATCGTTACACATTATCTGTGTAGTCAAGTCATCAAGACAGATGTTTCATATTATCATCCTGATTGGCTAAGATGGTCTTCTGCTACCTGGCCTAGCAGAGACCTGTGTGCTTCAGAGGAGCACATTGTTCTACTTTGTTTTGTTCCCCGCTTGCTGACACACAGATATGCGTGCAGGAGCACACGTGTGAGTGCACACACAGGCAAATAAAGCTTGGTGTTTCAATTACATTACACAGTGCTGGTTAATTGATGGAGCGATGGCTTCTATAATAACCTTTCAGAGAATGCCAGAATTAATATAATGGAGAATGAGAACACACACACACACACGCACGCACACACGCACACACACACACACACACACACACACACACACACACACACACACACACACACACACACACACACACACACACACACACAAACACACAAACACACAGAGAGAGAGCCCTCTGCATTCTGCTGAAGGTCTTTGGGGACAGAGCCAACCAGCCTGCTAATATCAGCATCTTGGTTTAGGCGCATTAAAATGGAGGGGGAAGATTCAATTCAAGATTCAATACTTTATTGCCATGTCAACAGAGTTGATTGGAATTTGTTTCAGTGCAGCTCTTAAAACATACATAGAACATACATATAGGCAGACAAAACACACAGTCAAACACGGGTGGGAATGCATACAAAAATACAAAAGCACAAAAATAGATTCACATTAATGACACTAATGAAAGGGCTGTGTATTAACATTCACTGAGTAAATAGAGAGAAATAGGAGAGTGTCACTGGTCTTATGAAGCAAACAGTTGCATGGAACCCAGACCACACAGGCTCACTAGGGGCCACTTACGGGGCTGTTTCTGTCTCTGTATACGTTTTTTTCCTTCAATATTTTATAATATTCTGTACATATTTATTCTACAAAGATATACCGACCAAAGGGAAAGTCGTTTAAGTAAAGTGTTACCTTTTTGGGGGACGCCTGCTGGCCTAGTGGTCCAGGCGCATACCACATGGGCTCTGATGCCTGACTGCGTGTTGTGGGTTCGAATCCCGATCCCAAAGACCTTTGCTGCATGTCACTCACCATCTCTCTCCCCATTTCCTGTCAGTCTACAGTCCTACCAATAAAGGCATAAAAGTTGGAATGTTCAGGGTAAGCTACTTTCCTCAGCAATATGCTGATGTACAGTGCATGCTGCCTCAAAACAACTGCTAGAGGAGCACTTTAAGGGACAGTTTGTTTTGTTATTTGAGTTACTGCGCACAGTGACTTATTTTGGGTTAATTAAAAAAAAAGAAATACTGTGTTTTGCAGTTTTTGGGGTACCGGAGATCAAGATGAACCTTAAATATTTCATAAAATATCACTTGCAGCGCTTTGAAAGTTTTTTCTAATTGCACTTTCTTATAAAGAATGCTGTTTTACATACTTTTCCATATTCTTACACACGTCAATTTGTACATGGGAGCTAATTCTGTTGTATGTCCAATGGTGTGTGTGTGTGGGTTTGTTTTTAGGATGGTGACTTTGGTTGGTTGGTTTGTGTGCCACTTTCATTGCGATCAACATACCGGTATCTCAATGAGGTGATATGATAATACAATCCAACTGTACTGGGTTAGGGTTAGGGTTAGTTAGGGTAGTTTATCAGATTGATACATAGTTGACAAGGACGTTTCACCAATAACACCTCAGTTATTTTACTCTGGGAGTGTACAAATTTAACCAAAGGAACCTGTGACGCTTTGTCTGACGTGAGATGAAATATGATCCTTTTGGCTTTCCGAATTAGACTAACAAGCAGCTCACAACACGTCACATTGTGATGTGTTGTTAACTTCCACTGCCCTAGTTTGCATTAATTTGCAGACACGCAGACCTACAGTACACAGAGAGAAAAAGAAAGAAGGAATGGAAGAAGAGAGAATAACAAAGAAGTCAAAAATACCTGATGCGTGAAACAGAGAAAGTACAAGAAGAAAGGGAATTGTGTTTGTGTTTGAGCACATCAACACCACTGTTATAGAGCCCCAGGTGTGATGCAGGGTCTCCAATCCAATTCCATTGCCTTCTCATAAGGATGTTAGCCATGTTTTCCTGTTTACACAGGCTAAGAAGGTGTTTTGGTGTAGAATGTTGACAGTTTATCTCCCTAACCACGAGATAAGCGACTGTCAGGTCACATGTAGGCCTACACACAAATAGGTCTGCAAATGCCATTGGTTCCTGGGTGTAGGGAAATCGGCCTGATGGTGGCGCTAAATGGGACAGATCCATGTTGATGACAGGACT